>NC_053164.1:132944500-133283693 GCF_016835505.1 Polypterus senegalus | reverse complement strand
ATCAAGTGTAAACTGTGAAAAAAAAAACGTTATGTTTTCATTGGACTCTTGTTTCTAGAAGGAAAGTTAGATGCATCGGTTTGACCGAGATTTCCTGCACTCACGTGAGTAGCAAGGCACAAACAACGGCAAAAATGGCACTGACATCTGGCAAGAGATCAAAGCGAATGCATAAAGCAAAATACTCCGCAGACGACATTTTGCCTATTACCACTGAACTGGACTATGACTTGTCGGACACCGATTTTGATACAAGTGATTGAAAACGAAAGTGAGGTTCCAGCTTCAGCTGATTGGTTCCGAGCTGATCGCGGTAATGATGATGTTTGCCAGGTAGGACTGCCACTTAACAATGATAAGAGGTAGAAACCTCATTGCAATGCACTGCAACCATGACCACTGCTAAGACAGCCTGGCAGCAAGCCTGCTGCACATTCTTAGCAAACTGGCAGCCACAGCATGCAGCAACAGGCGTTTTATGTTGATTTCTGTGTGCAACCATTGCTTTTCAGAAACTGTTTTTTGGAAAAAAATATTCAGCCCTCAAAGAGTTAAAGTCAATTCTAAACAACAAGGGTAACCAATGCAATGATACTGATACTTGTGAAATGTGCTCAATTTTCGAAAATTCCTGCTGCTGCATTCTGAAATATAAGAGTGGAAACAAGCTACAAATTACCATATCCTCTGCATGAAGAGTCCTTTTAGTAACTAATTCCTGAATCTTGTATTTGTAAAGCTGCAGTTGAAATTATTAGGAACTGTATCACTGCTATGCAAAAGTACGTAAGTGGAGCAGTACTGCACTTAAGTTATTTTTGCATTAAGAACAATACCAAAGTATTGGCAGACATTATTTATTCAATCAAAACACTACCATTCACTATGCATTGGGATGATCTCTGTGTGGTTTGTCTTTTTATCATTATTTTACTTTTGTATTATATTACATTTACTTGCCCTCTCTGAACTGCAGTGAATTAATATTAAAAATTGAACACTGAAACGCAACTCTGTGTGTTTTTTATTCATTGGAATGTCAGTTTCTTTATTTAAGTGGAGCCCCTTGTATCTTGGTACAGTCTGTTTATTGTCGTCTATGTTTCTTTTTCACTTTTTCTGGAGAGCTCACATACGATTTTCTAGGCAGTTTTTTTGTTTTTTGACAGAGTATCTATCATGTAAATTTGCTTAAAGTTGGAATGCATAAAAGGAACTCAGAGTCTTTGAGCTCACTTTAAAGAAACAAAGAACTTGGTCTCCATTCATTGACAAACCAACACTAAAGAAGGTTAACTTCTTTGACGTTTATGCTAGCAGGCAATTTAAAGTGAATTTCTTTTATATATATTTTTTTCTCTGTCTAAACATGTGGGGGCTACTGATATTATACATATCCGTGAAACCAACAAGGAACATTTTTTCACATACAAATGTTTTCATTTTTTGACCAAATTAAGGAGAAATCATTTCATCTTAATGAAACTTTGACCTTTCAAGAACACTGCGAATTGTTGGGATACAACTGGAAGTCTAATTGGTATGCCACACACTAACAGGCTTTGAAATAGCTGTTCCCAATTTTCTTGAGACTAGCTTGTTAGCACACAATGGAGGATGCTAGAATGTCACATCAATGCGCCAACTGTTTTTCTAATCCTCTCCCAGAGTTTAAGTTTAAATGCAATCGATGACTTCCACCTTTCAAATGAAATGTTTTGCAGTGACTACATCGAATTGGAAAACAGGAGGATCTTCCTCACTGATTATTTAGCTGTAATGTTGAAAAATTAAACCTTTGTTTTTCATTTCATTTGCTAGTATTTAAAGCCTTTTGGCAACAAGTGGCAAATGTACGTACTGCTATCTTATACTGTAACTCCAGTTCAGCTTTTGGGCTACTTACTATCTGCATATTTGAGGTAGTTATTCAGTAGGTCTGCTACTCTCATACTGTATCTTTGTGGAGGTGGCATGGTGGTAGCATTGCTGCCTCGCAGTATGGATACCTAGGTTCATGTCTTGAATCCTCCCTGCATGGAGTCTGAATGTCCTTGCTATGCCCGTGTGGGTTTCCTCTGGGTGCTCCACTTTCCTCCCACTGTCTAAACACAAGCAGGTTATGTGTATTAGCAATGCTAAATTGATCCTAGAGTGTGTCTGGCGTGTGTATGTCCTGCAATGGACTGGTGCCCTGTCCAGGGATTGTTCTTGCCTTGCACCCTATGCCAGATGGGTTAGGCTGCAAATGCAACCCTGGTCTGGATTGTTCAGGTTTGAAAAGTACATGTTATATCTGTGTGGTTTTTGTCTGTGTCTTCCACTTCCTAAAAACATTTATGTCAAGTTACCTACCTACCTTAATTTGATCCTATAGTGGAATGAGTGAGTAACAGGTCTAGAAGATGGATGAATTGATTAATTAGATCATGAGTGAGTGATCGATTGTGTTCTGGTCTTGTTTCTATTCACAAAAATCTGGATAATTTCCAAAAAATATAAACAAATAAATAAATAGATTTTGTTTCTGGTCACTTGTTATTTTGCTCTGAGAGATTAGATTAATATAAGGTTAATAAAAAGTCCACAAAATCAAATAAAAAATTAAGGAGTGTAAACTAGTAAACTAAACTAAAGAAAATAAACAATGGGGCTGCAATGCCAGGCATGGCAATAGAGGCAATCAAACTAACAAAACAGTACACAGATAGCATGCTAAACCCACCAAAACAAACTTTGTTTTACTGGAATTGTTATTCAGTATATGCAAAACAAAAATAAATTTTTCTATTTGTTTACCTTATGAGCAGTTCTATTAAGTTGTTTCTTTTTCTCCTTTTTTGAGCAAAACAACACGCGGCATGCCAGACTTTAATCCTGAAAGTTTGGATGCAGTGAAGGCACGGAAAGAGTTTATATGGCACTTGTAGTACCATATGGAAACATATGTGCTAATATGGCAGCAGCATTGAAGTCATCAACATACAGTTCTCTGTACATTAGGCAGGGAAATGGGTTCTGACACATTTTGTTTGCTTTTTTGTTAATGAATTATGCCAAAATGAGCTTGAATAGCACCAGAAATTGACACTAGTCTTACTGCAGGAATTAACAACCTGTCTTGAAAATGTAGGCTTGAAGAAATGGGTTTGCAGTTGAATTTGTTGAAATTAAAATATTCTCCTTCTGGGTTATTGCTGGGTAATTGTGCATGGGATTTATATGTATGGAACCAAATTGAATATATTATTCTGGAAGTTTTTTTTTTTTTAATTCTAAGATGCATCTTAAAAGAAGGATTTGCAGATGAATGTCAACTGTGACCATTGACTTTTTTTGAGATAAATGTATATTGCCATGCATAACGTATACATCCCTAACCCTGTAACACCACATAGAGATTCAGTGAGTGAGACGCCACAATAATTTACTACTGCCTACCAAAAATAAACAGCTGATATTAATTATGCATAAATGAGACTTTTACTGAGCTATTTTAGGATTAAGTAATGTGTTATGTGTCTTCTTATATAATACGCTACCGTGGCTGTCTATTTGTCTGTCCAGGATTTTTAATCACCTGTAGCTTGCAAACCATTTGACCTATTGACCTGAAATTTGGTGCACATATAACACGTGACGTCTATTATCCGCTTTCGGGGTGATGATTGACCTCCAAGGTTATTCCTCTTTATATTTTAATTTTTTTTAATCGTAGAGTCAACTCTTGGCGGCAGCCAACAGGGCGGCCATGTGGTGAATGCGTACAGAATTTCTCATCCCTACCACCTTCGCCGTCACTTCTCCTACCTCTTCATATCTTAAATCATTCTTGAAGCAGATTGAAGACTTAAGTGCCAGCTTAAGTGAACAATTAAGGAAAACGTACTAAGTAATTGCAACACAAACACTGACTTAATCAGTTTGAATGCCGAAAAATGCTTACGAAAGAAAAGAAGAAGCGGGCCACTAGAGTGGAGAAAAGAACAGCTGCTCAGGAAGCAACAAGCGCATCAACCTCTGAACAAACAAATGCTAAATGTACAGAGAAAGAGTCTGAAAACTATGAATGCTCAAGTCAAGTGTATTCACTGGACATTATTGTGCAATATGCCGTTACTGGTTTCTGGGAAAATACAGTAGTGGACATTCATAAAAGGTGTTTATACCTTAAAGCTAATTCAGAATGTAAATACAGTTTGACATATATGTGCCTCCTAATATATCATATGTACTGTAAATGGCGATGTTTTGAATCTAATAGGCATCAAGTCTAATGATATATTAACCTGATTATGTACCCGCTTTTAATAAATCAGAAATGCTTAGCCTTTTCACTTCTAATTAATTTTAAATTGTTAAACACCACCAAAAATGCAATCACATTGTCAAAGAAATAGATATATTTATGGGTGCCAATGGAACCAAAGGAATTATTATAGATAGCATAACCCCTTCTCCAGTCCTCCCGGTGTACAGTTAAGATGGGTTTCTGTAAAATAAATACTTACAAAGCTCCTGTAATTATATATAAAAATATGGTTTCTTTTTTCTATTCCATTTATTATTACTATTTCTTAATGTTTTGACTTGATGTTTATCCTACATATAATAATTCAAGGTTCTTTGTTACAGCCCACTTTCTTTATTTTTATTATTTTACTACATTTATGTGCTTCCCAAGTTAAGCAATCAAAAGAGCTGATCACTGGGACAAGGTCTGAGAGACCCTTGATTATGAAGGAAACAATTTTATTAATTTAGACTTATTTATACAGGTTAAGTTAATAAAATTGGCCCCAGATTAAGGAGACCAGAGTGGGACTAGAGAAAAATGTTGTAACTTGAATTTATATACAATTACATAAAGTATAACCATATAGATTATATTGCCTTGTTCAACATAACCAAAGATGGGAGATTTTTTTTATCATTGTGAAATTAATAATATTGCCTTTTTAATTAAAAGAAAGAAGATTGAGATTGAGGAGCAGTTTATCTTCTGGATTCTATTCTCATTAAATGTTAAAGAAACTGGAGAACAACATTTCATTAGGTTTCAGTTTCCAGGAAGCATGTAATATTACTGCTACAGTATTCTTTGGTGAATTCTGAAGTTTTTTTTTTTCTTGGGCTTACAAACTATTTTATCAGTGTGCCTCTATCGGCTGGGAAAGGGGATGTGTGGGCCTCACCACTAAGACTATTAACCCTGCAAACTGGTTTTAGACAAGCAGCGGAAAATGAATGAATGAATGAAAAAGTATATATTATTAGTGGGAGATGAATTTTGCTTGCCTTTTCTACAATATACAGTATATAAAATATAAATTTGTGAAGTCCACTTTGGTGGTGGTAAATATAGAAGCCTGTTTCTATCATTTCACCTGACATGTAACATCTGAAAGAAATTACTACAGTCTCTGTATTGTTTAATCCTAATTTCACATTATTCAGTATGTTTGATGTTTTTCTGTGCTGCATATTCAGAGTCTGCAAGTTTTTACTATAATTAGCAAATGTGTCAACAGTTTCTGCTGCATTCAAAATTTGGACAGTGTCACAACTCTAGGGGGCATGCCAGCCACCCAATCCGACACAGACAGACGCTAGAGGCACACTGATAAAAGAGTTTGTAAGCCCAAGAAAAAAACACTTCAGAATTCACCAAAGAGTACTGTAGCAGTAATATTACATGCTTCCTGGAAACTGAAACCTCTCGATCATTTCTGATAAAATGTTGTTCTCCAGTTTCTTTAGCATGTAATGAGAATAGAATCCAGAAGATAAACTGCTCCTCAATTTCAAACTTCTTTCTTTTAATTAAAAGGGAAAAATTATTAATTTCACAATGATAAAAAAAATCTCCCATCTTTGGTTATGTGGAACAAGGCAAAATAATCTATATGGTGTAAAAGAGAGATCAGAGACACACATAAAGGTTTGGGGTTTCCGGCCCCGTATACTGAAAAATTATCCACAGTCTCAAATATGAATTGGTCACAATACATATACAAAACAGTATTTGGTTGACGGCCTTAAGATGGCGTCGAAGGAGTATTTATGAAGGTGAGGCAGGAAGTGGAGGAATGCTGGGTAGGAACCATGGTGGATGATGGGACTGCTGACATCATTGGTAGTAGACAGAGGAAGGGCGGAAGTATCGTACTGCGGGAAGATGTAGAAAGTAGAGTCATGGCGGCGGTGCGTCTTTTTTTCTGTAAGAGACAAAGAGAGAAAGATTAGTACCCTGCCACTCCCTCCTGGCATATGATTGTATTAAGGTCCGTCCGCGGCCCCCTACTCGCGCGTGCGTGACATGACAATCCCTTAGCCCAGACCCATCAGGTCGGGCGTACCGAACCGAGAGGTCGTGAATACGGGAGAGGGCATTGGCATTGGCCTGAAGGTTACCCCAACGATAAGTGACGGTGAACTTATACGGTTGTAAGTCCAGAGACCACCTTGTAACTCAGGGATTCGACTCCTTGTGTAGTGACATCCACTGAAGAGCAGCATGATCAGTCACCAGAGTGAATTCGCGACCCAACAGGTAGTAACGTAGATGAGTCACCGCCCACTTAATGGCCAAGGCTTCCCTCTCCACTGCCGCATACCTGGTCTCCCGGTCCAGCAGTTTCCGGCTCAGGTACATTACGGGGTGCTCGACACCATCGATACTTGGCTCAACACGGCACCCAGGCCTGTGTCCGAAGCATCGGTCTGGAGGAGAAAAGGAAGAGCAAAATCAGGGGTTCTCAAAATCGGTGCCGAGGTCAGGGCCTTTTTTAAGTCACTGAATGCTTGATCCGCCTTGTCGTTCCATACCACGTATAATGGAGCGCCTTTTTTCATTAAATCAGTCAAGGGTGCTGCCTTTTCAGAGAAACGAGGTACGAACCGGCGGTAATACCCCGCTAACCCCAAGAAAGCCTGCACCTGTCTCTTGGTATTCGGACTGGGCCATTCGAGAATGTCTTTTATTTTCAAACATTGTGGTTTCACCTGTCCTCACCCCACCACGTAGCCTAAATATTTGGCCTCCTTTAAACCAAAGAAACACTTACGAGGGTTTATGCGGAGACCGGCTTTCGCTAGTGTCGCGAGGACAGCGGATACCTGCAATAGATGTTCCTTCCAGGTGTCAGAATAGATGACTACGTCATCCAGGTAGGCGGCACTATAGGACTGGTGGGGCTTTAGCACTTTATCCACCAGAGGCTGAAAAGTCGCTGGAGCCCCGTGCAGTCCAAATGGAAGGACCTTGTATTGCCAATGTCCACTTGGGGTGCTAAAAGCAGTTTTTTCTTTGGCAGATGCCGCAAAGGGAATTTGCCAGTACCCTTTTGTCATGTAAAGGGTAGTCAGGTAACGAGCCGTACCCAAGCGCTCGATAAGGTCATCTATTCTGGGCATCGGGTAGGCATCGAACTTGGAGACTTAGTTTAGACATCTGAAGTCGTTACAAAATTTCCAGGAGCCGTTGGGTTTGGACATGATGACGATTGGACTGGACCAAGAACTATGGCTCTCTTCGATAATGTCCATATCCAACATCCGTTGACCCTCGAGTTCCACCTCGGCGTGTTTTGCCTCCGGGAGTCTATAGGGTCTCTCCCGGACTGTAACTCCGGGTGCCGTGACTATGAAATGCTCAATCAGCGAAGTCCGGCCTGGAGCTTCGCTCACTACTTCGGGAACGGCCAGGACTGCTTGGGTTAATTCCTGCCGTTGTTGGGGTTTTAGCTCGTTACCGAGGTTAAGGGCAGGTGTGCAGGCAAATAGGGAGAGGGACCCACGCATCTCGGGAGATTCCTCCCTTTCTTTTCAAGGTTTTAACAAATTTACATGATAGATCATCTTGCTCGGCCGACAATTTGGTTGTTTAACCAAATAATCAACGAGCCCCTTTCTCTCTTTAACCTCGTATGGTCCTTGGCAGTGAGCTAGTAATTTAGAGTGGGAGGTAGGAACGAGCACCATCACTCGATCCCCCGGGTGGAACTCCCGGAGTACTGAGTTACGGTTGTAGCACCGAGCTTGCGCATGAGTCACGTGTTCCTTAAGGAGTGGCCTGATTTTTTTGAGTCTGTTGCGCAGTTGCGCCATATACTCTAATATATTCATGGATGGTAGGGCCTCTGCTTCCCATCCTTCTTTTACTATATCCAATATTCCTCGGGGTTGTCGTCCATACAATAACTCAAACGGGGAGAAACCAGTGGAGGCCTGGGGTACTTCCCGGTAAGCAAAAAGCACAAGGGGTAACAGTTGGTCCCAGTTCCTACCGTCCACACTGACTACCTTGCGTAGCATCTGTTTAAGAATCTGGTTGATAGGTGATAGACAGACGTCTTCAGGTGCTTAATACGGAGTAACCTGGCAACCTCCCTGAACGTATCTGAAGTAAAGGGTGTACCCTGATCCGTAAGGACTTCTTTGGGTATACCCACTATAGAAAACAGGTTGACCAATTCCCGTGCAATATTTTTGGTATTAGTGGAGCGCGTACCGGGTTGCATAGTCCACCATGACTAATATATATTTATAGCCACGGTTAGAGGGTTCCAGGGGTCCCACTAAATCGATCCCTAGTCTTTCGAAGGGAATATCAAAAAGTGGAATGGGGATGAGAGGAGCACGGTCCCTTCTAGGAAGCTGGCGAATCTGAAACTCCGGGCAGGACTAGCAGAAACGCCGGACCTCCTCGTTAATCCCGGGCCAGTAAAAGAGGAGCTTTATCCTCTCCAAAGGTCGAGGCGGGTCAGCTCTTACTGTCTGTGCTGCGGCCAACCTGGACTTGGTTTCCTCTAATTCGCGGTTTGTTGCGGCTTGCGCTCTCTGCAGGTACTGGATCTGAGCTGACAGCCCTTAAAACACGGAGTTCAGGTCTTGTCCTTCCAACGTTCTCTCGGACAATCTATCCTGCCGACTACGCCACTGTAAAAGAGAGATCAGAGACACACATAAAGGTTTGGGGTTTCCAGCTCCGTATACTGAAAAATTATCCACAGTCTCAAAAATGAATTGGTCACAATACATATACAAAACAGTATTTGGTTGACGGCCTTAAGATGGCGTCGAAGGAGTATTTATGAAGGCGGGGCTGGAAGTGGAGGAATGCTGGGTAGGAACTGTGGTGGATGATGGGACTGCTGACATCATTGGTAGTAGACAGAGGAAGGGCGGAAGTATCGTACTGCGGGAAGATGTAGGAAGTAGAGTCATGGTGGCGGTGCGTCTTTTTTTCTGTAAGAGACAAAGAGAGAAAGGTTAGTACCCCGCCACTCCCTCCTGGCATATGACTTCGCGATCATATTAAGGTCCGTCCGCGGCTATACTTTATATAATGGTATACAAGTTAAAATTACAATTGTCCTGTCACCTACAGTGTAAACTACCTGGTTAGCTGGTGTGTCCATCAGAAAGCTACTCCAAATGATGCTATTTTGTACTGCTACTCAAACATATCTTGTGACAAAGGTTTAATATTTTAAGACAAATTTGAAATGCAAAAAAAAAAAAAAAAGGAAAAGAAAGAAAGTCTGCCAGGTGTGACATTTCAGATAACAGCCCAGTTGTGGTGCATTTTCTGTAATGTGATGCCTCAAACTCTAATTTTTCCTAGAGTCATGCAGACAGATTTGGCAATGAGGATTCCACTCACAGCATCTTTGTGCACTTGCCATTACGAGCTGACAAATTTCCAAACGTCCTGCACTTTGAAATCAGCATGTAGCTGGTATTCATGTTTGTTTATTAGGTTGCATCTGTCTGATTAATTTTTATTTATTTTTCTTACACAGGATAAATAGTGGTACACAGTCATATCGAATTTGAATCATTTGAGAACAGTCCAAAAAAAATTGCATATGAGCAAAAAAATGGAATTGAGACTCTTAGCTGCTTTATAAATGTTACCTCAGTAGTCTATAGCAACATACAGTGTCAAATGCAGCCGGTATGGGTTTTTCATCTCATTTTGACCATTTTCTCTAGCACAACTCCAGTATTAGACAGTATTTATGCCAATATGTACTGAAATGTAGTTTTGAAATGCACATATGCTGATTTGATTCTTGGATGTTCACAGTGTGGCATACCATTGCAAACTGTGTAATGCAAAACTTGAAAACTGTATTTTTTCATTTTTAAAGGTAGTATAAAATAAGGCACTGGCTGTGTATGAATTCTTAAGGTTCACACTTTTTTGTTTAATTATTTTGTAATGTCAAGAAAAAAATTACATGACAACGCCACACTTACGAACGGGCCACCTGACTCTCTGGGATGGGGGGTATTGACATATATATTTGGGAGTCTTAACCTGACTTAATGATCCCCTGGAACGGGGCCTGTGGTAAAAGGTACCTTAACAAGAACTGAAACAGATTCCAAGCATATAGTATGCAAGAGATGTTTTTCCGTTTTAACTTTAACTTTTATTTTTTTGTAGTTTAAATGTTTTAATTGTCTAATTTTGACAGGCCCAAATAAATAGTTTTATTATGGTATTTTACTATGGTATTTTATGTAAAAGTATGTGTTGTATAAATAAATAATAACAGTGGCTTAATAACAAATTTCCATCATAAGTATATATGACCCTTTTCATCGAGATGAGCCAATTGAGGTAGTTCGGGCATCTGATATGGATGCCTCCCGGACACCTCCCTGTTGAGATTTTATGGGCCCAACCAGCTAGGAGAAGATGCCCCAGGGGAGACCTAGGGCTCGCTTAGAGGATTATATCTCCCAGATGTTCTGAAAATGCCTTGGGATCCCACAGTATGAATTAGGTGGAGTGGTGGCTCTTAAACTAGGGATCTGCACTAGCAATCGGAAGGTTCGAATCCTGTAAATGCCAATAGGGACTCTGCTCTGTTGGGCCCTTGAGCAAAGCCCTTAACCTGCAATTGCTGAGTGCTTTGAGTAGTGAGAAAAGCGCTATATAAATGTAAAGAATTACTATTAGTATTAATTGGCTGGGAAAAGGGATGTATGGGCCTCACCACAAAGACTATTACCCCTGCAAACTGGTTTTAGATAAGCAGCGGAAAATAAATGAATGAATGAAAGAAAAAGTATATATTATTAGTGGGAGATAGAATTTGATTGCCTTTTCTACAATATACAGTATATAAAATATAAATTTGTAAAGTCCACTTTGGTAATTTTAAATATAGAAGCCAGTCTCTATCATTTCACCTGACATGTAACATCTGAAAGAAATTACTACAGTCTCTGTATTGTTTAATCCTAATTTCACATCATTCAGTACGTTTGATGTTTTTCTGTGCTGTATATTCAGGGTCTGCAAGTTTTTACTGTAATTAGCAGATGTGTCATAAGTTTCAGCTGCATTCAAAATTTGGACAGTGTAACAACTCTAGGGGGCGTGCCAGCCACCCAACCTGACACAGACAGATGCTAAAGGCACACTGATAAAAACAAAGATGTTTTTATTTTTTTCTTCACCATGTGGGAAACACCTTCCCCGTTTCCCACAGGCACAGCTCAGTCCCACAAACACAAAAGCACACAATACTAACAAATATTCTCTCTCTTTACTCCTCCACTCCTCCTCGGCAAGCTTCAACCATCCTCCACCTGACTCTGGCTGACCGAGTACTGTCCACTGGTCCCTTATATAAGGCACCCAGAAGTGCATCAGGTGCTTATAGCCCAGGCTCAGGAACAGCTGCAGTGCCCCCTGGCAGCGACCCCCGGATCCCAACAGGGTTGTATCAGACCCCATCTGTCATGAAGCCCTGTGGGAGTCCGAGGTACGGCTACCACCCAGGGGGGGCTGCCATTTAGTGTTTCGGGGCAGGTAGTGTTATGTCCAAACTGGCTCCCCTGGTCACTCCATAACAGAGGTGTCCCGGCCAGGCAAGGGCCCCAGCTATCTATGACAACAGCAACAAATACATAACAGCAAAAATATATACAGCCAATAAGTCACTTCTATAATTGAAGTTTAGCGTTACAAATCCAAGAAATCCTTAACTTTAAAGTATTTGTCATTTTCTGCTACATTGTTGTCAAAGAGCATGTTCAGGCTCCAGCAGGGTTCTTGTTTTTTCTGCTTATCTCTAATCTTTTCTAGCCAACAGCAGTGGATTTCTAACAGCTGCTACCAGCTTTTTACTTTTATCTTATTCTTCAGGGAAATTTGCTCAAATTCATTTGACTTAAGAGTACTCCTTGCTCAACTAAAGCTTTATGTCCAGGAGCTTCTAACTTTCATCTGAAATGTTTTGTAATTAATTGCAATTTGATAATTGGAAGGTACTAACTGAAGCAAAGAAATTTTAATTTAAAAAAGGTTTGCTCTTTATCATATAAATCTTGAAATAAAAGGTAAAGAAAAAACAATAGCATTGTGTAACAACTTTCATTTATAGGATCTTAATAAAAATTAACAGATTATTATTTCATGCATATTGAAAAGAAGTTATAAGTATCTTCTTCTTTTTCGGCTACTTCCGTTAGGGGTTGCCACAGCAGATCATCTTCTTCCATATCTTTCAGACCTTTGCATCTTGTTCTGTTACACCCATCACCTGCATGTCCTCTCTCACCACATCCATAAACCTTCTCTTAGACCTTCCTCTTTTCCTTCTCCCTGGCAGCTCTATCTTTAGCATCCTTCTCCCAATATACTCAGCATCTCTCCTCTACATATGTCCAAACCAACACACACTCACCTCTCTGACTTTGTCTTACAACCATCCAACTTGAGCTGACCCTCTAATGTACTCATTCCTAATCCTATCCATCCTCATCACACCCAATGCAAATCTTAGTATCTTTACCTCTGCTACCTCCAGCTCTGTCTCCTGCTTTCTGGTCAGTGCCACCGTCTCCAACCCATATAACATAGCTGGTCTCACTACCATCCTGTAGACCTTCCCTTTCACTCTTGCTGATATCCATCTGTCACAAATTACTCCTGACACTCTTCTCCACCCTTTCCACCCTGCCTGCACTCTCTTTTTCACCTCTCTTCCACCATCCCCATTACTCTGTACTGTTGATCCCAAGTATTTAAACTCATCCACCTTTGCCAACCCTACTCCCTGCATCCTTACCATTCCACTGATATTCCTCTCATTTACACACATGTATTCTGTCTTGTTCCTACTGACTCTCAGTCTTTCCTCACCAGAGCATACATATCTCCACCTCTACAGGGTCTTTTCAATCTGCTCCCTACTATCGCTACAGATCACAATGTCATCAGCAAGCATCATAGTCCACAGGGACTCCTGTCTAATCTCGTCTCTCAACCTGTCCATCACCATTGCAAATAAGAAAGGGTTCAGATCCCTGGTGTAATCCCACCTCCACCTTGAATGCATCCATCACTCTTACCGCAGACCTTACCACTGTCATACTTCCCTCGTACATATCCTTTACAACTCTTATGTAGTTCTCTGCCACTCCCGACTTCCTCATACAATACAACAGCTCCTCTCGAGGCACCCTGTCATATGGTTTCTCCAGGTCCACAAAGACACAATGCAACTCCTTCTGGCCTTCTCAATACTTCTCCATCAACATCCTCAGAGCAAACATTGCATCTGTGGTGCTCTTTCTTCGAATGAAATCATACTTCTGCTCACTAATCATCATCTCACTTCTTAACCTAGCTTCCACTACTCTTTCCCATAACTTCATGCTGTGGCTCATCAATTTTATCCCCCTGTAGTTATTACAGTCCTGCACATTCCCCTTATTCTTAAATATTGGCACCAGTACACTACTTCTCCACTCTTCAGGCATCCTCTGACTTTCCAAGATTCCATTAAACAATCTGGTTAAAAACTCTACTGCCATCTCTCCTAAACACCTCCATACTTCCACAGGTATGTCATCTGGACCAATGGCCTTTCCATTTTTAATCCTCTTCGTAGCTGTCCTTACTTCCTCCTTGCTAATCCATTGCACTTCCTGATTCACTATCATCACATCATCCAACCTCTTGTCTCTCTCGTTCTCTTCATTCATCAGCCTCTCAAAGTACTCCTTCCATCTGCTCAACACACTCTCCTAGCTTCTGAGTATGTTTCCATCTTTATCTTTTATCACCCTAACCTGCTGCACATCTTTCCCAGCTTGTTCCCTCTGTCTAGCCAATCGGTACAGGTTCTTTTCTCCCTCCTTAGTGTCCAACCTTTCATACAACTCATCATTAGCCTTTTTTTTAGCCTTCGGCACCTCTTTCTTCACCTTGTGCTTTATCTCCTTGTACTCTTGTCTACTTTCTGCATCTCTCTGACTATCCCACTTCTTCGTTGCCATCTTCTTCCTCTGTATACACTCCTGTACTTCTCCATTCCACCACCAGGTTTCCTTTTCCTCTTTCCTCTGTCCAGATGTCACGCCAAGCACTCTTCTTGCTGTCACCCTTACTACTTCTGCTGTAGTTTCCCAACTGTCTGGTAACTCTTCACTACCACCCAGTGCCTGTCTCACCTTCTCCCTAAACTCAACCTTGCAGTCTTCCTTTTTCAAATTCCACCATTTGATCCTTGGCTCTGCCCTCACTCTCTTCCTCTTCTTGATCTCCAACGTCATCCTACAGACCACCATCCTATGCTGCTTAACTACACTTTCCCCTGCCACCACTTTGCAGTCTTCAATCTCCTTCAGATTGACTCTTCTGCATAGGATGTAATCTACCTGTGTGCATCTTCCTCCACTCTTGTACATAACCCTATGTTTCTCCCTCTTCTTAAAATATGTATTCACCACAGCCATGTGCATTCTTTTAGCAAAATCCACTATCATCTGACCTTCTTCATTCCTCTCCTTGATACCATACCTACCCATCACCTCCTTGTCTCCTCACCAACATGTCCATTGAAATCTGCTCCATTCACCACTTTCTGTCACTTGGGTACACTGTTCATCACTTCATCCAACTCACTCCAAAAATCTTCTTTCTCCTCCATTGCACACCCAACTTGTGGGGCATAAGCACTAACAACATTCATCATCACACCTCCAATTTCCAACTTCATAATCATTAATCTGTCTGACACTCTTTTTACCTCCAAAAAACTCTTGACATACTGTTCCTTTAGAATAACCCTTATGCCATTTTTCCTCCCATCCACACCATGATAGAACAATTTGAATCTATCTCCCATCCACCTGGCCTTACTACCCTTCCATTTAGTCTTTTGCACGCACAATATATCAACCTTCCTTCTCTCCATCATATCTGCTAACTCTCTCCCCTTACCAGTCATACTGCCAACATTCAAGTTCCTACCCTTAGTTCCACTCTCTTTACTTTCCTCCTCTCCTCCTGCTTCCAGACACATCTCCCCCCTCTTCTTCTCCTTCTTCTTCAGCCAACAGTAGCCCAATTTCCGCCAGCACCTTATTGGCTAACAGTACTGGTGGTGGTCGTTGTTAACCCAGGGTTCGACTGATCCGGTATGGAAATTTGTATTGTTGTCCGCATACTGATTTGGAATATTTTACACTGGATGCCCTTCCTGACATAACCTTCCCCATTTATCCGGGCTTGAAACCGGCCCGAAGAAACACACTGCTTTGTGCATCCCCTGTGGCGGAGTTAAAAGAAGTTATAAGTATCATTACAATATAATTCATAATTCATGTGTAATTCATTAAATAATCATTATTGCAATCTTTGCAGATCATTTATCTATTGATTTTTTTTGCAGTACCTTATCTAAAGTGCAACTTTTATCCATTAAATAAGTTTGCAAAAATATATTAATGAAAAAATATATTATTATAAAGTGTAGCTGAAAAATTAAAAGGATCAGATTGTCTGTAGGGTTTATGTTCTCATTTATCTCCAATAAAAGACCAGTTTTATGATTCAGACAAAAATAATTTGCACGGTATACATTTTGTTTGAAGGTGGTTTTTAAACATTAGAGAATCTCATTGTTTTGTTATTTTCACTAGGCATATGTTAACAGTTATTATCAATATGTGTTTTTTTAATAATGCCATTATGTTTATGCATGGATGCCACCAGTGTTACAGCGGATGCACCAGCAACTCAAAGGGCCCTGTCATCAGAGCTCCACAAAGCCAGCCACAAAAATAAATATTTAATTTTTGAAAACAGAAAAAAATATCTGTGCATTTTCAGTAAGCAGTGAGAAGCAGTTGTGTTGCGATGTTTGATGCTACATACAACAGAGACAGGTTGACAGGTGGGCATGGCAATACTTGAAATCTGCAAAAGTTAGTGAGTAGTCAATGAAGACTTGAATCACAATAAGAAGAGAAAAATAACTAAGCACAGCTCAAAGAAAGCATTTGGTACAACAAGCTATTGCCAAACTATATCAAAGATAAAATCTATTCTTACAGTAAATCATCAGTGAAAGATGGAATAGGTGAAATGCTACTATTGAGTGTCATAACTAGAGATTTCTATATATCAGGTGAATTCGAGCATCATGGCAAGCTCAAAAGAACAGGCTTGTCCTCCTTACCTACCTCTTCCCATTGTAGATGACCATAAGCCTATTAATAAAGATATGCAGAACAACCTAAAGCCCCAGCTCCAGGGAGAATTAATAATAATATACAGCATTTGAACAGAAATAAGTAAATAATAACATTGAGTTGCAACAAACAGGCTAGGCACAGCATGGGCTTAATTTAATTTGATATCTGAGAAATCTTTTGTTTGAATAGTTACTGACTTCAGAATGAGAGGCAGATGAGTTTAAAATATAGTAGTACATCATGCAGTGTTGTTTTAGGGACTGGGGCAACAAAAAAAAGTGTTAAGTGCAGGAAGTTGTCAGTTTCTCAGAATCCCTTTAGCACAGGTCTAGGTTTGCTGTGTTTAGTTTATTTATATATATATATATATATATATATATATATATATATATATATATATATATATATATATATATATATATATACTGTATATATATTTTCATCTGCGGTGGGCTGGCTCCCTTCCCGGGGTTTGTTTCCTGCCTTGTACCCTGTGTTGGCTGGGATTGGCTCCAGCAGACCCTGTGACCCTGTAGTTAGGATATAGCAGGTTGGATAATGGATGGATGGATATATTTTCATCCATCCATTATCTAACCCGCTATATCTTAATTACAGGGTCACAGGGGTCTGCTGGAGGCAACCCCAGCCAACACAGGGCGCAAGGCAGGAAATAAATCCCGGGCAGGGCACCAGCCCACCGCAGTATATATTTTCATTTTCATTGTAATTATTATGATCAAGTTTGAAGTGTGCTGATTTATTGTCATGTTTATCATTTCAGATTGTTTTTCCTTTTCATGAATGGAATAAGCCCCTTCACCCGGTCCTTCCATTATGGTCTCCTGGCCGGGTATGAATCCTTCCTTTATCCCAGCCAGGATGCCCATCCTTCCTTCTCACCACCTACACCAGTTATTTTTTGTAGCAGGGAAGTTTGGATTTCAAAAAGCAGGTGGGCTTTGCCTTTACTGAGTCGCAGACCTTGGGGTCAGAAGGTTACATTTGAGGGTGGCTTCATCAAGTTTGATCTTCTTTGCTCTTCTTACATCACAGTGTTTTAAGTTTTTCATCCAAGTGTTGGTTGGTCTGATAATAAAATGTTGCCTGATAAGTCATGCCTAATAAATTTCCCATGGCTAGAGTCTCTCAGCCAGTGATGTTAATCTGGTTGTTGTGAAATATGACCAAAATACCTGTTTTTAGAGATTGTGGCGTGTGTGTGTTTTGATGTAAGATGCTTAAAAGACAAGTCAAAGGGTCAGTATGCAAGACATTAGATTTTTATTAACATTTCACAGTGCAACACAAAATGTCAAAAAAAGAAGCCAACTTCAACAAAATACCGAATAAAATTCTTAGTGTATTTGTTCCTAAATAAGTCTTTAAGTCTTTTCTTGAGTGTGTCAACACCAAGGAGCTGCTGAAGAAGTTGCAGCAGAGACTATATTTTCTGAGAATCCCCAGAAAGAACCATCTCCCCAAAAATCTGTTTCTTGCCTTTTATTACTGTTCCATCGAGAGTGTACTCACGTACGGACTATGTGTGTGGTACGGCAGCTGCACTTCCTCAGTAAGGAAAGTGCTCCACAGGGTCGTCAGGACAGCAGAGAGAACAATTGGTTGTACCCTCCCCACTCTGGAACAAATCTACACCTCCCGATGCCGCAAAAAAGCAATAGACATTTCATAGGATTCATCACATCCCGGACATTGCCTCTTCCAGCTTTTGTCATCAGGCAAGAGATACAGAACAATAAAAACCAGGACAAAATGCCTTAAAAACAGCTTTTATCCTAAAGCAATCATGGCCCTGAACTCAGAATAAAACTGCCTCATATCATTCTCCCAATGTGCAATATAGACCTTAATTCAACCAGTGCAATTTGTACATTTAACCAGTGCAATTTGTATATTTTGTAAAGTACTTTTATTACTATTCGGTTTGTTATTTTCTCGCTTCTTGTCTTTTTAACTCTTATGCCTCACACTAAGTCGACTGCACCTTCAATTTCGTTGTTCCTTTGTAGAAGTGACAATGACAATAAAGATCTATCTATCTATCTATCTATTGTGGAATATGGCCGGCAGTTCATGCTGGCCAATATCCCCAGGTCGCCAGATGGAGCCCTCCCTGCAGAATGGAGGTGCCCCGAATTCCGGCAGGGAATCATGGACAAGGGTGTCTTTATTCACAGCCCTGCTGGATACCATGGGGGCCACCAGAGGACACCGCAGGGAGGTTCAAGGAGTATTTTCCATACATCCCGGAAGTACGTCATAGTCACAGGGACAGAAGAAATGACGTACTTCTGGGTTGAAGAAAAAGGAGTTTTCATCCAACCTGGAAGTATTACAAAGTCACATGGACAGAGAGAGAGAAACACTTCCGGGTCAAGGACTTTAAAAAGAACTGTGGGAGATCCCAGCGTTGAGCTGAGTTGGGAGGAAGGGTGACAACGCGTCTGTGAGTGGAGAATTAGATTATTGATTGTGTATTGTGATTTATGAGTATAGTGGAGTGGAGAGTGCTTTGTGCACATTATTATTATAAAAATATTTGGACATTTATCTGGTGTCTGACGTCTGGTCCGAGGGTTCAAAGGGGACGACAGCGCCCCCTATCTGTCACACTATCTAAAGTTCAGATGCAACTTAATCTGCATGTCCTCGTTTATAACACAAACATGATGACTCCAAACAGTACCATGCATTCAACATGTTCACAATAATGAGAGGGGTCCTTAATACAAAAGTGGCAGCGCTCATGAATAACAAACTTACAAAAATAGCAAAACAGTAATACCGCCAAAATAATTATAAAATCTAACAAATAAAACATATAAATCAATAAGCATGTGGAAACACCTGTAGATGATATTAGTATATTAACAATGTGTTCCAAAAACTAGTATATTGTAAGGTAAGCCCTTGGGGGGCATCTTTGAACTGCTTTATCTGGCCATGGGCTCTCTGACTTTGTCAGCTAGAGGAACTGGACTTGCCTGGTGTGATTGGAATCAGACATCCAAAGAACATTAATTCTGCTGGATTCAGTTTTCTGTTTTCTTTGTTTAGGACACCTCTAAAAGACCACTCCTCTTATGTGCTGAGCAGAGGAGATCTTGAACCGGGTTTCTGAGCTGCAAATGGATCATTTATTGTTAAGTTAACATGCTCATTATGGGGCTTAACTCTGAATATGATGTGTGTCTCAGTTTTTCCATCTTGGTGCTTGTTATAGTTTTATTCTTGATTTTGTTGCACAGTGACCCAGTTCAACACATAACTATAGAGTAATTCATGGGAGTGGCATAAACCTTTTATATTGACATAATCACATCTCTTGAATTACTATTATTATTATTATTATTATTATTATTATTATTATTATTATTATTATCATCATCATCTTTGTTGTGAAGACTTGGCGTTAGTATCAGAAAACTACAAAATGTCATCATGATTTCAAAGGAAACTACAAAAAGCCTTCATGAGTGCCATTTTGTGCCTCAGGGTGCCATAAAATCGTGACATCCTTTATTCTCAAAAATGAACTCCTACTTCTAGCTGGGAGTAGGTGTAGGATGCATCATAAGTACTTCTAATGTGCTACTCTGGGGTAGGACAAATTTTTATTCCAGTTCAAGTTTTAGTGCAGTTTCTAAAAGTAATTCTGAGATGCAGATTAAGTCTGCAATATGGATACTAATTTCTAAAATCAAAACCACAGCATCATCAAGAAGATCTGAAATTTAGGCAGCAGCTCTCCAGCAATAGCAAGTTCTCTATACTGTTACTACTTTCAGCTTTAACCTAAGGATAAATAGTAATTTAAAAGATGAAGGTTAGTTAGGAATCACCTTATATAGTAAAGACTATAAAACCGTAGCACACAATTTACATGGCATATTCATTACTGTATAGTATGGAAACATATACCCAGAATAATGGTATATGAGCTATATACAACTAGTTCACACATGTCTGAGTATGTTACTTTATTTGAGGAAGTCACCCAACATAACAGCTACCAATGTATATATTACACTGACTATTCAAAAATGCCTTATTATCATTTATACAGTACCATTGTACATCATGCAATTTGTTTTATGTTTTTATAGAGATATTATGCACATGATAGACAATTCAGAGCCAAACCTCTGCAGTCTCCCAGTAGTAATGTACTTGGCATGTATGCTTTCTTGTTCATGGCTCCTGCATACCTGCTATTGCTGGGATAGGCACCAGTTCCCAGTGACTAAGGAATGAAAATGGATGGGTGGTTAACAAGTATGTCCTTGAAATATGGGATGAAAACCAGAATACCCAGAGGAAAAAAAAACACATAAACATAGGCAAAACTTACAACTCCAAGCAGGCAGGCTAGGATTTGCAGTCCCTAGCATTCTGTAACTATGAGATAACAACACAAACCCAAGCAGAAATCACATAGTCAGTCAGTTAATGGTCTTTTCATTTTGTATCTGTTTTGACAAATTGTTGTTCTTCATATGTTTTTAACGCTTATGTAGAATGTAATGTTCTATAACAGAATTTTTTAATCACTGAAACTAACAGTGTCATAACAGCAGATCTTCCAGCTATTCATTTATCAATTTTCTAAACTTTTTTGTGCATTTATCAATAGAATTCTTACTTGTTTTTTAAACTGTAAAAACTACTACTTAAACCTTATGAAAAAGAAATAGGGAATAAGTTGATATCATATGTACAGTGCATTATATTTGAAGATGTGTGTGTTTTTTTTTCTGGTTTAGGTTTCAATTACAATAATTCTCATGTAGTCATTATTCTATAACTTTAATATAGTTTCAAAGTTATGCATTTCACATTTGAAAAGTAGACATTTTAACACAGGCTGCTGGGAAATTATCTTTCAAATAACTGCTGAGATCACCACTGCAGTGGTTATAACAGACATCATTTACAGGTATTACAATAGATGTAAGGGACCATGGTAAATGAACAGAGATAGTAATAGTACTTTATTTCGCATTTCTATTTTCTTGTTCATGGCTCTTGCATACCTAGTGTTGCAGCTTAGTTCATAATGGAAAATGCTAAAGAATATGAAGATGCTTGAATTGATCAAAGCTGAGATAATTTGCATACACAGTTGTATAATTACATCACAGACTAAAAGGCAAAACATCTTATTAATTAGACACTACCTATATAGATGCATCTATCTGTTTTCTAAACCTGATTATAGTGGGGAAGTTGGAGTCAGCAACAGCCAAGCAACTGGTGCAAGGCAGGAACAATTTCTGGACAGGGTGCCACTCCATTATAGAGTGAACATACATCCATAGACATTTCAAGGTCAAATTTGACATCTCAGATTCACCTAACAGGAAAGTCTTTGGACTGTGAGAGTATGGAATTTCTGGTTAATATATATATATATATATAATTTACAAATTATTACAGTATATACTTAAATTAAGTTTTAACAATGAATTATTAAAATATTAGGGAAAGGACTGAAGGTAACTCAAGGATTAACTAAACGTAGCTTAAAGCCTGAGCATGTGAGGTCTGTCTCACCTTAGAGCAACTTGATTTTCCAATGTTAGAATAAGGTAAATGAGTAACAAACACCCCTCTAGAAATTGAGGATAAACTAATGGGAAAGTCCAAACATCCCTTCTATGAAGCGGAACTAAGATTAATAGGACAAACCGCTATACTGTGACAAAGCCACAATAAGTTATAATTTTTCACTTGGAAGGGTTTGGGTGTTGCAAAAGCCAGAATTCCTTGCTAAGCTTTTATTTTGAAAAGACTGCATGGAGTAATGTGAAGAATGGAAGGACTTTCACAGTGAAACAGAGTGTTATACGAAGATTATCATCTTGTGAAAGGTAAAAAAAAAAGAAATGGACAAGAAAAGGAAGCCACTGGAGAGAAAGAGAATTCCTCCATTTTGGGAAACAGGCCTGTAAAGTAAACCTCTTGGGCTGGTATTAAGGATTACAATGTGGTTGTTAATTCTAAGTGGAATGGAAAAGCTTACGGATAATTCTTTTAATGGATTATGCTCACTGGATGTTCCCAGACTTAAGAAAAAGAAAAAACAACCAACATTGTATGAACTAAAAATGTTCTCTTGGATGGGTGAGGTCTATTTTATTTCATAAAGAATATGGAGACTATTCCCTTGCTTGGTGGAAGGGTTAAAAATAACATTAGTCATTTTTCTTTAGTTTATTCTAACATGTTTTTTTTATATATTCCTGTACCTGTATTTTATTATTTTATTTTCCTTTTAGCATCCTAGAATTCAATCATGGTGTTTCAGTAGTTAAATTTGTCAGAAATGGTGACAGTAGAATGCTACAATAAACAGCAAAGCAGCATTCAGATAAATGGGAGAGTCGACAGGAGTCAGAAAATACTTTCTCATGGGTGAGGGTTGATTTGTTTCGAACCTAGTTTTGTTAAACTTGACATTCTTGTATTGAATGTTATTTGATTTTAATAAAATCAATCAAATTATAAAAAAGGAGAAAATACTGATGGCACTACTTGATTGGATAGAATAATAAAATTCTGAATATTATGCATAATAAGAGTCAGATGATGTGATGTATTAAATGAAGTAATAGTAAAGAAAAGTATATGAGGTGAGACACAAAAATAACTGGATTGGTAAAAAAAATATTTATTGATGAATTACAGCATTCTAAACATTGTCACCTTCTATATACTTCCCCTCCTGATCTCTACACCGCTCCATACGTATCCTCCATTGACTGAAACAGTGCTGGAAGTTTTCTTGTTTGAGGCTCTTCAACAGGCTTGCCGTTTTTGTCTTCACTTCATCCATTGAAGAAAAATGTCTTCCCTCCAGGTCACTTAAACTAAAAATCACGGGGAGCTAAATCTGGTTTGTGCGAGACAAACTGTTATCACGGTACACTGTTTTTATCATTTCATAAGTTTCTGTGGCTGTTTTGTTCAATTTTGAGAGAAATATGATGCTGATTCGCTGTTTGATGTTTTCACTTGACATTATCACGGCAACTCGTGTAGCGATTGTTGTGCAAATACTGACTGGGCTATTCATAGGATATACCTAGTGGTGGTTTGAGAGGGCGTGTAGGAGGGGATATAGTTCTATGATTCACATCCAGCCGACCTACAGACAGTTTTCAGGAACATCCCAAGCCCAGTCCGGTTATTTTTGTGTCTCACCTCGTAAAAGCAAATGATTTGAACTATTGATTGCTAACTCCATGAACTGGGACATTTATGCATGATCTGTATAAACTAAGAAAAATTCTGCTTTCTCATTTGGGCTCCTTGAATGCCTACTTTAAAGATAGAGGAACAGTTTTTCCACAACAGGAGGAAATCATAGCACCCAGAGGAAACCCACATGGACACAGGGAGAGCTTGCAGATTGCATACAGGCAGTACTTGGGACATGGCAGCAGTGCTACCAGTGTTCCCCCATGCCACCTTACATATATAGAAATTAAAGTTATTGATTGAAAAACTAAATTATCATATGATTTCATCATCTCTGTTTGATAAGTGTTTGTTACATAGAAAACCATACAGACCAATGCATAAAGATAAAAAAATGAAAATGTTCCTTACATAGGCATTTCATTTTTTATTTAGTACATTTTCCATTTCGCATTGATGGTCTCTCTGTTTAGCATTCAATCTATTTAATTTAGATGTTGATACACATTATTAAAGACCTTCATCTCTTTTTCTTGTATATGCAATTGATTCTGCTGGTAAGAGAAGCATTTCATTGAAAGGATTTAAATTTGCTGGGAAAATTAAAACTTGTTTGTTCAAACTATGCTCTCATACTTATCTTTTGACATGACATTGCCCTCAGAAGACTGAGTGTATTTCAAAGTTAGTTTTGAAATCTGTTTATTCTTGTTCTTCCACTATTTGACTGAACTAGAATTGTGCCCAAAGAGTCTTCACATGCCCTAGCCAGCCTTTACTTTTTGTGATGCTGCAAAGACTTGATAGGCAGCACACAGTTGCTGATTCTGCTATACAGAAATGGCTGTGTTACAGAGGATGAAATCTCTAACAATAAACATGTTTTCAAATTCACCTTGACTATGACATCATTTGCTTCAGGGTTTGGGTGATTTTTATTATTATTGAATTTCTGTTATTACTTCGCTTTTCTTAGTTATGAGGATATTGTGCCTCCTGTTTTCTTCTTTGACTGAGTCCAAGTGTATCCAGCAGCATTAAGAATACCAGTGTTTTATGTATTACACCACATGGTCCCCTGTTTTTTCATAATAAAATGTCCAATTATTTGTAGTTCATAATTTTGCTTTACCAAGTTTCAAGTGAAAAACCTCATTTTAAAAGAATAAAAATGTACTTTGTTTAAGTGTCTCATCAGCAATGGAGATGAGTCATATTACAGAATAAACATACATCAATTACTGGATTGGTGCAAGTGCGACAATCCATCTCTTAATGTGGACAAGACAAAAGACATGATTTTTGACAGGATGACCCATGCTGTTCACACCTCAATGCACATCGAGGGCTCTGCAGTGGAACCTGTCATGAGCACTAAATTCCCTGGTGTGCACCTGGCAGCTGACCTTACTTGGGTAATCAACACCACTTCCATAGCTAGGAAGGTGCAACAGTGTCTCCACATCCTTCCTTCCGTTTTCTACTACTATTGCTACTACTACTACATCTACTCTAAATCAACAGTACCAGGCTGTATAGTGAATATAAATGTTAATTTTTATCTGACCCTCACAGACCCCCTGAAAGCCCCCTGCTTTAGTGGAATCATTGTGCAAGAAAGTGCCTCACAACAAGAAAAGCAACAAATGACAAGGCATTACAAATGCTGTCACCAATTACACTGCAAAAGACATGGTGCTAGTTCATGTGGTTGAGAGAGATGATTTCAAACAACTTTAGAATACTTTGGACCAAAGATACACACTGCCTGGCAGAAAATATTACAGTCAAAACAGTTCCGCCTAAAGTGTACAATTCACATTGCCAAACTCTGGTGTATAAACTACAGAAAATTTCACATTTTGCATCAACAACAAATTAATGGTCAAGCAGAACATCCTCTGCTTGACAGTGCATTGACGAAAGCCTGGCAACTGCAAAGCTAGTGCTTGAGAACTTCCTACTTCTCAGATGACCACATAGGCGACATCATTGGCCAAGATCTGAAATATGTCTGGGCTCAAGGTCACTACAAGAAGGCTGCATAGTTTGCATCACAACAGACAATAGAAACTGTGGAGTCACTGGAGTCTGTTAGAAGATGCTCAGTGCTTTTTCCAACAGCTGAAAAAAGAAGAAAGTACTTGCTGATGCTCAAGAGCAGCTGAAGCTTCCATAGCATTACCTCATTACAGAGTAACCAAAAAGATGGTGCACAAGACAGCGCATGATAGAAAGTCTTGTTGAACAAGAACTGGTAATTTGACCTGTGTTGGCTGCAGACAAAAAGCAAAGGCACATTGCCTCAACATAGTTGGATATTGAGGTGCTGGAGGTGATAAGTAAAGCTCTTTGCCCTCTTATGGAGTTCTGGTTAGCAACTTGTAACAGTTTCTTAGTGAAAACCTGCATTGGCGCTGTTCATCACTGAAGTCCATTCAGTAAAGTCTAATGATATTAGACCTAACTAAAAAAATCAAACAAACCATTCTGGAGAACCTGAACATCAAGTACACAGAAGACTGTGTGGACAAGCTGTTGAATTTGGCATCAACACTTGACCCCCAGTTCAAAAACCACTATAATAATGATGACAGGATCAAAGCCACTACAATAAGAGTAATATGACAAGGTTTTTCAATATAAGAAAAAAAGCATAAAAAAAGATATCTTTGAAAGTAGCCATTTTTAAAACTTAAATATTCTTCTTCTCATTTATCCAATAATGAGCCATTGGTGTTCTAGAAGTAATATGGTTGTGGCACCAGAAAGAATGGGGCCATGAAAATCTTGTAGCAGCCTAGAAGACTACAAAAGAGGAAAAATAAAAGCATTGCAGAAAGTCCCCAGTGTTTCATCTGGAACCCCTATTCACAGAAGAGTTTCAGTTCCCTAATCTAATACAACTGTCTTTGTCACAAAAAATAACAAATTACTGTTTTTAAGCAAAGTATTTAAGGGGACCTCAACAAAGGAATGCAATACAACAATGCCAAAGCTTGAATTTAAAAAAAGTTTAAAAAGTTGACTGGCAGTACAGACTTACGAGAACCACAGCTTTGAATGGAAGGCTGTTGCCAGAAGGTTGGACAGACACAGGGCAGCCAATAATAAGAAATGGCTAATTTTATACAAGCATGACAGCTGCCACTCTGGAAGACATGATTAGCTTTACGGGAACAGGACAGCTGTCACTTATCAAAAGATGATTAGCTGGGAAGAAACAGTTTAGCCTCTGCTCACTGTGTGACGGTCTACACAGTCCACAGCTTCCAGGCAGCTTATTTTTAAGCAAATGTTCACAAAACGTCCTGAGTCCACTAAACACATGTCGTTATAAACTTGATTATAAGGAGGAGGTGCCTCTACTTCTGTGTTTACCAAAGAAAGCACACCCAGACAGCACCTATGACACTGCATTACCATATGATGGATAGATTGATAGTTACTTTATTAATCCCTAGAGGAAAGTCATATAATACAGCAGCAGTATACTGATACAAAAAACAATATTAAATTAAATAGTAATAAAAATGCATGTAAAAGCAGATAATAACTTTGAGTAATGTTAGCATTTACTCCCCCGGGTGTACTTGAAGAGTCGCATAGTGTGGGAGAGTAACGATCTCCTCAGTCTGTCAGTGGAGCAAAACAGTGACAAAAGTCTGTCACTGAAGCTACTCCTCTGCCTGAAGATGACACTGTTCAGTGGATGCAGTGGATTCTTCATTATTGACAGGAGTTTGCTTAATGTCCATCACTCTGCTACAGATGTTAAACTCTCCAACTTTACTCCTACAATAGAGTCTGCCTTCTTAATAAGTTTGTCCAGGCGTGAGGCATCCTTCATCTTTATGCTGCCTCCCTAGCACAACACCGCATAGAAGAGGGCACTCGGCACAACCATCTGGTAGAACATCTGCAGCATCTTATTGCAGATGCTGAAGGACGCCAACCTTCTAAGAAAGTATAGTCGGCCCTGACCTTTCTTACACAGAGCATCAGTATTGGCAGTCCAGTCCAATTTGTCATCCAGCTGCACTCCCAGGTATTTATAGGTCTGTACCCTCTGCACACAGTCTACTCTGATGATCACGGGGTCCATGAGGGGCCTGGGCCTCCTAAAATCCACCACCAGTTTTCTTGGTCTTACTGGTGTTCAGGTGTAAGTGGTTTGAGGCACACCATTTAACAAAGTCTTTGATTAGCTTCCTGTACTCCTTTTCCTGGCCACTCCTGATGCAGTCCATGATAGCAGTGTTATCAGCAAACTTTTGCACGTGGCAGGACTCCGAGTCGTATTGGAAGTCTGATGTATATAGGCTGAACAGGACCAGAGAAAGTACAGTCCCCTGCGGCGCTCCTGTGTTGCTGACCACAATGTCAGACCTGCAGTTCCCAAGATGCACATATGAGGTCTGTCTGTAAGATAGTCCACGATCCATGCCACCAGGTGTGAGTCTACTCCCATCTTAGTCAGCTTGTCCCTAAGGAGCAGAGGTTGAATGGTGTTGAAGGTGCTAGAGAAGTCCAAAAACATAATTCTTACAGCACCACTGCCTCTGTCCAAGTGGGAGAGGGATCGGTGTAGCATATAGATGATGGCATCCTCTGCTCCCACCTTCTCCTGGTATGCGAACTGCAGAGGGTCGAGGGCGTGGCAGACCTGTGGCCTCAGGTGGTGAAGCAGCAGCCACTCCATGGTCTTCATCACATGTGACGTCAGAGCAACAGGCCGGAAGTCATTCAGCTCACTAGGACGTGATACCTTTGGGACTGGGGTGATACAAGATGTTTTCCAAAGCCTTGGGACTCTCCCCTGTTCCAGGCTCAGGTTGAAGATGCTGTAGAGGACTCCCCAGTTCCAACGCACAGGCCTTCAGCAGTCATGGTGATACACCATCTGGACCCGCTGCTTTGCTGGCACGAAGTCTCCTCAGCTCTCTGCTCACCTGTGCTGCTGTAATTGTGGGTGGGGATGTCTCACCTATGCTGGTATCAGCAGAAGGATGGTTGGAGGATGCAGTACTCCGAGGTGAGAGTGGGTTAGGGTAGTCAAACCTATTAAAGAAGTTGTTCATTTGGTTTGCTCTCTCCAGTCTCTCTCGATGCTGGCACCCGCTCGAGCTGCAGCCAGTGATAATCTTCATCCCATCCCACACTTCCTTCATGCTGTTATTCTGCAACTTCTGCTCCAGCTTTCTCCTGTTCTGCTCTTTCTCCACCCTGAGCTGGACTCGGAGTTCCTTCTGCACGCGATTGAGCTCATGCTGATCACCGTCTTTAAAAGCCCTTTTTCTTCTGTTTCAAAAGGCCTTTGATGTCACTTGTAATCCATGGCTTGTTGTTAGCATAGCAGCGTACTGTTCTTACTGGAACTACAATGTCCATACAGAAGTTGATGTAATCAGTTGTGCAGTCAACAGCCTCTTCAATGTTCTCACTATGTGACCCCAGCAATATATCCCAGTCTGTAGTTCCAAAGCAGTCTCTCAGAGCCTGCTCTGCCTCAGGGGACCACTTCCTGAATGATCGTGTGGTTGTAGGTAGCACCTCACTCTTGGTTTGTAGTGAGGCTGAAGCAGAACCAGGTTATGATCTGCTTTCCCAAGCGCAGGCAGCAGGGTGGCGCTGTATGCGTCTTTAACATTTGCATACAGTAGGTCGATAGTCCTATTTCCCCGGGTGTTACAGTCCACATACTGGAAGAAGGCAGGTAATGTTTTGTCCAGCGTCACATGGTTAAAGTCTCCAGAGATTAGCACAAGCGCCTCAGGGTGCTGCATTTGTAACTTAGCAACTGCAGAATGGATGATGTCACCCACTATCTCCACGTTCGCTTGAGGGGGTATGTAAACAATAACAACAATCATGTGTCCAAACTCTCTGGGCAAGTAATAGGGACGCAGACTTATGGCCAACAGTTCGATGTCCCTGCAGCAAGTGGAGATTTTAACGTTTACTTGTCCTGAGTTGCACCACCTTGCATTGTGCACACCCACAGATCACCCTTAATACAATAACACACAATAAATGCAGGAACAACAACCTGAAAGCATTGTTTAATGATACATAAGTATTAATCAAAAAGATTTTTAGCTCTTCAAAACATAAACGTTTTTCTTTTTCATCTACAATGGATACTGCGGTGGGCTGGCGCCCTGCCCAGGGATTTGTTCCTGCCTTGCGCCCTGTGTTGGCTGAGATTGGCTCCAGCAGACCCCCATGACCCTGTGTTAGGATGTAGCAGGTTGGACAATGACTGACTGACTGATCTACATTGGATGCAAATGCCACACTAAAGATTGCTTCAGAGAAAAAATATTCAGATTAGTGAAAACTATATATATATATAAATCTGAGGTTAAATGGCTATGCCTGAATGAATGTGGTTGTGCGCATGACTGGACTCTGTGATGGACTGGCACTCCATATAAGTTTTTTTTTTCTGCTATGTACTTCGTGCTGCTCCAAGTTCTCACAACACTGAACTGCAGAAAAAATGAAAAAAAAACTACTTAAAAAATGCATGAACGATTATTAAATACTAATATTTGAGTCAGATTGTCTGTTCCATAAACAAAATTCCAGTATTTTTATACTTTCAAATATAACAATGAGGTAGGGTAACTCTAGACTGCAGTCAGATACTGTTTAATATTCTCAGTACAACTGTATACCTTGATAGTTTTCAATTACGTTCTCATTTTTGGCTTTGTGTTTTAATATCTATACAATGGCACTGATTAAACTTTAATAACGTTTATTCTTATTCTGTTAAAGTTTCTTTAGCTTAGGCCTCTTTCACACCCAGGTGTTGTACCTATGTGTATGCTGAGTGGTAATACTTGGGGAACTTAAGTATAAAATATCCATAATTCTGTCTTGCTTGCCAGATGTTAAGAAGTCTAGTGCATGTTCACATCAAAAGAATTTCATGTGAGAAATTTAATTTCAGCTCAATGAGGAGTAAAATTGGCCTTTAAATTTAATACAATGTTTAATAGTTAAATCTCCTATATAATTATGGAAGTATCTTGTGCATGTCAGAATTTGGAAGAGCCCCATAAAAACAAGGAAGAGAGGCTCCACTTAAATGTCTATATGAATATCAACGACATATACTGTATAGAGGTTACGTTATCATCATTTTAAAATAATTGACAGAATGCTACTAACCTTAACGGAGAAAGATGATCTATTCATTTTGTTCTTTATTTGATCCTACAATTTCAAATTTATCAAAATTAAGGAATTTCATGGATAATATACTAGTTTTGTATTTTAAGCATGAATTTCCCCATAGTATTATTTCAGAGAAAATTAAAATAAATACACAAAATAAATAAAAGTACTGTGAAATGTAACAATAAATAAATAAAAGAAAAAGAGTATGCAATTTGAACATTAATAAATAAATATGTCACAGAATATATTTTTTGTTGCTTATTTATTTATGTAATTTTGACTGTAATATCCCTGCAAACACAGTATGAAATGTGGCTTGAATTTAAAACTAAGTATAGTAAAGCTGAGTAGGTGAGCTCTAGCGAGTGCTGTGTTTTAATGAGAGAATTGGCAGAACTCTTAAACCATCAAATGCCACATTTACAGCAGACCCTTCAGATGCAGGCTCCTAATGATAAGTTTATAGAATTAAAGTAGCTGCTTCATGCAGTAATTTTGGGCAGTTGCTTTTGCTTGATTAGTCAACATGCACAGTCACAACTTTGAGCATGCGCATGTCCCAAGGGTTTCCCAAATCAAGCAAAACACGTGTCCACTCTACGGATGATTCACCATTCAAAAAACAGCAGTCACTAGAGCTGGTGCACTCAGTTTGATGAGTGAAAGTGACAGTTTTAAATTCAAGCCATATTTTATGTTTCGTTTGGAGGAATATTATGAACAAAATTTAACAAAAAATAAGCAACAACATATTCAGTGACACATTTATTTATTTCCATTAACATTTCAAATTCTGTGTTCTAAATGATCTTTTATTTATTTATTTATTTATTTGATGAATGTCATCTGGGGGCAGCATGGTCACGCAGTGGTAGAGCTGCTGCCTCACAGTAAAGAGACCCGGGTTCGCTTCCCGGGTCTCCCTGCATGGATTTTCTCCGGGTGCTCCAGTTTCCTCCCACAGTCCAAAGACATGCAGGTTGGGTGTACTGGCGATTGTAACTTGTCCCTAGTGTGTGCTTGGTGTTTGTGTGTGAGTGTGCACTGCGATATTACATGTGAGTGTGCATGACAGATCAATGAGGCTATCCATGGTATTCCTAATACATATTTGCAATATGCGGCTTTGCAAATAGTCCAATGTTAAATAAAATTTCCAAAAAGCAAAAATAAATTTGTAGCTAAAATGGAAACATGCCCACATTCTCTTCCTGTAGATTCTATAATCATTATTTCAATGGAAGTGTTATAATTTAGACGTGAACTATTTCAAATCACAGCAACACATACTCAGTCGGTTTTCTTTCCATCATCTAATGTCTTAAATACAAGAGAGAGGACTTTCAAGTGCAACAAGTACCAGTGTTGCCAGACACTATGAATTTAGCTGCTCCATTTTGTCCCATCTGCAGACAAGATTTCTGCAGACTGGTAAGGCAAAAATCTATACAAAATCTGATTGTAATCAATTAACCATACCAGTACAGAACAGATGAATCAGACACATCTCTGAGAGATAGTTTCAGATCTTCCATGCAAAAGGCTACCGAAACTGCCAGCAAACATAATGCCTGCATCAGTGATAGGACATAGAGTGACTAGCCTTGCTTCTGGCCTTTGAGAAAGGCTCTCTACTCACACAACCTACATGACAAAACATTACAGAATAGGACAATAATGTCCCACATACAGCTGGCTTGGTGAATGAATGCTGGTGTACAGTGCATGTGCTGATTTGGTCTGCCTTTTCTCCTGCTCTTCACCTCTTAAAAGCACCTTTGGCATTCAGTGAGTGGTAACATGCAGATATGTGGCCCTCTGTCTGGCAATGGCTAGCGGATTGGTCAGACTCTTCTGCACGGCTGGGATAATATGCTGAATTATTTTTTTCCTGTTATTCTCATTTGTTTATTGTAAATTCACTAATGAAACAATAAAGGGGGGTGTAGCTTCTCTTTATTCCATCAGTATATCTTTTCATGTCTCATAATTTGCACTGTGAAAAAATAAATTATTCATTCTTGCTCAAGCAGTATATCCCCTTTTTAGGAACTGTCACAAATGCTCTCTTTTCTGAATGTGAAATAGTGAGGTTTTGCCTCTTTGTTTTCACTAACAGCTAGAAATTTTCAGTAGCAGCTGTATTTAACTGAAGCTTGTTGGTGTGAAGGCAGAGCTGTGGCAGAAGACTCCATCTTCTTAATACATGTTAATTCTGCCAGAAATATACATATTTCTCAGTCCTCACTCTCTTTGCCAAATCTTTTCTCTATGGATCTTCAAAAATCTACACTCAACTAAAAATGCAAGAAATATAAACAGCTACAAGAAAAAAAAAAGAAATTTCAGTAAGCCTTTCATTTGGTATGAATTCTGTTTAGATACTGATATCAGGAGCTTTTACTGCTTAACAAAAAGCTGACTGGATCAGCAGTCACAAACAAATAAAATCCCCTTGTGCGATAAACATTAAGTAAAAGGTTTTATCATTTATCATGCTGCTTTGCAAATTACAGCATGAGCCAAGAAGTAATTCCATATCTCCAAACACAAGTATACAGCTAGACTACAATGCATAAGGGCTATTTTCTTTTTTTGAAGTTCTGTTCATATTTTTCATGACAAGTGTCACTTCAAGAGCATGTTGACAATAAAACTGCAATACTTTAAAATGCTTTCATTTTACTTTTCTTTTTATATGAAATATGTTTTGAAGTAACATATATGTAATTAAACTTTTGGAATGGCTACTACCATTACCTCTTCAAAGTGTCCAGGACCTCTTCCAGAAACCTGTTACCTCCAGTAGTGTGCCTGCACACTCACAAGGATCAGTGGTGAAGTTTGGCTGCAAATCATCCCTTATCTCTCTAAACATAAGGCATGCAACTCCATATTTTAAGCACACTCTTTTGGGAATCAGACAGTTCAAAATGAGGCTACCACCTCCTATATTCATGTCATGTCATGTCATTTTCTGACACACTTAATCCAAACTATGGTCCTGTTGGGTGATGGAGCTTATCACAGCTAGCATAGGCTGCAAGGCAGGAAGAACAAACCCTTACCAGGGCAAACATAAACACACACACTAGGGCCAATTTAGAATCACCAAATGTACTTGGACTGTGGGAGGAAAACTGTGTCGACATGGAGAGAACTTACGAACTCCACACAGGGAGGGCTTTCTCCTATATTCATTTCTTACTGTGTTATCATGATATTTCCCTCTACTTATCCTTTAACTATTTTCTTCAAGAATAAGTGTACTCATCAGATTCATTACTGTTGCACCTTAAGAGTAACGCACATACACACATATGACCCTAACCACAACAGTGCCCTATTAATGATGCACACACAACTAGTTAATCTTTAGCACTTCAAAACCACACAAATGCCTTATGAAAAACACATACACAACTTGTCATTCCCTAAGTACTTCAATAGTCGGCACAAGCAACATACAATGTTTTAAATATATTTGATCTTTAGGAATATATTTGAACATACAAAGAATCCACATCCTTGGCTATAAGCCATTTATCAACCAAGAATGCCTTACTTTACGTACTGTTTTCCTACTATTAGGTGGAGCTCTTACCTTCAGTCTTAGTAAGTCTTGCAGATCAGAGTGTATGGCAAACTTCCAACTGCTCCAGGTGCTCCTAATAAAAATTACCTCAGTCATTCTAAATATGAAAACAAATTTTAGAAAGTTAAAAGCAGTGTGATATGTATTACATGAATATTAATACCAAATTGAACAAGTAATAATAGAAAATAAGACTGATAGTAAAGTCTGGATATAGTCTTTAGAAAAAGCCTACAAAAAAGTAAAGATGTCAAAGATGTCCGAGGTGGCTTGTGATCTAGCACTCGAAGTTGTTCATGAGATGCTTTGCTGATGATCAGATGAAAATGGCCACACGTTGTTGACGCCCTTTTCTGACATCACTCTTCTGTTGTTGCTGTTTCCTCCTCTTCTTCTGATGTCTCTTTATCCTCTTCAGATGAGGCATATTTATTATAAAGTTCAACGCGGGGGTTTTGCAACATGTGATTGTTAGATATTCCAATTGGTTGGCTGTCAATATGATGAATTAATTTACTGAGACTCCTTAACACTAGAATCCCTGAAGTCTATGAAAAACCTTGTAGTCCTGGGCCACCTTAAATTCCTTTGCACCTCCCCATTAGCATCTTTTGTTTTGCAAATGTGTCGATCAGCACAAACAGCAAGCAGCCTGCTATCCCATCCCCCTACCGATGCAGCTCGGTCTTGAGTCCAAATGTGCAATGCCACTCTTTATTCAGGAAAAGATCCCAGTCATTTCTCAGGAGAAAGGCATTCCAAGACTATTAACCTTATGAAACCATTTCCGGATGAAGGCAGAACCGTAACAACAGTTGCATAAAGTGTGACAGGAGTTTCCACCTGCAGCTAAAATCATTCACGTACTGAAATAGCATTGCAGATGAAGTTTGTCAGCATGCCCGTGTTGATCAAACACAGGAAGCTCTGCAGTTTCTTTGTGACTTTACGCTGTAGGAAGATAAGTAAATAAATCAAGGTAACAAGGTAAATAACATTTCATCTTGTATATATTTTATATACACTGCTCACAAAAATTAAAGGAACACTTTAAAGAAACACATTAGATACATCAGATCTCAATATGAAGTTGGATATCTATACAAATAACGACAGGGCAATGTCTTAGGAACAAAAGGATGCCAAGTCTTTTAATGGAAATAAAAGTTTTCTGCCTACAGAGGGCTCAATTGTGTAGACACCCTAAAATCAGAGTGAAATGAAGATGTGGCAGGCTAGTCCATTTTTTCAAAAACTTAATTTCTGCTACTCAAAATGCTTTTCAGTATCTTGTGTGGCCCCCACGAGCTTGTATGCATGCTTGACAATGTCAGGGCATGCTCCTAATGAGACGACGGATGGTGTCTTGTGGCATTTCCTCCCAGATCTGTATGAGGGCATCCCTGAGCTGTTGTACAGTCTGAGGAGCATCCTGGCGGCGCCTAATGGACCGAAACATAATGTCCCACAGATGTTCTATTGGGTTTAAGTCAGGGGATCGTGAAGGCCATTCAATTGTTTCAATTCCTTCATCCTCCAGGTACTGCCTGCATACTCTTGCCACATGAGGCCGGGCATTGTCGTGCATTAGGAGGAAACCAGGACCTACTGCACCAGCGTAGGGTCTGACAATGGGTCCAAGGATTTCATCCTGATACCTAATGGCAGTCAAGATGCCGTTGTCTAGCCTGTAGAGGTCTGTGAGTCGCTCCATGGATATGCCTCCAAGATCATCACTGACCCACCACCAAACCAGTCATGCTAAACGATGTTACAGGTAGCATAATATTCTCCACGGCTTCTCCTGACCCTTTCACGTCTTTCACATATACTCAGGGTGAACCTGCTCTCATCTGTGAAAAGCACAGGACGCCAGTGGTGGACCTGCCAATTCTGGTATTCTATGGCAAATGCCAATTGAGCTCCCCGGTGCTGTGCAGTGAGCACAGGGCGCAGTAGACATTTGGGCCCTCAGGCAACCCTCATGAAGTCTGTTTCTGATTGTTTGGTCAGAGACATTCACACCAGTGGCCTGCTGGAGGTCATTTTGTTGGGCTCTGGCAGTGCTCATCCTGTTCCTCCTTGCCCAAAGGAGCAGATACTGGTCCTGCTGATGGGTTATGGACCTTCTATGGCCCTCTCCAGCTCTCCTAGAGTAACTGCTTGTCTCCTAGAAACTCCTCCATGCCCTTGATACTGTGCAGGGAGACACAACAAACCTTCTGGCAATGACACGTATTGATGTGCCATCCTGGAGAAGTTGGACTACCTGTGCAACCTCTGTAGGGTCCAGGTATCGCCTCGTGCTACCAGTAGTGACACTGACTGTAGCCAAATGCAAAACTAGTGAAGAAACAGTCAGAAAAGATGAGGAGGGAAAAATGTCAGTGGCCTCCACCTGTTAAACCATTCCTGTTTTGGGGTCATCTCATTGTTGCCCCTCTAGTGCATCTGTTGTTAATTTCATTAACACCACAGCAGCTGAAACTGATTAACAACCCCCTCTACTACTTACCTGACCAGATTAATATCCCATAAGTTTCATTGACTTTATGCTATACTCTGATTAAAAAGTGTTCCTTTAATTCTTTTGAGCAGTATATATATTGTAACAGACAGCACACCTGGGCTGGCGTCCCTGTCAGGATAGGTCCAGGTCCCTTACCTATATATAAATATATACATATATATATATTTAATAATTAACCAAACATTGTAAATAGTATAATTTGATCTACCAGTGAATAAAGTATTGCAGTATTTAAATCTGGAAGACATATTGTAAATAGGGCTGTTAAAGTCAACATGTTAATGCATGTAATTAAGTTTCAAAGGCATAATATATTATATTTCCTTAATTGCATTTAACACATCTGTTGTTCAACACTATTTGCTATCTGATCCAATGGCTTTCAAACTGGGGGCTGCTGCTCCAGCAAATTGACATTATTTAAAAAAAATAATTGCAGGATAAAAGATTGATTTTAAATTACTTATTTTTCACATATACCAGTGCTTGAAGAGGGCCACTAAACATACTTTTAATGTATGAAGACTGGTGTGTACTGGCACTTCTTTCAACCGATGTCCCACTTACAAAAAATACTTGCACACTTTAGTGCATGTGGATCTCCAAGATGGCCAAAAATTCCCCCAATCCCCAATTACCAGGAATAGTTTCTGTATATCACCAACATGATCACTTGCCAAATGGAATATTAGGGGGAATGGTGTGGGTTAAGAAATCTCACATTTATTTGTGCCTAATATGAGTTCAGTACTTAATAATTTAAAAAATTTAAAATGGGGATACTTTAAAATATTTTAAGTCTTGGAGGTGGCAGGCCAAGAAAAAAAAAGATTGGCCTAGAAATATTACATGACATTTAATCTCCAATGTGTCAACAGTCTACTGTAGTTAAGAATTAGTATTGATTAATAGTCTACAATTATACAAAATCATTCAGTATGACTGCTGTTAGCAGTAACCAAGATCCAACATCATACTTCACTGTTCAAACGATACAACATTTGGATGGGCCCTGACTTAAAATTTCAGAATCTCTGATATAAGCTACTATTCTGTTAATGATGGCTGAGAAAGACAACATTTATGATGGCTATTTTTAATTTAAAATGCGCCCTGATAGTTTAAAGACCAAAATATCCATACATGTAAACTTAGTGCAGGCAAATTTAAATATCACATAAGTATACTTTACTGTACTTGACTTATAACGTAAGTGCAAAATATGCATGATGCCGCGGTTAAAAGCTCTAATGTAAGTTATCAAAATCTGTGAACTACAATCCATGAATGTACAACTCCATTTATGTCCATGAATGAAACAATATCTAAAGCATTAACTATTGATATTTATTGCAAAGTGGATCACATCAGAATGCAGACCTCTAATTAGAGTTGAAAAGACACAGCAAAATCATTCTTTGAGGGTTTTTTTTACACATTACCCTCAACATGGGACAGTTGTGTTACGTATCAAGGATTTTTCTGAAAGACGGAAGTCTTTGCTTATTGAGCAACAGTATGAGAAGTTATACAGCAGTAGCATTCACAATGGACTACTGGATTATTACTGAACCACATTAGTTAAACATGCAGTCAGTCGTTATTAATCAAGGGTCATGTTGCAATTAAGTATAATAAACATTTTTAACCATTTGACAGCCCTAAATGTAAGCATTCTGAACAAATTAACTTTTCTATATATTGGATACTAAAAAAATGCCTTTTTTTGTATATTTTAGCTGGAAAAAGTATTGTATTTACATTTATTTTCTTAGCAGATGTTTTTTATCTAATGTAATGCACAAAGAAATCAAAATCAACTAAACATCAGTCTGGGCGACTTTTTGGGAGCAAGTGTTAAAGGACAAGGTTACAAAGTTGATCATCACAAATAGAGAGCTCAGAACAAAAATACAAATGAGTCACAATTCCTTGGTTATGAAAACAGTTAATATCAGTCATAATAATTATTCTGTATATTCATATTGCACTTTTCTCACTACTCAAAGTGCTTTGCAAACTCCACAAAGGAAGGACCTGGGATGCAAACCCAAGTTCTCCTTACTGCAAGGCAGCAGAGCTACCACTGCACCAACCTGTTTGAGAGACAGGAATTTACCAAACAAGAGGGTCTTCAGATTCTTCTTAAACACATTGAGTAAATCAGAAGTTCAGGTGGAGATGAGCTGCTCGTTCCACCAGACAAAAGCCGCATATGAGGGGTCTGGACTAAAATCTGATGCAATACAGAGGTGGTATCACCAGATGTCGTTCGCCAGGAGAAGTGGAAGGAGTATAGTACCTCAGAAGTGTCTCCATATACAGTATACAGGTGCTAACTATTCTGCTGACAAGCATTAAGGATTTGAATCTAATATGTGCAACTACAGTAAGCCAGTCTAATGATCTGAAAAGTGGAGTGGCATGTGTCAGATATACTGCTTCATTTTTAATCATCTGCAGCAGTAAATAAAAGCAGCAATGTGGGTGTTAAAAACAGATTCAAGTTAATAAAATTAGTTTTTTCTGTATTTAAAGAAATATAGTTAATCGCATGTATAGTGTTTTAAATTATTGAAAAAAATTAATGGTTTTAAAGAAAGGCTTAGCAGAGAAAGTCAATGTTACGTTTTTAAAGTTGCCTATCAGTAGCATGTAAAGTGAAAACGGTAACATTACCAGTAGTGACAACATATTGAACTTGAACTAAAGAATATTATTGTCACGATTCTGTAAATACTGCAATTAACTTTATAATTGTTTGGAATGGTAAATGAATGGATAATATGTATTGTAAAAACAAATATGTATAGTAATATAAATACTAAATGTTTAAGAGCAAATGTAAAATAAGCAACACATTCACAATAGCTTGCCTTAATGCTAGAAGTAACAGAAATAAAACAAGTAAGTTGGAGTTAAATGTAAATGAGCATAATTATGATATTATAGCAATAACAGAAATCTGGCCTAATAGCAAAGATGAGGATGAATCTTTCATAAATGGTTACCCCTTTTTTAGTAAGGATAGACAGAACAGAAAAGGGGGGGGGTGTTGCTGTTTATGTATAACAAAATTTAAATGCAAGTCTATTTCAATTGAATGATGAGCTCCATCATAGTGAGGACATCTGGATTTGTCTGGAAAGCATTATGGAAAGAGTCCTTATTTCAGGAGGTGCTGTAGACCGCCAATGCAGCAATTTCACTTCACATCTTTTTAATAATGTTAAAAAAGCAAGTTTATAGGGGATATTATAGTCATGGGGGACTTTAACTACTTGAATATTAACTGGCCTAATCTTGCAAATAGAGGAGTACAAGAACACGATTTATTACATATAATCAGTGACTTTTTAAAACACATCAATCTGGGGAGAAGCCTGTCTAGATATAGTATTTTGTAATAACTGGGATAGAATTCATCTAAATGTGTTATTGTTACTAATCTAGTTTCCAACAATTAAACATATATTTTGAATGTTAAGTAAATAGCAGTTTAAACTGCAATGATTTACCAGTTTGGTTATACTTTTTGTATTAATATAAAATAAACTACTAATTCAGCTGACTAAAGTGAAGAATCTGGTTTTAATTCAAGTTCACATTTCTTATCATGTGCATATAAGCATACAGAGTACACAATACAGTTAAATTCTGACTTCCCTGTTTCCTCAGAACATTTCAGAACAATACAATTTTAACAAAAAGACACAAAAAAGCATGGGGCCATCAGTTGTTCATAATATGTTACACAGATACAGCCAACTATTATACTGTAAATAAGTTCTTCCTTATAAGAAAGTGTGTTGATTTTAACTTTAATTCTACCTATTCTTAGTAAAATTCATAATTTGTAACTCAGGCTTTTCTGAAATCAGATGTTAATGTAGTATCTTTTTCTGAATCTGGATTAGCAAAATATTTTTTTATTCCTTTCTATTAATTATTTTTATTTTTCATGGGTATGAATTTTTTTGTATTTTATTTATTCACTATTATTTTTTACCTAATTTAGTTTCTCTTTGCTTGTAGCTGTTGCTTTCACATCTTGTAAGGCATTTTCAGCTAAATCCTGTGCAGTGGCATTGTTAGTGGGAGGCTAAGGCTAGTGGGAGCCAGACAATTAACTTAAGCACTTTAAACATGGGGAATGTGCCATAATTATTAGTATTACCATGAAATCTTATTAGTGACACATTTTTACCATTTTTATTTTACTATGTATTAGACAAAAAATTATTTTTAAGTAAAACATAATTTCATATCATGCATATTTCACTCTCAGAATGTACCATTAATCAGTGTTTTGATAGTTATGTACAAATCTTCCCTTCCTATATTTTTAGATAGGATAACAATGTACATAATTCTACTTCTGTATGTCCAGTCCCTATTGGTTTAAAGGGTTGTGAATGCTGCAGAAGCAAAAAATATAATTGCTTTTGTCTTGATGAATTATCATTATGACCTTTCTGGCATCTTAGTTGAGGTGGTCATGTTACCAATTTCATCAACTGCTCTGTTGAATACTGTATTGATATTTATACTGCCACTTATTTTTATCTATTATTGGGAAGAGGAAAAATACTACATGGGGCTTAAATGATCACCAGAAATACTCCCCATTTAGCAAAAAGAAAGGCACCACTTGGTATAATAGTGTAAAAATGTCAAACTGGAAAGACTCGGTCGCACACCAAATTACAGTTTAGCTGAACAATGGGTGCATTTATTTAACAATGACAAGTTGTAACTCCATACTTTACACCTGAATTTTATCACTCTTTAATTTAATATAGTTTTTTATCAGCATGCTGCTGCTGGGGTATGTGAATTTCCCCTTGGGATTAAGTGTCTATCTATCTATCTATCTATCTATCTATCTATCTATCTATCTATCTATCTATCTATCTATCTATCTATCTATCTATCTAAGTACATTTCTAGTCATACTTCTCTGCTGTGATGGGTCACAGGAAAGGCCTCATAAAACAAAAAATACACAAAACTAGGCACAACTACTTGAGCTGTTTCTTCATCGTATGGCAAGCTAGTGTCTTCCCACTGTTTCTCTTTCTGCCAGCAATTGACCGGGTATCTTCTAGATGAAGAACCAATTTAATGCACTTTGTTCATACTTCATACTTGCGAATGTGTAGTTTTTAGTACATGGCCCTGTCTTTAATGTAGCAATAAAGTCCAAAAGACCAGACGAAATGTTATTTTATTCCACAGTATACTTGTTCATGGGTGGGTTGGCAATAAATTTGACTTGGTTTAATTTAACTTGGGCTTCCTAAGAGAAAGGTGGAACTTATGCCTCAGATGGATTCTTGAGATTTTTTTCTTTACTTAAAACACATGTCACATTAAAAAAAAAAAATGTGATGTTTTATTGTTCTTCCATCCATTATCCAAGCCGCTACATCCTAACTACAGGGTCACAGGGGTCTGCTGGAGCCAATCCCAGCCAACACAGGGTGCAAGGCAGGAAATAAACCCCAGACAGGGCGCTAGCCCACCGCAGGGCACACACACCAAGCACATACTAGGGACAATTTAGAATCACCAATGCACCTAACCTGCATGTCTTTGGACTGTGGGAGGAAACCGGAGGAAACCCAGGGGGAGAACATGCAAACTCCATGCAGGGAGCACCCAGGAAGCAAACCCAGGTCTCCAAACTGTGAGGCAGTAGCACTACCCACTGCACCACCGTGCCACTCAAAGTTTCATTGTTTTAAAATAAAATATCACATGAACAAATTTTTGGTGTAGAATTTGTTATTCATTAAAAGCAGAGAATTAGTCAAGGGACTGACACTGTACAGTATAGTATACAGAGTCATATAATGTTATGCTTCAGGTGACATCTGTCATATTGGACTGGCAGTGCCAAACATTTCTGGTTGCCTCATCCGAAACTTCTGGCAATTTTAGGTTTTTTTTTGGCTTTAGTATCAAGCATCATCATTAGTTTTAGTTGAATCTCATAGGTCTGAGAGTGGTGGTCGTAATTTTACTTTCCTGAAGATTGCTCATAAAATCACTATCAAGAATTGAAAGGCCTTTATTCTATCTAGTATGTGATTTTTATTTTACAATACAATTTAAAGCCTAGTGAAAGGCATTTGATGATTGATTCTTGTGTACTTCAGTTTAATTTCACTGTGCTTTTTAACATTTGTTTCGGCATTTTTGTTTTTTCTTTTGTTGTGATTTACACAAGAGCACCTATGTTTAGATAATATTTGTTATTTTATTTATAAAATACAAAAGCCAAGAAAGACAAAATAAAACACCACTTATGTTACTAAAGTAACACAATTGAAAAAAAATATCAAGGAATACACAGAAGCTCAAAAAACACTGAATGGTAACAATCATAAGCAACAATACAAAACAGCGAGGCAAAAATACATTAAATATGCAAAAAATAAGGAAGCCAAAAATCCCACTAAACAGAACACTAAAGCAGTCAATAATAAGTGGTTTATTCAGGGATAACACCACCAACTAATTTAATACTTGAATTATGTAACTCATTATGGTACTGCCAAGCACATGGTGTTAAACCATGTAAATGTGGCTACGGTCAAAAACCTCAGTAATGTATGATAATGCACAAACGAAAAAGTGGAAGACTGTAAGATTAATTTTAATATCCATGGCTATTGGTTACCCAATTGATGGATTTAAAATGAAACCATGACCCACAATTGAATAGGACATACATATATAATTTTATTTTCTTCACAATTCTTTCAAATGCACCTTCCAAAGGGAGCTTGCTAAGACTTTCCAACAATATAACCTTAGTTTAGCAGTTTGGTACCCTGCTGCTGTTGGCCTTGCTGTCACTGTGAGTTAGTGCTGAGATGTGAACATGGATGTGCATCTATCAATTTTCACCAAAGGAAAAAATAAACAGGAATGTAGTAAGATTTTTTAGGAAGGTGTTAAAAGCTGTTAAAGAATGCCCTAAAATGAGGAGATAACACCTCTTGAAGAGAGTTAATTTGTTGCACAACAATGCACACCCTCACATGTGTTTCTCCACCATAAGCACCCTCTTATGATTCCCTTCAAAGAAGTGCTAAGAGGTTATCAATGTGTATGTGATGATGAGATGAAAGATGTGGTGTTGTGTATAACTGGCTTTGCAGTCACAAAAACCTTTTTTCACCTGGCATTCAGATGCATATTAATCTCTGATGTGCATTGATAAGCAGAGACTATAGTATGTTAAGAAGCTGGGAATTTAGAATATCTCAATTATAAGTAAAACAATTTAGAAAAACAAAGCGCAGCAACTCAAGAACCTATTAACTTTACAGTTGCTTGCTGTATATTGAAACACACCAACTAGCAGTCAGATTATTCAGATTCATAATTTACCGTATATATATTCGTGTATAAGTCAAGTCTTGAAACCCGAAAAATCGATCATAAAATCAGACCCCAACTTATACGAGGTGTGGAAGAAAAGTAATGAGACTGGCAACACTGCAAGCGATCTGGCAACGCTGCGCTGTTGTATTTGATAGAGCACGTGTATCAGTACCCTCCCATAGCTCAGTGCGAGTTTCAACTCCTTCTGTTAACTACGTGATTTTTGTGACTGCTATTAGCGAAGTTGTGTTTTTGTTGTGTGTCATGCAAAATAAAACATCGGAATTTGGAGCAATGTTGTACCATTAAACGGCAAGTGTAACGTTTGAAAAGTTAAAACAGGCCTATGGGGAGCATTCTTCATCCCGAGCTCAAGTTTTTCGCTGGCACAAATCATTTTTGAAAGGCAGAAAACACGTTGAAGATGAACACCGTTCAGGGAGGACTTCAACTTCGAAAACCAATGAAAACAGCGAATGTGTGAACACTCTTGTGAGATCAGACCGTCGTTTAACATTAAGAATGTTGAGTGAACAATTAAATGTGAATAGATTTACCGTTCATCAAATTTTGACTGAACATCTGCACATGTGAAAGGTCTGTGCTAAAATGGTGCCGAAAAACTGCCCTCTCCATAACAGAATTTTTGACCTCAAAAGGCATTCCTGTGGTTCCCCAACCCCCTTATTCACCTGACCTCAGTCCGTGTGACTTTTTCCTTTTTCCTAAACTGAAAAATGTCCTCAAAGGATGTAATTTCGGGACTTTAGAAAACATCCAAAAGAGTGTAACGGACATGCTGAAGACCATACCGGTTGAAGACTTCCAGCGCTGCTACCAACAGTGGGAACAACGTCTCCATCGATGTGTAGCTGCCCAAGGGAACTACTTTGAAGAGGATAACATTGATGTTTGAAAAAAATAAAAACTTTGGTAAATAAAAAATCAGTCTCATTACTTTTCTGCCACACCTCGTATGCTCGTTCAAAAATGCAACACTTAATTTTTTATTTATTACATCTTCTTGCCTCCTCCAGTCTTGCAGTAGTTTCTCAGACACATTGAATTTTATTGCAGTAGTGCAGTTACCAATTCACCAGCTTCATATTTTCTTCCATCATAGATAAGGGATGCGCTTATGATAAAGGTGTATGTGGGTGTGAGATACAAAAAACACTAAACAGTGCAAACATTTCTTTGGAATAGTTTGGGTATTACCGTGTGGTCACGTAGGCACAATACATAGAAACCGTGTGCTCTGTGGTTACTCTCTCAGGTGGGCATTAGCATATCATAATTTCTTGGACCAATAGTGTGACCAAAAGTATGACATTATATAATATCGGAAATTATATAGTAAAACCAAGCTCCGACTTGTCCGTGAGTATATATGGTAATTTCCCTCTCCCTACATGTAATAATCATAATGATTTAAACCTTCATTGGTAAGCTACCTCTAATGCTGGTTCTGCTTTTCAACAAAGCAATTAAGTTAAGCAATAACACTTCAGAGTTCATCAGCCGAACCTCTAAACTAGTTAAAAGCACCTGTGATGAAAATGGTCTGGCTGAATACCTCCAGTGGTAGACCCCTCTGTAGGTGATGTGGCTGCAGGGCCTGCAGCTGGAGTTGTGAAATGCAGAGTGTTGTCACAGGGCTCACTTGAAATTGAGACATTTAGTGGGTCAGTTCAGGTCATTGGAACATGCACTGGTACAGCGCGTTGCCGCACCCACCACATGAACAAACAACTCGGGATCCTGGTTGGAAGCCCCCCAGGCAGACACGCAGTTCAGCGTCACCCTCTGGAAATGACCCTCTATGTGCCGCAGCCATGTGTTATGTGGGCATCCCCCTGGCCAGATTCAGCCACTTGGGACTCCAACAATAAGGATCCTGCAAACCGGATCACCCTTGGAGAACCACACCATAGGATTGTAGTGCTGTAACTCACAATGCAGGTAATGCGCCTCATTCGGGACTCAATGACACAAAGTCAAACCGGCAGTTCCCAAGGATTCTTCGAAGTGACACAGTACCAAAGGATTCCAGTCTTCGTCTCAGGTCACTGAATAGCGTCCATGTCTCACAACCATATAGCAAGACAGGAAGCACCAGGAATCTAAAGACCTGGGGCCTCATGCATAATGCCCTGTGTAGAATTCACACTAAAAATTGTGTACGGACAAAAGCGGAAAAATCCAGATGTATAAATCTGTGAATACACCAACTTCCAAATTCTTCCGCTACATAAATCCTGGTCAGTGTGAAAAATAACACACGTGCATGCACCTGCTGCCACTCCCAAACTTCTCCCAGAATTACGCCTCTTTGAATATGCAAATCAATATAAATAGCCCTTAAGCTCAGCATTCTGTAAAAAGATAATGGCAAAATTACAGAAGAAAATAGAAGAACTTCAGCAAAGTTTGGTAATGATTCGTACTTAATATTTTCAATCTGAACCAATATAATTCTTTTTAGCTTAGTGATCCCACAATTTTTAAGTTGAGGCAAACATTTAGAGTGATTGGGTGCAATTCATTTGTTTAATGCTGAAGTTAATCTATTTTTTAAGTTGTTCTTTTTTGGCAGTTGGAAAGCCATCACGCTGGAAAGTTTAACCAGAAGAATATACAAACAGCACCTCAAACACAGCACATGAACAACCTAAAATATTAGGTTAACTGAAATAAGATTTTTACGTTTATTCCCTCCACCATAACTTACTTTGGAACAAAGAATTATTTTACTTTGATTGAGATCTGAAAGCAAATATTTCAAGCTACGACACTAAATGACTAATCTTAAGTTGCTTGAAAGAGAAAATTTACGTTGAATGAACAACATCAATGTTATACTTTTTTCAGGGTAAAGCAGAGTTGGAAGAGACTGTATTACTACATACTCTGGAGTATTACTTGGACAATATTCCAATGGCAATGGCAAAAAACAGCAATTAACAAATTAAATGAGACAGAGCATTATTAACATTAGAAGTGTAGGCCTTTCATGTAGAGAAGTTGAAAAAAAAATCACAGCGTCAGTGAGTACGGTGTCATACACATTCCAAAAGCAATTGGAAACTGGAAGAAACTCTGATAGGAAGAAATTTGCCAAATCCAAAATCACAACCCAATCAAGTTTCTGAGGGTCGCTAGCTTGAGTGGTAGCCACCTTACAACACAACAGCTTCAAGAAGAACTTGAAGCACAGCTTAACAGTGGCAGAAAAAAACAAGTCTCACTTTCTACTGTGAAGAGCAGACAAAACAGGGCAAGCAAGATCCTACTAGGGGCTGGAGAAACTAAAGGCTAAAATTCTGGTGGTAAGAGTAAACACTTTGTCCATGTGCTGATCACAGGAAAACCTGAAAATCCTCCAGTGTGATGCTTTTGAGTAGCTAGCACCTTTGACTGTCTGAAAAAAAAATAGTATTTTAACAGAATTGTGAGGATTTTAAACTGATATTAGACAACAAACTAGACACTCTTACCAACAGTAAAAATTGCGAGTAGTTACCTGATTGTTCAAGTCTAGGATGTAGAACTCCTTAAACTATAGAACAGTATGGCGAGTATTATTTGATGAGTTTTAGCACAGTTTCTATTAATGTCAATATAGGAAGCCCATGATTTTTGTGAGTGTGAAAGGAGTAGACCAATAGAGAATCACAAGAAGAGAATAGTTGAAAACAATATTGGAGACGAGCCACAATCAAAACCAGAAAAGTCCAAAACAGACTGATGCTTCAAATTTCAGGGGAAAAGGGTAGCATGTGGATTGAGGGCAAAAGAAGGTCATAACTGAAACAAAACCTGCTGCTAAAATACATAACTCTTATTAACTTGAAAGAAAGATTTTCGGTAAAAATTTAGTTTAGGTACCACAAAAATGCATCTGTTACTCATTTACTATTATGTAACAAGACTTTTACAAGCACTTCTTTGGGTCTTCATAACACTTGTAAAGCATCCGTAAAGTGTTTATTCATCACTGCAGTTTGGCCTACTAACAAACCTTCATTTTGGATTTGTCTGAGGTGGCTTAACTGAGACACATTTCTCTTGATATTACACATTTAGCATAAGACCTGTGAATCCTACATATTAACAAAGACACTTTAAGGTCTTGTTACATAAGAGTAAATGAGTAATAGATGCATTTTTGTAGAGACAAACATGACAGCAGCACTTAACTATGATGTCATGGTAGGCAAAGATAAGACTATAAATAAAACCAAAACTTCAAAAATTGTTTTATACCATTTAAATTATCTACATAGTCTAAAACATCAGATGAAGGTTCAAACCAGAATAAATTCTAATTTATAACAAACAAAAATTAAAAGTAATGTAATTCATGACAGTTTATTACTTTGGGGCTATTGTGACAATAGACTAAACTTCCAAACTTAAAAACTGAAATAAATAGCTTGTGAGGCTCCAGGAGATGCATTGTGTGAGAGTCAGAAATAACTAAAGTGAGGGCACAATTGAATCAATAAGCAAACGTTTTTGTTTTACTTTTTTCCACAATAGCATACTGTATATAACCAGAGTTAAAATCTTAAGCAGTTATATCAGATACTTTATTGGTATTAAAAATGGTAAAGAGACCATAAGTGTGATCTTCTTTTAATCAGAGGTTCCATCTTGTAATATGATTTGTGTACGATTCAGCTTTCTTATTTTAAATTATTAGGATTCATAGAGGTAACTTACAGTCTCTTATTTTGCTGCCTGTAAAGGATATGGCAAATGACTAATGCTCTTCAATGGAATGTAAGTAGTTAACTATAACACATATAATAATAATAATAATAATAATAATAATAATAATAATAATAATAATAATAATAATGATCTACTCTCTCTATATAAAATCCTAATCCTAAAAGTGCAACGATTTTATGTCACGTTTTTTGTCATACTTTCAGTTGGGTTTATTTTAAAACCTACATATATATGTTTGGTATCATTCTTTTCAAAATTTATTGAACTTTAATGTGATGTTGTTAGAGTTTCAGATTGTTATTCCGTTTTTAAATTATAACCTAAAATATCAAGAAAGTCGTGCATCAAGCATAGTGGACCTCAGTTTAACCGGAATACTAAAAATTGATAGAGTAAACATTTTATTCTCATTTCATGATTTTTACTCAGTTAAATAATAATGTTCTTTAAATTTAGAGAATTTAATGATTTTGACTCCAATAAATAATTTTTCTTTTGTACATTTACAGATTTTACTAATATTCTGGCTGCAACAGGGGGTTGGGTGCCAAAGGTGCGAGTGGGGCTTGCCCCCCTAGTAATAATAATAATAATAATAAAGAATAAAATTACATATATAACAGCATGCATAATTATAAATATAACCCATCAAGAATGCTTGAAAAATAAAACACCTTTTGCAATTGTGAGCAACTACAGTCACTAGTTTTTTTCTATTTTTTAGCTGTATTTATTGACAAGTGTAAAGCAAAAGCATGAAAGCAAGCATTTAAGTTAACCACTATAATTAAAAGAGCTACTATGCTCCGAATTATAATTACATGTTGGTTATACATGGGTTAATACCTCATAGGGTTTATATGAAAATTTTAATGTCTTAGAATTTTATCATTGTAATAATAATCTTGAAACAACAAATGTAAAATACCATCCTTCCATTCAGTATTTTAGCTCTTTTAAATTGGTTCATGAGGGTGGAGCTTATCCTGACAGAAGATGCAAAGCAGTAGGAAGAACTCTATCATATTTCACAATCATGTGTACACACACACACACACACACACACACACACTAGCCTAAACAAGACAGCTGCTGTCACTTTTTACCATTGAACATTAAAGCTTAGGGGGAAGTTAATGTGAAGCTTAGTAACAACTAGAAAAAACACAAACCACACTGTGTAACTGTGGGTATCAGAACTGATCATAGCCTTTTTAGTAAAGCAACAAACAAAGTGATGTCAAGGAACATCATAATTTAAAAACTTTTCTGTGCAAACATGCTTGTGCCTTAGGTCTTTACTTACTCCATGGCTGAACTCTATTCTCTAATGCCAAGACACTACTGCTTTGTTTATAAGTCAGGCACACAAATACAAATTCCCTCCCTTAGTAATGTCAATGCAACTGATTTGTAGACAGACAAAAGTCACCAGAAGACTATGCAGTGTGCAAGATTCAGCTAATCTGCCGTATTATCAAGATGTTGTACATCATCTCAAACACTTCAGTTTTTAATTTTCTAACCCATGAACCTTTACACTAACTTGATGTGTAAAAAAGGACTGTTGCAAAACCTTCTTAATTGTATTGATCAGCAACACAACATTTAACTACCAGACATGTACTTTGGGAAAATTAACTAGAAAGCAGGCAAAGTGGTAGCTCTGAGGCGAAGGATCGGCGCTGGTATCCTGAAGGGTGCCGGTTCGAAACCCCATCACTTATTGGGCCCTTGAGCAAGGCCCTTAACTTTCAATTGCTCCAGGGGCGCTATACTGACCCTGCGCTCTGACCCCCAAGGGGTATGCGAAAACCAAGTAATTTCCTTCGGGATTAATAAAGTATAAAAAAAAAATTCTTAATTGATTTGAGACTGCTCCATGGACATTGTGTTTTCTCCACTAAAATTCACTAAGCAATTGCTGTAAAATTAAAATCAAGTCATAAATTTGGAAGACTACTGGACGTATACTTTAACGATTAACAGTTATTAACTGCAGTGTGACAGTAATGGCGTTTGCATTCAGAGCCAGAGTCCACAAGAGGCCTTATGAAAACCTAATATAAGAAATGGGAGCAAGAGTTGATCAGCCAATGTTTTTTTTTTTGGCAACTTGGTGTTGAAAGATTATTACTGGAACTGTTTGTGTGGAAAATGAGCCACAGTAGCAAGTGGTGTTTTTAAGAGTGCAATTAGTGCAGCATATAGAAGATTCTCAAATGGGAAATGAGAAGTATTTTATCTTCATTATATAGCAGTGCACTTTGGGGCGATAATACCAAAGCAACAAGGCCTTAACATTGAAAGCAGCTGTTTGTTATGTCAGAGTGCTCTGGGGCCATAACACCAGAATTATAGTAACAGGCATCTACCAATTATGTGAGGGAACATCAGTTTCAGATAAATAGCCTGAGCACTAAACTATTCGATCAATTTAGGTGTGTATATGTCTGCTTTCTTTATCTACTGCTTTTCGTCATACAATATATTGTTTACATACAGCCCAACAATTAATTCTGTAAATAAAGTTAAGCAAGCAACTACAGTTTAAAAGAACAAATCAATAATTTTACAAAAACATAACTATAAGAAACTCTAACTTATTGTAACAATTAAGCAGACGCTAGCAGCATCTGTTTTTATACCTTACGTGAACATACAGTAAATACATAATACCTCATGAGAGGTGCTGTTTTCCCTCAGATTTCACTGATCTTTTCTAAACTTTGCCAATACATCACATTGTTACACACTGTATCATCACCAAAGTTGTATACACAGACGATAATTGCAGATTTTTTGCTATTTTACCACTGATGCAAATTAACCCTGATTCTGTTTGACTTTAGATATCACCATAGCAACATAACCCATGATATGATGAGATATGACATTTCTTGAAACCTTGTTAGCATATTTAAATGAGTTAAAGGCTGAATTAAAATAGTTAAATTAATTGCTGAGTTAAGAGTTTCTCACCGGTGTTATTCAGTCTACAAAGACTGGCGAGAACTTGATTGAGTCTTTAATTCTTGCAAACTCCATTTAGATAAAATTTATTTGGTTAGCCAGTCATTTAGCATCTTTAATGTATTGAAACAAACAGCTAATAAATCTGTTTGAATTTTCAGTTACAGATAGACTTAGTTTTGAAATATTATGAAATATTCTAGTTTTATTTAAAGGAAATGAGGCAGATGAGAACCTTTATTCCTATAGCAGCATTTGTCAGTTATAAAAAATCAGTTGTCCACTATGATGCATGTTTTGATTGGTTATGTAAAAGGTATCTGCATTATTCTTTTTGTATTATAATATTTAAACACTGGTTTGCCCGGTACCTATACTGTATATATATATATATATATATATATATATATATAAATATATATACAGTGGAACCTCGGTTTACGAGTAACTTGGTTTACAAATGTTTTGCAAGACGAGCAAAAATTTTTAATAAATTTTGACTTGATAAACGAGCGATGTCTTGCAATACGAGTAGTATGGATACACTTTGTCTGCTGAGCGTCATGTGATCACAACTGAGCTGATGGTGGTTCTCTCTCTCTCCTTATCTCGCTCGCTCGCTCGCTCATCGCGTCTTTTTCTCTCTCTCCTTATCTCGCTTGCTCGCTTGCCCAGTGCGTCTTTTTCTGTCTCTCTCCTTATCCTGCTCGCTCACTCGCTCATCGGGTCTTTTTCTCTCTCTCCTTATCTCGCTCGCTCGCCCAGTGGGTCTTTTTCTCTCTCTCCTTATCTTGCTCGCTCGCTCGCCCAGTGCGTCTTTTTCTCTCTCTCTCCTATTCTTGCTCGCCCAGCACTTCTCTCTATTTACAGCGCTTCTCTCTCTCTTCTTATCTCGCTCGCCCAGCGCCTCTCTCTGTTTACTGCAGCATTGTGACTGTGTGTGTGTGCGCTGTGAAGTGCGAGTCCTCATCTTGCTCCCCAAAACACGAAGCTGAGTCTCAGTACTTTAATACCAGCTGAATAAACACCAGTTTATTCAGTTTGAAACAGCAACAGCGCTGTTATTTATTGCAGCGGGATCTTTATAATGTTCCTTGATCTTTTTGGATGCGCTTATACGGCGAACTGCTACAGCGCTGGGAGACTGCGATTGCTTTGGGACACTCTTCAGCGTGTCGTCCCGTTGGGTGGAATTCCACATGAGTTTAGAAACTCACACCAGCCATGATTCTTTTTAAAGGTAAATTGCAGGTTGATTTGTATTATGTATTTTACTTTATATTTTGTATTAATCCTTTTTATATGAATAATTTTGGGTTGTGGAACGAATCATCTGAATTTCCATTATTTCTTATGGGGAAATTCGCTTTGATATACGAGTGTTTTGGATTGCGAGCACGTTTCCGGAACGAATTATGCTCGCAAACCGAGGTTCTACTGTATTTACAAATATATTAGTTTATCCTGGGAAAATTTCATGAGTGAACATTACATCTTGCCTGAAGAAGGGGCCTGAGTTGCCTCGAAAGCTTGCATATTGTAATCTTTTTAGTTAGCCAATAAAAGGTGTCATTTTGCTTGGCTTTTCTCTGCACGAGTGAACATTCAACTAGTTGAGTTAAAGATTATTTTACCAGGAACTTGCATGAAATGTCTAGTAACAGTATAAGCAAAGGTAAAAGAGGAGTTTAGAGTAACAGTTTTACTCATTGGACTTCATGTGAACTCTAAGAGATGCAACTTCCTAAACTTATCCTGAAAGAGTTATGTAGTAAACTATTTTCATATCTGTTCAATTGAATATTTAGTATTGGGTTTAAAATAAAACATCATTAAAAACATGACACTGAAAAGATCTCTGTACAAAAAAAAATGAAAACCCGCCAAATAAATGGGATTTAAAGGCATAACAGACAATACAGCAAGAGCTTAACACAATAACATAATATTTTGAAAGGTCAAAACTGGAAAAAGAATTGGTAGTGAAGCCTAAAAAGAGCAGACAATTTTAGTACTATTGCAGTAAAAAATAATAACAATTGCAAATGAATTAAATAAATAAATATCAAAGTATTTGTAAAGGAATAAATACAATAAATTTACTATAATGCATTTGTTCTGCCACCATTATTGAAGAGGAAGAAAAAACAAAAACTAAACAAAGACCCTTAGTATACAGGATCTATTTCAGAAAGGGAGATTGGAAAATCCTGAATCACAAATCAAATTCCAACTTGCTATAGTACAATTTCACACCTGCAGCTTATCTGGTGACAAAATGGTAGATTCCAATCAGCTCACACAATCCTGACTAGGCCAATTCAAAATTACTTTAAAGGCCTTCATGAGCTGAGCACTGAACAGCCAACCTGCCACAGACAAGTCAGAGGGATATGACTGTCACAATAACACAGCAAAATATGCTTGTTACAGTGCATGAAGGTTATTAGCACATCCTTCCATGGAAAGGGACATAGCATCGAAAATAATTGATGACAGAGTGAATGCATAGGATACTTAATTACTAAAATCCATATAAATGTGTAGAAAGTGACTGTTTTGAACAAAATGCATCCTTGAAGATGTTGTTACTTTACCTGTAATGCTTTATGCATTCTAGTAAGCAATTGTATTGTGTTTGCGATATGAATGCAATCAAAAACAGTGTAAGGCTCATGAAGTTAACTATTTAGCCTTCTTTGAGTTATTCTAGACATTAATGTAGTACTATGAGAGATGTTGGATATTAGTCTGCTTTCATTAAATCCTGTGTTTTCCTAAAAGTACATGCCAAAAGAGACAAAATATTTATTACTTTTTACATAACAGAAGACTTGGAACAGCACCCATTCTTTGCATGGTAACTTACAATGCTCAAACCTGTGGTGCAAGGATGTCAAATATGGACCCAGATATTTGACCACAGCTTTCGTAATAATGATGTGGTGTCACATACAGTGGTGTGAAAAACTATCTGCCCCCTTCCTGATGTTTTATTCTTTTGCATGTTTGTCACACAAAATGTTTCTGATCATCAAACACATTTAACCATTAGTCAAATATAACACAAGTAAACACAAAATGCAGTTTTTAAATGATGGTTTTTATTATTTAGGGTAAAAAAAAAATCCAAACCTACATGGCCCCTGTGGAAAAAGTAATTGCCCCCTTGTTAAAAAATAACCTAACTGTGGTGTATCACACCTGAGTTCAATTTCCGTAGCCACCCCCAGGCCTGATTACTGCCACACCTGTTTCAATCAAGAAATCACTTAACACTAGAATTACCAGAGCCTACGAAAAAACTCGTAATTGCGTCCCACCTTAAATCGCTTCTTAAATCCCTTCACACCTCTCCGACAGCGTCCTTTGTCTTCTAAATGTGCTGATAAAGAGAAGCTAGGAGCAGCCGGCTATTCCATCCCCCCACCAATTTAGAACGTGCATGAACTTCTCCCAGCTCATGCCTTGATTCAGTATCTGGGAGTGAAGTGGAGTTTTAGAGTGGAAATAATAGATCGTTATTTGGAACGCACGCATTTCATGTTTGTTCCATTTCTACAGTAATCTGTGTCAACACATTGTTAAAACAGAAACGTTTTTTATATTCTAGTAGTAGATGACAAAATGTAGGCATAAACTATATAATGTATGAAGCCTGAAGTCCAAATAGCAAAGAAACATTTTCATAATAGGTTCAAATATAACACAACAATTGTGCTTTTGTTCAAAAATATAACTGCAGAAACCAAAAGCCGCTTTAACATGCGACATTGACAGCAGATTATTGTATCTGCTTCCATGGTGCAATGGAATCAGTTCTCGCCTTGGAATCAAAAGGTCACGAGTTTGATCCTGCGCCCCTCCGTTTTGAGAAGTAAACTGCTCTTAGTCTTACTATTTTAGAATAAAAGCATACATTTGATTTCAGTCTGTAACAGCCGGTGCAATTTATGATCCTTGTAAAGGTTAGCTTTTTTAATTCACTTTTCATTCTCTCAGTCGTGTTCAGAATCAATCCATACAACCCCATCTGACACGGCTGTTTTCACTAAAGACGCGCTATAGCTCTGCAGTGTACCACGATGCATACTAACGACCCCCCCCCCAAAACCAGGTTCTGACACACAACCGCTGGCGAAGCTGCCTTCTTCTCACTGTCACTTGATTTTCTTTTTATTCAGTTTTATTGAGTGTTCCTGTCAGTCCCCGCATGTTGCTGTATGCTGTTTTTTTTTGTACTCCAGGACATGCAGAGGAAAGAATGGTAAAGAGGAGTAACTTCGGCGCTATATTCAATCATCAGACACTCCCCATCTGCCCGTGTCGTTCACAGGAACATATATTGGTGTAAAAGTATAACAAAAGTGCACTTTTATTCAAGTGCACTTTTTCCATCGCCTTTTCCTGTAAGAAGCAATGTACACACTTCTCTCTATGCTGTGGTTTCTATTACACACCTGAAAGAAAGAGACAATATATGTGAAAATATCATCGCACTAATGCAATATTATTTGAAAACGAACAGCGCAAGATCGGGTGTGAATTTATGCAGGAACTGGAAATTCTCTGATGCGGGACCTTCCTCCAGGGAAGAAAGTACAGTGTCAGGTGCTCATTCAGTGTAATAGGAACCATAGCACAGAGAGGTGTGTACACTGCAACAAGTGCACATGTCGTAAATGTAGGAAAGACGGTCCTTGGGTGTGTGGGAACTGTTAATATTTGAATGTGATGATTTTATATAGCACGGAATGAAAATCAGCACTTCTTAGCATTACACCATGCAAGCTGTCGTATCAATCACCTACTGTAACTTGATTTCTTTTTTCTTCGGTTATACAGGTAGTCTTGAATAAAAGTGCACTTGTTTTGTTTGCGAAATGAAGTGTCTGCGTGCACTTTTCGTGGCATTACACGTGTATTTTTTGAGCATGCTCAAACACAGGAACATAAGTTGGTGTAAAAGTATAACAAAACAACGGGCAGATGGGGAGTGTCTGATGATTGCATATAGCGCCGAAGTTACTGCTCTTTACCATTCTTTCCTCTGCATGTCCTGGAGTACAAAAGAAACAGCATACAGCAACATGCGGGGACTGACAGGAACACTCAATAAAACTGAATAAAAAGAAAATCAAGTGACAGTGAGATACGAAGAAGGCAGCTTCGCCAGCGTTTGTGTGTCAGAACCCGGTTGGGGAGGGGGGGGTCGTTAGTATGCATCGTGGTACATTGCAGAGCTATAGCGCGTCTTTATGTGAAAACAGCCGTGTCAGATGGGGTTGTATGGATTGATTCTGAATGCGACTGAGAGAATGAAAAGTGAATTAAAAAAAGCTAACCTTTACAAGGATCATAAATTGCACTGGTTGTTACAGACTGAAATCAAATGTATGCTTTTATTCTAACATTGTAAGACTAAGAGCAGTTTACTTCTCAAAACAGAGTGGCGCAGGATCGAACTCGTGACCTTTTGATTTCCAAGTGGGAACTGATTCTATTGAACCACGGAAGAAGCTACAATAAACATCTGTCAATGTCGCATGTTAAGGCGGTTTTTTGTTTCTGCAGTTATATTTTTGAATAAAAGTGCAATTATTGTGTTATTCTTGTGAAAATGTTTCTTTGCTATTTGGACTTCAGGCTTCATACATTATATAGTTTATGCATACATTTTGTCATCTACTACTAGAATATAAAAAAACGTTTCTGTTTTAACAATGTGTTTACACAGATTACTGTAGAAACGGAACAGACATGAAATGCGTGTATTCCAAATAACGATCTATTATTTCCACTCTAAAACTTCACTTCACTCCCAGATACTGAATCAAGGCATGAGCTGGGAGAAGTTCGTGCACGTTCTAAATTGGTGGGGGGATGGAATAGCCGGCTGCTCCTAGCTTCTCTTTATCAGCACATTTAGAAAACAAAGGACTCTGGTGGAGAGGTGTGAAGGGATTTAAGAAGCGATTTAAGGTGGGACGGAATTACGAGTTTTTTCGTAGGCTCTGGTAATTCTAGTGTTAAATAGGAGCTGCCTGACACAGAAAAGTAGACCAAAAGCACCTCAAAAGCTAGACATCATGCCAAGATCCAAAGAAATTCAGGAACAAATGAGAACAGAAGTAATTGAGATCTATCAGTCTGGTAAAGGTTATAAAGCCATTTCTAAAGCTTTGGGACTCCAGCGAACCACAGTGAGAGCCATTATCCACAAATGGCAAAAACATGGAACAGTGGTGAACCTTCCCAGGAGTGGCCAGCCGACCAAAATTACCCCAAGAGCGCAGAGACGACTCATCCGAGAGGTCACAAAAGACCCCAGGACAACGTCTAAAGAACTGCAGGCCTCACTTGCCTCAATTAAGGTCAGTGTTCACGACTCCACCATAAGAAAAAGACTGGGCAAAAACGGCCTGCATGGCAGATTTCCAAGACGCAAACCACTGCTAAGCAAAAAGGAAATTAGGGCTTGTCTCAATTTTGCTAAGAAACATCTCAATGATTGCCAAGACTTTTGGGAAAATACCTTGTGGACTGATGAGACAAAAGTTGAACTTTTTGGAAGCCAAATGCCCCGTTACATCTGGCGTAAAAGGAACACAGCATTTCAGAAAAAGAACACCATACCAACAATAAAATATGGTGGTGGTAGTGTGATGGTATGGGGTTGTTTTGCTGCTTCAGGACCTGGAAGACTTGCTGTGATAGATGGAACCATGAATTTTACTGTCTACCAAAAAATCCTGAAGGAGAATGTCCGGCCATCTGTTCGTCAACTCAAGCTGAAGCGATCTTGGGTGCTGCAACAGGACAATGACCCAAAACACACCAGCAAATCCACCTTTGAATGGCTGAAGAAAAACAAAATGAAGACTTTGGAGTGGCCTAGTCAAAGTTCTGACCTGAATCCAATTGAGATGCTATGGCATGACCTTAAAAAGGCGGTTCATGCTAGAAAACCCTCAAATAAAGCTGAATTACAACAATTCTGCAAAGATGAGTGGGCCAAAATTCCTCCAGATCGTTGTAAAAGACTCATTGCAAGTTATCGCAAACGCTTGATTGCAGTTATTGCTGCTAAGGGTGGCTCAACTAGTTATTAGGTTCAGGGGGCAATTACTTTTTCACACAGGGCCATGTAGGTTTGGATTTTTTCTCCCTAAATAATAAAAACCATCATTTAAAAACTGCATTTTGTGTTTACTTGTGTTATATTTGACTAATGGTTAAATGTGTTTGATGATCAGAAACATTTTGTGTGACAAACATGCAAAAGAATAAGAAATCAGGAAGGGGGCAAATAGTTTTTCACACCACTGTATTATATTAAGAATACAAAGGAGAATATATGGATATTTGTATGGAGCATTTGACACCTTCACACTTGGATTTCTTTCTTTACATGCATGTCTCATTCTTTCACACTCAGTACTTTGATATATAGTAGATATTTGTTTAATTCAAGCAGGCATGTACACTAGACAATGCTGTAAAATATTTACATTTATTCATTTATCAAAATCACCTTACAAGGGGTTAAGTTGAGTAACCACATTTTACTGTGAGTATAGCTACAAGTGCCATACAGCAAGGTAACTAAATGAGTAAAAGCAAATACAAAAGAGGAAACTGAAAATGGTGCTAATAGCAAATGACTATTTTCTCACTCAGTTTGTTCAAAGCACCACATATGTCTAGATTTCATCTTTTCAAACAATAAAGACAGAAATAATAATTGTGATCACAACATGGTAAATTTTAGATTATCTTTGAAAACACAAATATATACCAAAAAAAAAAATTTTTAATTCGCATAATTACTTTATTTGCCCCCCAGAGGAAAATGTGGCTATTAACTGAAGCTCTTTAAACAAATAAACACATAAGCAGATAGATAAATAAACACACACACTATCCTGTGAAAACACATCTATATGCTAGAAAAGTGACTGGGAAATGCACATTTATTCAAATGAATTTGAATCCACAAACCTTATGCAATTTTTCTACTATCTTTCAGACTAATGGTAGAGATTCTTGTGAATCTGATTTATAAAGCATCATTTCGCCTGTACTCAAGTATTGCTCTAATAATCCCTTTTATCTCTAGTTTCCTCAGGAGATGGATAACCAATAGCTCAATGTCTATCATGAAAAACATTGGTAACAGTCAGCACCCTTCCCAAGTACCTCATTTTAATTTGAAGTAATCTGAGTGTGTTCAACTAATCCGGACCGTTGCTTCTGGACTAATATAATGTAGTTTAATTCATGCAGATATGTTGCTGCAAAACCAAAATGTTTGCAATACAGTAAACTGAAAGCTCCACTTCAACCTACTAAAGTTTTTTGTCTGCATTCAAAGACCTCTGGTGAGTCAGATTTTATAGGTGTGTATATTACACATATACCTTAAATAAATCTGGTTTATTTTTATGATATTACTTAGGTAAGCATTTTTTCAATCCTTCTAGCTAAGATTTTTGATAGTCTTAACATTCTTGTTCAGAAGTTAAGTTGGTCTATTTGATGAACATTGCAGCAAACCTTTATTTTTCTTTAGAATTGTTTTAGTAATCTACCTTCTATCAACATTATTATTAATAATGGAACTTAGTTAAAAGGGCACCCAGTGGAATTTAAAATTTATTCAGTTTCTCTTGTTATGAAGAATTTCAATTCTGATTGTAAAGCCAGTCTTTTCTTATAGAGTACCTCATCAGATTTGGCATATTCATGATCTGTTCTGGAAATCACTGTAATCAATTCAGCCATCTTCCTAGTATACGGTTTATTTTTATGAGAGAAAGATAAGAAATAATTTGTTCACTAAAACTGTATTCATCGTTTCCCAGTGTGTTTCTGCAGGAATCTCTGCGGATGTATTGGTCTCTGAAAAATTAGAGATGTATGGAGATGTATTCATCTGCTAATGACAGTGGGTTAAGTTGTGAGTTGAGTAAGTAGAACATAGTGATTTAAAATCAAGAAGAAGAGGAGCATGATAAGAGATGACAGTAGCATCGTACTTACATGATTTGATAGTGGGCAGAAAATTATCATCAGTGAAATATCAGTTCTTGAGAAACTATGATGTACTGGAGAGAAGTAAAAATATTCCTCACCACCATGACATAGCACCCTTCAGAATTGTATACTACATTTGATCCTACAAAAATGATTATTTTACATATTAAAATTCTTACTCTGGTCATTTTCTTATTATAGCTTGAATTAAGAATTTAGCTGATCCAGTCTCTTTTCATTTGAAAGAGATCTTTACTTGTTAGGTAAGTCTGCTGAAAAATACTATTGATGGGAGAATACTTTTTTTTCCTTTTTAGGTTGTGATTAAGACCCTTTCTAGAAGGTATTCCAGCTTACAAAGTTTAATGATTGATCAGCGATATACTGCTTCTGAATATTAGGGGACCTTTTGATCTTACAGTAAATAAAATGAGCAAGTTATTCCAGATTTCAGCTTTAAGACTAATATCATATGTTTATTGCCATTAGTGTGGCAGTTTTAAACCTCTTTTTGGGTTCTCTTATGGCCAAGACCCAGAATAACTTCTAGACTTTGGGGAAGCCCCCATTTACATAAGGCACACCAGGCTAGGGCTCCTTCTATTGCCTCCAGGAGTCTCTACACCCCTGAGCCTTCAGTTGTTCTTACGATGGCTGCATTATTAAGGCACATCCTCAGCTGAATGCAGTCTCTGAGGAACAGCATTGCCACATATGACACTGTGTGCGATGTAGAGGTAAGGAATGTCTGCAGTTCCATTATTGGCCTCATTTTTTCTCTCTATCTGTCTCTCTTACTTCAACATATGCTGCTTCCCTCATTGTACTTATTGGGCACTCAGCACATACCCATCAATTATGTCAATATGTTACTTTCCCCATTATATTAATGTCTGCCTTACTTTTCCATTTAAGCAGCAAGAAAATGCAAAACATTTTAGATTTACAGTTACATCAATGCCAATACAGGCTCAAAACACTAAAAAATACATTTGGGGGCCCTGTAGATAAAAAGTTAGACATTTTAAAGCACTTTTATTAATGTTTAATTTTTGAAACCAGCATCTTACAGTAGTGTACTGTCTTGGATATAAATATTAATAACCTCAGTGAAGTAAAAAGAGCCAAATCCATTTAAGTTTTACACTTTTGTTTGCCTTATACAATTTTTTGTATTAGGAATGTGTTAGTTTTCACATACTCCTTGGATCAGTGCGCAGGGTCAGCCATTGTACAGCGCCCCAGGAGCAATTACAGGTTAAGGGGCTTGCTCAAGGGCCCAGGAGAGTAGGATCTCTTTTGGCAGTGACAGGTATTTGAACCTTCTGGATACCAGCACAGATCCTTAGCCTCAGAGCCATCACTCCACCCCTCAAAACAATAATGAATAATGATCAAATTGTCAGGGTATATCTTGGAAACACATCTCTTCCACCATCAGCTAACACAACTTCTGCTAACACCACAATGTATTTCTCTTCCTTATAATTAGGCAGTGGCTGTTTGAAACTGTGGTAAAAAGTATTGTTAGAAAAAGAAATAACAGAAAAACACTAGAATTTTCCAGTTTCTAAAATTACAGCTTCACATCATTTAAATCATCAACCAAATTGCCTTACTGTTTTGCTCAAGAAGATACAGTAAGTGTTTTAACAGCCTTTCAGTCATAGATTATGGTTCTCTGTATGATGTGTTCAAATTCAGCAGTGAAACTGTGTGATGACAATTTGCCATCACCATTGACGTAATGTATGCTATGTAGTGAAAAAAAACATGTTGTTTTGGTGAAAATGAGGTTAAAAAAGACACACACTATACCTCAACTGTGCATTCTAAAAGGAATATACTTACAGTAATAATGAGTTAATACTATATACAGTCTTACATTACATCCTTTGCAATAGAATGTCTCGCATCATCATGTGAGTAATTTCTGCCTGTCAATTCAGCTTCAAAGAACACTGGTGTCAACTTACATATATTTAATGAAAATACGTGATCGCTGCACCACGCCAGTCGAGCTGCTGAACGGCATTGGAAAAAAGATGGACTGATTGTTTCTAAACAGATTTTCAGGACTTCTCTTTTCAACTTCCAGGCTGCAGTTAAGAAATCTAAACAAGATTTCTTTGCTGATTTAGTATGTTGTCATTCTAAGAATCCTAGGGTCTTATTTAATTCAATTAATGCGGCCATTTACCCTCATTCTGTGATGGGATTAAATAGCACTGTTCAGCAAAATTGATACTATCTGCTGTGCCATTGTTCAAACTGGCTATGGACTTCCTACTGTTAATCATGACATTGTCTTAGAATCCTTTGATCTAGTCTCACTTTCACAGTTAAAAGAACTATTGACACCCTTAAACCAGCTCCCAGCCCTCTTGATATAGTACTACCATGCCTCTTAGTGGAAGCCTTTGATGTTTTGGGCCCATCCTTACTAGCGATTATCAATGATTCTATAAGTGCGGGGGTTGTGCCCTCATTTTTAAAAAATGCTGTGGTCCGTCCCCGTCTAAAAAAGGCAGAATTAGATTCCTGAAGTTTTAGCCAATTTTCACCCAAGTTCTCAACTGCCATTTCTGGCTAAAATTCTAGAAAGAATTATTTATAATTAATTGGATGATCACCTAAACTCCAATAATTTATTTGAGATCTACCAGTCTGGCTTTAGGCGTTATCATGGTGTTGCTATTATTGACTCAGGTGACGCAGCACTCCTTCTCCTCCTTGACCTGTCCACTGCCTTTGACACTATTGACCATGAGATATTGCTGATGCGACTTGAACATCTTGTTGGGCTTAAAGGGGTTGCTCTTAACTGGTTCAGGTCATATTTAACTTGTAGACACTTTTCAGAGACTTTAAATTCCTCTTTTTCGTTTACTGCTCCTCTTAAATATGATGTTCCTCAGGGATCCATTTTGGGTCCTATTTTATTCTCTATATACCTTCATCCTGTTGGAGCTATTTTTTCACTGATATGATGATGATACTCAGGTTTATATTTCTGTCTGCAACTCTGCAATAAATCAACTCCACAACTGTCTTTCTGAACTAAGATCCTGGATGGCTACTAATTTTCTTGATCTGAATCAAAATAAAATGGAGGTGCTTATAGTGGGTCCATCAGCTTTATTTTTTCTCGTCTCGATTACTGCAACTCGCTGTATTCTGGGATTAGCAAATCCCTGATACACAGGTTATTGTTGGTCCAGAATGCTGCCGCTCGCTTTCTGGTTGGGGCAAGAAAGTTTGACTCTGTTTCTCCTATTTTAGCTTCTTTACACTGGCTGCCTGTCAGTTTTCAAATTGATTTTAAAATCTTGTTGCTAGTTTTTAAATCTTTACATGGGCTTGCTCCTGCCTATTTATCCAAATTGTGTGTTTTACACCAGCCATCTAGAGTGCTTAGATATTCTGATTAGTTGTCTCTTGTTGTCCCTCGTACCAAGTGTAAAACCAAGGGGGCCAGAGCTTGCAGCTGCTGACCCTCGCCTGTGGAACTCTTTACCTCATCATATAAAGGAGTCGTCTACAATTTAACTGTTCAAAACGAAATTAAAGACTCATTTCTATTCACTTGCATTCCATGACCTTCAGTAATACTGATGGCATTCCTCATTGTTATTATATAACATCCCGTGACCCTGTGTTCGGATTCAGCGGGTTGGATAATGGGTGGATGGATTATATAACATTACTTCTATTTATTATTTATTTTATTTATGTTCATATATTTTATTTCTATTTAGGTTATTTATGTTATTTGTTTGTTTTCTTTTATTCTATTATTGTAAAGCACTTTGACCACAGCATTCCTATGTTGTTTTAAATGTGCTATATAAACAAGTTGACATTGACATTGATATATAAATTTGTGTTCCCCTAAGGATTTGAAAACAGTTATAATTCCCTTTTACCCTGAACCGCAGGTTTAAAGAATTATTTCAAATAGGAAACATGTTTATTATTAAAATACCCAAACTATATATTTGCTTGCAATTAAAAAAATGAAGAGGTTAGTTATTCATAGGACCTACAGTTAGCATGTCTCTTTAAAAAGTTGAACGTGCATCTTATCTAGACTGTGCTTCAGAAATAGTAGATTATATAAATGTATGCACAACCTCATTGGCTAACATGAACTATTAGAACTAGGAACAATTTAAGAAGCAGCATTCAAGAATAGGCTATTAATGAGACCATTTAGTTAATTGAGAATTACACTGTTCCTTAATAAAAATGCAAATCACTGAAGATCAAAACATGAATAAAACATATTGTAGCTGCCGATCTACCAGCACTCTGTCCATGGCAATCATGCAGAGGAAAATATGACTAAAGCTTCTCAATCAACATGGTGTAATTGGGCAGCAGAGAGTGAATTCATTTCAGCAGGACATGTACATAATCAAGTGTGACCAGAATGATTTCCTCTACTAATCACAAGTTCGTGCGGACAAGAAGGTGAGTAGTATCTCCTGAATTGTCTCATTTGGTCAAGAGAAGCCTTTCTATGCAACTCCTTCTTTACAGAACAAAGGGGAAAAAAAGAACACTAGAGATCAGCTGAAGTCAAAAGTCTTGTGTTTTTAAATAAGGACAATTTAAGAGACAGTGTACAAAGACAGAAAAAACTAAACAAGAATTAATAGTAGTTAACATACATAGCATTCACACTGTCCCACATGTTCAGAAATTTTAATTAGTAATATAACAGCTCAAAAGAAACACCCAAGACAATAAATTGCCTTATTGAGTCAGGTAGGTTAATGATAGGAGAGATATATGACATTGGGAAAGGTGCTATATAAATAAAATGTCTTATCATTATTATTACTGTTGTTGCTGCTGTTGTTGTTATTGTTACCATTATTTTTATAATAATAATGATAACAAAAAAGTTGCAAACAACTTTGAAAAGGGAACCATTTAGTTTGAGAATCCATGAATAGTGATTGTCATTCCAATATTTCTCACAAAATTAGAGAATGTCAAAGAGTAAAAAGTGTATGTGTTTACACTTTTAATTGTACCCCACAGTTCTTGAAATCTTGAAGACACTATAACATCATCAATGCAGAATTTGCCGGTTGAACACTTTAACTGAGTACCCAGTTTTGAGAGTATAAATACAGAAAGAACACACAATGCTGATAACTTGATAACAAGTGGGAATTTCTCAAGGAGGTCATCCTACTTTGTCTGGCTGAAAAGGAGCAGGCCTTCCTCTTTTGTGTTAATGTACTTGGGACACTTGGGAGCATAAGTAACATGAACACACTTAAACAAGGTTCAAAGGTGTAATGCACAGAACCTGAAGAGCCACAGTTGTTCCAGTCACTTTCTTCATTAGTACCCAGTTGCTACTGCTATTTAAAAATACTTCTTTTGGCTTCATTTTAATGAAATCAGTGGTAGAGAAAGGGTTTTGAACTGGGAAAAACAAGTCTGTCCTTGTGCCCCCTTCAAGCCCATCGAACACTCCACCGGCATGGCCACAGTCTATATTACTGTAATTCATCCCTACTTCACAAGGTTATAGCAAGTGGTCAATAAGAACTGTCTATGCTTTGGAAGTCCCTCTTGGAGTCAGAGAGATTGTGACTGTAGGCCCCATATTAGGGTGGAGCTGGGACAGGCTCCAGCAGATGATAAACTACGTACTGTATGTTAGGATTCTCAAACTCCAACCAGTTCCTTAATTAGAAGTCAGGTCTTGACCCTATTAAAACAATTCATGCTAGTGCTCTTATTCTGCCTCCCAGACATTTGCAAAACAGTTGTTTTTTTGTTTTGTTTTTCTGTTGGTACCATCAAAATGTTTTTTGGACCAAAACAGACTTTCAGATTTTCATGTTTCTTTCTTTTCAAATAATTTTTAAACAGATGTTTTATGTTGGACATATAGGTCCAAATGGTACCAGGTTAGATGGTCAAATGTTACTTTACTTTGTATCTCATCATTGTTAGTGTGTTAGTCAAGGAAAAAAGAAAAAAAAATTAAGGGGTCAGAGTTGTAAACAGCAAGTCAGTTAAAATTAAGTCAAAAAAGTATGTTTCATTAGCATTTAACAAATGATATCCAACAGATTTATTCAGATGTCCTATTATTAGATTTCTTCAACAGAAAGTTGTAGTGTATTGAAAGTTTATCAGTTAATTTACAAATCTGTTTGCAAATCTTGCCTAGTTTCAGTGTAAAACAGAAGGCAGGGCAAACATTCATGAAAATACTTACTCAGTTTCGATTTTCACCTCAACAATCAGTCTTGGTGACATGCGTTTGAAATGTATGTATGTCTGTGTGCATGTGGGGTGTCTGGTAAAACTCATCTAAATACAAAATCCAGAAAAAAAACAATAAAGCTAACATTTGAAGTCAGGAGTCTGGAGCTGTAAGACAGCAGCGCTAACCATTACACCAGGTAAGAGATATAAATATGGCTTCTCCTTTATCACATTCCATTAAGATCATGACCTCAATCACATTCTAATCCAGAGCTTTCACTACATTGTGTTCCATTACAAAATTATGGAGGGCATAAGTTCTTTAAAAGGGTGATTGGTCTTTAAAGTAACTAAATGTGCAGGTTGTCCTAATGTAGTGACAGGCCACAGACATACATCTTTGTACATTTTTGCTTTGTTTATAATACATGTACTCATAGGAAATAAGTATTAAGAATTGAGAGCTGGACTAAACAATAGAGTAATTGCACATGTCAGTCTGACTGCTTTCACGTTCCATGATACATCATGAAACATTATGAACTAATCCAAATTTTTGGTTAGAAGCTAAACAGATCATTGAATATCATTGAAATGAACTTTAAAATGCTTAAAAAAACACCATGCTATGAAAAGCGCTATTTTCATTTGTATTGCATTGAAACAGCAGTAGCAAATGAAAAATTGCCTAATGTATGATTTCACCATGTTCTCCCCGTGTCTGCGTGGGTTTCCTCCGGGTGCTCCAGTTTCCTTCACAGTCCAAAGATATGCAGGTTAGGTGCATTGATGATTCTAAATTATCCCTAGTGTGTGCTTGGTGTGTGTGCCCTGCGGTGGGCTGGCGCCCTGCCCGGGGTTTGTTTCCTGCCTTGTGCCCTGTGTTGGCTGGGAATGGCTCCAGCAGACCCCCGTGACACTGTAGTTAGGATATAGTGGGTTAAATAATGGATAGATGGACGATTTCACTTTTTTTTTAAACATCAGTCATATTTCTCTCTAACTGATGTTAAATATGTTCGTTTTTAAAAGTTACTTGTTATAAACAGCTAGACCATCATTTCACAGGGGCACCATGAAAATTATGTTTTTTGATTAATATAGAAGTGTCAGTTACCTTCTTTTTATGTTGTTCCAAAATAAATGCATTACAGTAAATGAGGTCTAACCTAGAAAACAGATAAACAATGCTATAAAAATTACATTACAATGTATAAAACACAGTCCAACTGAATTATAAATCAATGCAACATTTTAAAAAGAGAGTTAAAAAGAATATATTAAATTATAAAAATGTATCCTTACACAGCCCAGTGAGCTATTTGAAAAAATATCCAGTAATGATATTGATTAGACACTGGAGGTAATTCACAAACAAAGGTAGGAGCCTGGAAATCTTCTTTCAGAAATCTATGCCGAATTCTGAAAGTACTAACTGAAAGAAAACTTTTTTTTTCATTTTGAATTGAATATTGAAAGATATTGTTTTCCAGTTAATGTATGGATGATGTATTAGGATTCTTCCAGTTAATCAAAATCAGTTGACACACTAACAAAGTCATGTAGAAAATCACTGACCTTACTGCTACTTAATTTAGTTCCTTCTGATATTCTTCAAATAATGTCATTAGAGGCGTAGTAATAATTGTATTTCAGATATTATGTTAATGTGCCACTAAATTCTTAATTTACAACAGTAGCTACTCATACGACCTAGCAATGTTGGTGTCATTCACAATTAGGGTCCAATCGCTGATATACAGTATTTTGGATAATTCGAATAAAAACAGATGTTTACAATATCCAGTTTTTAAAATGAATCACAAAATGGTTTCCACAGATTTATGGACAATGCACATTATGAACAATTGAGTTTCATTACGTTTGTGAGATATTAAGAGAGAGTTCTGTTTTCCAGCATTGCCTAAGATCATCTAGAGGCGTGTACTGTGATGTTAATTGATACTCCTCTTTACTTGCTAAATATATTAAAATATGAATGCTAATGGCAAATTATGAAAGTTAGGCAGGTTCCTTTTAACAAAATTTCTGACTTACAAATTTAAAAAAAGTCTAAAAAAAGTGATGTGTTGAATGAATTCCATAATTAAGAGACCATTGGTCAAAAAGTGCACGTTGTTAATATAAAGATCTTTAAAAGTCCATATAACTAATGTCTTTCATAAATTAAAAAAAAAAACTTATAAATTAAGAAGAGCTGGTATGCTGTACTAGACCAGGGGCAGCCTTAGGCATATGCAAACTGTGCACCTGCACAGGGCTGCCAAATCCAAGGGGCTGCCATGCCAATATATATTGAATATAAAACAGAAAGAGAAAATAATGACACAGATGAAGCAAAACTAGTGCAAGTGGGCGAGTTGTCTTACAAGTTAATGTTTCACCTAGTTTAAATAAAGTATTAGTGTTAGCGCAATAGTCATAGTGAGTATCTGGTCAGATAGGGGACACAAGACATTCGCATACCCATTCTAAGCAAAACAAAGAGATTTCAAGTACACAAATCTGGTTATTCGAAACGAAAGAGAAAGGCGGCTCAGGAGCCTTTCATTGTGTCACAGGAAGGAGCAATCCTGAACTTTATCATAAGTTAAACGCTTGTGTCATGAGCATGAGGCGGCTATGCAGTGTCCGCAATGGACTGTGGCCATCCACAGTGCATAAGATACCATATTGACATTGGCGGGCAAAGGGGCCACCGATTCTTTCTCTGCCCAGGGCCGCCACAAGCCTAGAGCCGCCCCTGACTAGACCTTCAGAGGGCAACATCTCTGCATATCAATATATGAATCAAAATAAAGCCCTGCTACCCTCCACTTTGTCTCATGTCTTGTGCCATATCACAAGGAGCTGCAGCAGTGCCAATTGACCACAACATTATGCTCATCAAACGTTTGTCCTCATAAAACAGGAATCACTACATCCTTCTTGGATTTGTGATGCAGATACTTCCAAAATAGTCAAACTGTAGACAGCCAAGACTGGTGTCTTTCATCAAAAAACAAGGAGAAGTTTACTGTAGTTTAGTTTAGTTTAATTTAGTTTAGTTTACTATGGCCAAATATAACTATGTACTCTGGTTATCAGCGAGAGTGAGGCCTGAAATTTTTAGGAATACAGTGGTGCCTCATACTTCGAACTTAATTTGTTTCAGGAGAACATTTGAACTCTGAATTGTTCAAGTTCAAGTCCAAATCAGCTTTCCCCATTAGAAATAATGGAAAGTGAATTAATCCATTCTCAGACCCTAAACAAAACTAATTTTGATAAACTTAAACAGCAAATACACATCATTTAAAGTAAAAACAATAAAACTGAATGTCCTAAATAATAAATGACAAACATAAAAACAATACATTAAATACCTAATTGCTGTATAATAAAATGAAAATTGCATTTACTGTACCTTAGTGTGGAATGCAGATGTCCTGTGTGGCTGGTGGCGAGAAAATGAAAGGTTACTGTTTGGAAGGGAAGTCACTTTCAGTAAACATGCTTCACGATAAGTTCATTTTTCACCTCAATTGTCGATACTACAACCTTTGTTGCCTCCCCATGTTTCTTGGTTAATAGATGTTAATAAACAAACACACTAAAAATAAAGTGATAAAAGCAGTGAAAACACATAAACATAACGGCAGAGATGCTTTCACAGTGAGAGCGAGAGACAACTTGGACACACAACAGATGTTTACGCTCGCTGGATAAGCACCATTTGTTGCTGCATTTTTTCACTGTGCTCGCAGTTCGAACACAAAAGCATCTTTGAACTCCTAATCAATTTTCTCTCGAATTTAGTATTCAAATTCTGGAAGGTTCAAAGAATTGTTCGAAGTATGTGAGAAAGAAAACGTGAATACGAACTAATAGGGTTGAAGAAAGTGAGCTGGAGATTAGTGACTAGAATCTCAGAACAGGAGAACTAAACTAATATATGTGCATAAATGTCCCTGGGACATCATGCAGGTAACAGAAGCTAACTGGGTTGAAGCCAGTTAAATTTTGTTGGGTAAGATATAACCTATGTACAAATTTAAACTAGGCAAATTGATGTTTGTGGTTTCTAGATGAAAATCTGATATTTTTAGAAAATCGTGTACCAGATATGAGTTGAGGATCATGTGATATCCAGATAGCCCTGAAAAATAAGCAGTAGAGGTTTATAGTAGGCTTTCTATAAATGCAGACATATGACAGGTTTTCTAAGAGGAAAAAAGAAGTTAGTCAGAAAGAGAGAAGGGGAGGATAAGGTAAACAAGATACCGTATTCACTAAGCCCTGAAGAAAGCAGCAGAGAGTACAAGAAGGTAGAAAAGGAAAGCCAAAATGATAGGTTTAGAAATGATTCAGGGCCAGGATCTCCAAACAGATTATTAAAGCATTTCCTAATCATAAATATTCATTACTGATGATTGGAACAAAAAGCAAGGCATGTACAGAGAGAATTTTTGTCCAAAGGCTAACCAAGAAAGTGCAAATATCTCACGTTAAATGCTCACAAGCAGTGGTCTTTCAGTTTCAATTCTTCATGTAAAGCACTCTCAGCACTCTGTTATATATTAAATGTTTAAGGATCATTTTTCTACTTCCATTTAATTGAATTTAGAGATTGTATTAGGACAGCCAGTTTATTTCTGTGACCTAAATAAAGCTTTTATATTTATGTTTAGAGTGTTGTCTTGGTACAATTATAATGGTATTGTCACCATCACAGGAAGCTATTGCATAAGCTAGCAGTCTAAATAGAGTGCAACCCCAATAAAATGTTGTTAGTATAAATCTTATATTTTTCTTCTATACAATAATTTTAAAAGGGGAATGTTTTTTGTTTTGTATACTGTGCTTTATAAATTAAATGTATCTATTACAAAAAAAAATAAATAAATCTGCAGACTTGGTTCAAAGACTTGTAGTGTTCTGCGACTGGTGCCTTCCAATACAGTTCATTTGCCCAGTTTCTACATGTTTTCCAGAGTGTCTTCCTTCATAAGCACATTTTTGCAGGAATAAATTAACATAAAGGCTTGAATCTCTACTTCAACTTTGTGAAATTTCAGATCCCTACTTTGAATCAAACCTGTTCATATCCTGACCCAGCAGTGCTTGCTCATTTCAATGTCTACCTTGTATTCAGTAGAGGTGATGTATGCTCAGATCCCTCAGACTCTTGACTGAATTAAGATTGTTCAGCTATGAATGTGTACTTAATGGAAGGTGTGGGAGAGTGGGGTAGCTTTAGGCTGATTCCATTCCCTTCAGACTGTTGTTAATAATACATTGAAAATTGGGAAATGGGGATGGACTTGGGTGAAGGTGCTTGTGAGAATACTACAGTAAACTAAAATGTAATGTCAAAGTCAGTGCACAAGAACAGCACGTTCTCCCCATGTTTGCATGTGAATCTACCAGCTGCTCAGGTGTCCTCATTCAGTCCAAAGACATGCATATTAGGTGGATTGGAGATGCTGAATAGGTCCTGATATGTTTGCGTGTGAGATCAGCCTCTAATGGACTGGTGCCATTTTCATGGATTGTTCCTGTCTTGCGCCTAATGTTTCCTGGTATTCCTGCTGCTCCCAAAACCTCGTTCTGAATAAGTGGTAGATGAATTGATGGATGGACAATGTACTACCTGCTGACTTCATATTGTTTACTGTTCAGGACATCTACAAATTCATCAGCTTAACAATAGCAAGTCAATGGATTTATTCTTAGGATACACGGACGCAGACGTGCTCTTTGATTCCTATTATGTATCGCAGGGCACTCAATACTCCAATATCTCCAATATCATTCAGCAATGTTTAATGAGCTTTAATACATAAACTGGTAAGAACATTTCCACGTTCAGACTGCGATGTATAATACCTACATTTGGCATAAAGCCACTCACTTTTCCATGGTACCTCATACCCTGTCGTACGCAAGTTCTCCGCTCGGTTTTGCAGACTGGCGGCACCCAGCCTCAAAGTAGTATTACTGTTCTTGTGTGGTTACTCTTTATTTTCCTGCCTACAGAAGCTGGCTCTTGGAACGTGGAATGTCACCTTTCTGAAGGGGAAGGTGCCTGAGCTAGTGCGTGAGGTCGAGAGGTTCCGGCTAGATATAATTGGGCTCACCTCGACGCACAGCTTGGACTCTGAAACCAATCTGCTTGAGAGGGGCTGGACTATCTACTACTCTGGAGTTGCCACTAGTAAGAGGCGCCGAACGGGTCTGGGCATACTTATTGCCTCCCAACTTGGAGCCTGTACATTGGGGTTTACCCTGGTGGACGAGAGGGTAGCCTCCCTCTGCCATCAGGTGGGGGGAAGGGTCCTAACTGTTGTTTGTGCATATGCGCTGCACAGCAGTTTGGAGTACCCACCCTTTTTGGAGTCCCTGGAGAGGGTGCTAGAGGGCTTACCTTCTGGGAACTCCCTCGTACTGCTGGGAGACTTCAATGCTCACGTGGGCAATTACAGTGAGACCTGGAAGGGCGTGATTGGGAGGAATGGACCCCCCCGATCTGAACCCGAGTGGTGTTTTGTTATTGGACTTCTGTGCTCATCATGGATTGTCCATAATGAACACCATGTTCAAGCATAGGGGTGTTCATATGTGCACTTTGCACCAGGACACCCTAGGCTTCAGTTCGATGATGGACTTTGTGGTCGTGTCATCGGACTTGCGGCCACATGTCTTAGACATTTGGGTGAAGAGAGGGACGGAGCTGTCAACTGATCACCACCTGGTGGTGAGTTGGCTTCGATGGTGGGGGAGGATGCCGGTTAGGCCCGGTAGACCCAAACGTGTTGTGAGGGCCTGCTGGGAACGTCTGGCAGAGTCCCCTGTCAGAAGTAGCTTCAACTCCCACTTCGACCACATCCCGAGGGAGGTGGGGGACATTGAATCCGAATGGACGATGTTCCATGCCTCTATTGTTCAGGCGGCTGACCGGAGCTGTGGCCGTAAGGTGGTCGGTGCCGGTCGTGGTAACAGTCCCCAAACCCGTTGGTGGATACCGGCAGTGAGGGATGCCGTCAAGCTGAAGAAGGAGTCCTACTGGACCCTTTTGTCCTGTGGGACTCTGGAAGAATGAGATCGCGAATACAAGCGGCTGAAATGAGTTTCCTCCGCAGGGTGTCTGGGCTTTCCCTTAAAGATAGGGTGAGAAGCTCAGTTATCTGAGAGGGGCTCAGAGTAGAGCCGCTGCTCCTCCGAATCGAGAGGAGTCAGATGAGGTGGCTCGGGCATTTGATCAGGATGCCTCCTGGACGCCTCCCTGGTGAGGTGTTCCTTGCGTGTCTAACTGGGAGGTGTCCCTGGGGAAGACCCAGGACACGCTGGAGGGATTATGTCTCCCGGCTGGCCTGGGAACGCCTTGGGGTTCTCCCAGAAGAGCTAGAAGAAGTGGCCGGGGAGAGGGAAGTCTGGGCCTCTCTGGTCAAACTGCTGCCCCCGCGATCCGACCTCAGATAAGCGGAAGAGGATGGATGGATGTTACAATTACTACTATCAAGCAGAATTAATCAGTACATTTATTTACCATTAACATCACATTATGTTCTAACTTCTGTATAATGTGCATTACAAAATGATAAAACTTTAGAGAGTAATGTTTTGTTGCATGAAATATTTATGAAAAGATTAAATTTGATTTAATGTCTGCTCAACTTGGCTCTGGTTATGTGTCCCTTCAAACTTTGATTCATATCCCAAGATTTTTAGTTATTTCATGTCTTTGTGGTTTAGACTTTTGGCTAATTATTTTGAACATTGTGACTTGTCCCAGTCCACTTTTAATTAAAACTACTGCACTGGCAGTACATCATCGTTCATGCAGGTGACCCCCCTACTGATAGCAACAAGCTAAGTAGATCTGAGGGAACAGTTAAATCTAAACCTGTTATTGATGCTTAAGAACAGATGGCAAATGTGCAAAACACCAAGGTGTTGTCATTGGAAAGGGAAGTACGTAAAGCATGGAAAGGTGAGTGCAGGACAGTTATTTAAAATAATTATCTTCTTTTATTTGAAGGATGTAAGATGCTGACAAATATGTGACTCTGAGAAAAACTAGATAAAATTCAAGTTGCTGTTGTTCTTGTACTGCAAGAACATGAGCAGCACAATAAAATGGAAAAGGTAGTTGTGAAACAAACCTAAATAAGCATGATTAACTTAATTGTTGAATTTAAAATATCAGTTTAGGGAGGTTAAGAGATTATTTTTTAAGAAGATGAATCAAGGCTAGAGTTACAAAAAGCATTCAAGTCAATGCTGAGTTCTTCCAAGCACTGCAATGAAACATGTGCTGCTGTCAGTTGTATAATTAAACTTAATTATCATTTGCCAGTTATAATTATAATAAGAACAATCATCCAAGTTCTGTTTTAATTAGCATTTTGTATCAAAGATACTACAGTACTGATTCTCTTCCCCTCCAGTCTGCTTGATTAGTAGTTTTCACAACTTATTACTTTATTATAATGTTTGACATAAAACATAGTAACATTTAGCTTTGAGTAATCATACCTGTGTATGAAATGGTTCAAACTGATAATAATATGTTTGGAGGGATTTGGAGACAAGAAGATTATAATAGCAAGGCTATCCATTTACATGAGGAAGAGCACTAAAATTATCAAAAATATAGAAGCAAAATCTTAACTCTCCTTTTGGTTTGACAAATAACAGAGCTGTCTTCATATAGTTTCCAGTAAAAAATGGTAGGTAGCCCATCATGTTTATCACTTCTACTGGCCAGGGGTTGATAACCTAATTCTGAGGTGTAAAGTGAATTTGTTGGTTTTTTTTTTTTTGGTTTTTTTCTTCTAGGTTGGGACTGCACTCTAACTGCCCTCTGTTTAACACCTGTAGAAAATATGCTGCTATAAAACAAAATAAAGTACAGTAAAACCTTTTGATTATCCATCAGGGATCAGGACAGAGGCTGTGATAGATAACAGAAAAGACAGATAACATAACAACTATTTTAAAAATGATATACAGTAGATTAGTTTAGCGAACAGTCATATTAATTTATAAAACAAAAGTATATTAACAAAATATAATATAGTTTTAAGAAAATTAATTCATATAATATTGTAATGACCAGTGTAATAAGCAAATAAAACTCAGAGGTACTGGACTTTTCTACTGTATGTTTTACTACTGTATGTTGGAGTCTTTGTTCCAAAAATAAACAGTGCCTGACTTATACGCCATTATCTGGGTTACACAGCACACCTCCAAAACAATAAAAGAAAGCTTCCCCTATCAATCAGTTTATCTCTTGCCATTTACATTCTTTTTTTCTCTATATCACAAACACTCCTGCTTATTGTCTCCTGACTCCCTACTCAAAAATTCTTTATGCCGCACCTTCCCTTTTTCCCCTAAATTCTCCTGTCACTCAACTCCTAAGAGACGTGTCTGCCCCTTACAGAACAGAAGCCCTTCACCCAGTCCCGTCACTTATAGCATTCGTTCCACCCTTTCTGCTCCGGTATAGTGCATCATAAGCTGCCTGTACATCACAATATATTAACAAAACATAATATAACAGAATTTAAAAAAGAAAATTACAATACAGAAGAACATTAATATCATTACAGAATAACATTACCGTGAGTGGTTTCCATTTTCAACACATTTTTCAATTTTGTTGGCATCATGCTTTATATAGATATTTTACAATTATCACACATAAGTGATAAGATGCAATGGGCTGAAAAATCATTGCAACATTAAAATTGTTGAGTACCCTCATATCTACAACCTACATTAGGTTCATCCTCTTTACTTCTTTTTTTGTAATTACAGTTGTCCACAGTTAATCCATTCACATTACTATGCCACTAGCTATCTAGACTGACTTACATGGAGCTACAATTTAAAGAAAAATATATCTTCTTATGCATCGCACCCTATGTCTTCAGCTCTGAATAGCTCTCCAGGATTAATCATTGCCTCTAGAATACAGGAAAATATTTTATTTGTAAAAATTGTATACTATGTTTACTTGCAAATAACTTAACTTCTATAGTGATGGGGACTGAAGAGTGTGTTACCGGCAGAAGATTTTAGAAGATTAGAACAACTATGACAAGAAAAGCTTATTTACCCCAATAAGCTTGCTAATCATAGATTGTTCAAAGTAACATCAAGTCAAAATTCGTAGGTCCCTAAAATCCAACTGTCTACCATGCTACTGAATAATTTATTCCGTGTGTCTGTGGTTTTTTGTGTGAAGCAAACTTTCTACATTTTGTGTAAAATTTTCCCTTTACAAGTCACCAACCATACATTTCTGTTCTTATTGAACAACTTTTTTCAAAGTAACTGCCAGGATCTACTGTACTTATTCTTTTCATAACTTTAAACACTACAATCTTGACAAATCTTAATCTCCGTTGGCTTAAACTGCCAATTTTTCAGCTCCTTTAGTCTTTCATCATAGATCATTCATCTCAGTCCCAGACACAGCCAAGTTGTGATCTCCTTTAAGGCGTCCATTTTAGAACATCTTCATTCCTCTAACAAATGCCATTCTTACTCTGGCAAAACTCCATCCTACCTACTACTTTTTTACCAAATAGAATCTGTCTACCGACAAAACTCTTCTGCTCCCTGCCTCTTTCAAAACAGTATCCGTTCTCCAACCTCCATCAAAAATGTTACCACCATTCCACCCATTTACAAAATGCCCTATTTCTTCCCTGTCTGATGTCCATCAAAAATTCTCTTCTTCCTCCTACCTCAGACACAAAAATGAAAAAATGTATGATTTGGAAGGTAATCATTTTTACAAAGATGACAATTAATCCTCCCAATTTTTCATGGTTGTCAAGTCATTACATAGGACAAATGCATCTGTCAATCTTTATTTTAAGCCAGTGGTTCTCAACCTGTGGGGCGGGCCCCCCTAGGGGGGGCACGAAGATAACAAAAAAGGGGCGCGAAGATCAAAAATCAAAAATATGAAAAAAATATCTGTTGAAACCAAAACAAATTAACTTAAACTATATTCTGATACTAGAACAATAAATATAGAGTTAGATAAATGTTGCTAAAAGTTAAGTAGGTATAATAAAATATGCATCTACATTTCAAAAAAATGTTAGGGGGGCGCGATTAAAACTGTTATGAAAACTCAGGTCGCAAATACTTCAAGGTTGAGAAACGCTGTTTTAAGCAATACGTTCCTTTTCTTGTTTACATGGGCAGGAATACATTTTAGATGGCCAACAGTGTTTATCCCCTTTAAAATTTTTTCTTTGAAACTCCCACAAATTTTACTTTTTACACTCTGCATTTTAATAATCTGCTTTTTGTAAATTACAACAATGAGGTTTACTTCATTGATTATTATATTAAAGTAAATTATCTTATTTCTTTTATTTAAAATTGGAGCACTAGATGCAAAGAGGGTTCTTTTACTTTAGCATGATATCTTTCTTTCTTTCTTTCTTTCTTTCTTTCTTTCTTTCTTAGATTTGTGTTGTGACAGACCCCCTGTCTGTCACTGAGCCTCAAACCCTGGACTCAATCAGTCCAAATACAAAAACAGATTTAAAACTGAGGTTTTACTATCAAACTGTTCTAAGGTTGCACATGCACAATTCTAATCAAATTCTTCTTCCTTCCTTCTCTCTCCATCCACTTCCCTCCAGTGAGTGTTGCCTTCCTTTTTCCTGACACTGACTCAGGTTGAAAAGGCAGGATGGCTCTTCCTTTTATGTTGCACCTTTGAGTACTTTCAGTGCTAGGGCATAGCCTAATGGAAGCACTTCCAAGTCAAGTAGAAATCTCAAAAGAACATGGATCATGAATCCTCTGACAGCACGCATGCAAGCCAGCAGTGCTGTCTCACGGCACTACAACTCCCCTCATGCCCTGCAAGTGTCCATATGGTTACTGAGTGCTTGGGATGCTGCCATCTAGTGGATGGGAGATAACAAAATTACAAAATAGGTGCCTTGCCCCACTGCTCCTTTTGTTCTGTTCTGGTTAAGGGTTTCATGCAGCATAACACTGTTCTAATTGTTTGTACAGCCTTTTTTATCAAAGTAACTCCAGTGTGTATATATATATATATATATATATATATATATACGAATAATTTTGTACTGAAAAGACATAGACACACATATATATATACAGTATGTATATATAAAATAGTTTGGACAGCATGGTGGTGCAGTGGTCAGTGCTGCTTCCTAATAGTTTCAGGGTCATGGTTTTGACTCTTGGCCTATTCCCCCTTTGTTTTTAGGGTGTGTATGTTCTCCCTGAATCTGTGTGGTATTTTTGTTGGATTTTCTTGCCACGTCACAAACGTCAAGGCTGACTGGACAGTCTAACTTGAAAGAAGAAGTGTGCATTAGCATGCTCAGCTCGACTTACTCTGTCAAGTTTTAGCTCCTTCCTTTGCGCCCAAAGTTGCTGGAATGGGAACTGGATTAGAGTGTGAGGATGGGTGCATTTTATATACAGTGTATAAATTTATAGCCTAATAGCTAAAAAAATCATATAGTATATCTTAGCCAACCAACAAATAATGTGCCAGTAATGGAAACAAATATATTGTAGTCCTGCATGATGCTCGGCAAAACTGACCAAGTGAATTACATTGCTATTAGATAGCTCCTGTTGGGGAAAATTCTTTTTAAATGACAGCTAACATCATCATTCTAATTTTTGCAAGATAGAAGTTCTTTGTTATAACAAGCCTGAGGTAGTCCAGCATATGAATAGCTTTGGTCTCTATACTAGATTGACAAATATGGAAGATCATGTAACTTATAAAGCCAACATAATTTCATTACAAACCATTTCCACATCCTTGTAGCAGCACACAAACATTTTGGGTGGTGTTCTTTTCTGCTGCATTCCTGTAGACCCAGTGACTACATAGTTCTTTGCAAAAATGCTCCAACTCTTTGAAACAGCAGGGTGGACGTCCTTTCCACTGTGGACTTGTGGCAGTGAGCAGCAGAACAGCAGCAGGGTTCTTCTGCACTGTGTTGTTGGGTAGAGCAGCAGAGATTTTGACTGCTGTGCTTTCATTCATTGCAGCACAAATGTTAAATGCTGGACTTCTGAACAGTGATCTGTCCATTATATAGGGGTATGAGGAACTCTGTGAGTGTATTAGTCTCCTGGATGTCATTCTTCCTGAACTGATGATACAGCCAATGTTCCAGGTTCCAGATATCACCTTTGAGACGCTACCTCTTTTTTCACTCTGTGATCCTGCTATGATCTGCTTCTCTCTTTGCCTGTGCATTCTTGCCACCGGCTCTACCTTACTTTGCTCACCCATGGTAAATGGCAACACAATTTGCCCTCCTTTTTCCAGATCCTTGATCATAGTTCTTCTTATCGATCATTCCTGGCACAAATGTGATGCTGCATGGTGCTCAGTAGCTGGTATGGAAGTTGCTCGTTTAAATGATGAAATGCCAGATTATGCTGTTACAGACTCAGCAATGAAGGCATCACCAGGCTGATAAGATTTTATTAATATATCTACAGTATATACCTGATGTTTATCTGTAATGCAGAAATATATAATTCTTTTATTAAAATACTATGTATTTGCCAGTGAAACATATTTTAAAATAACATGAATAAAAAAAGATAAATCTCAGTATTTCTTAAACTAATAAACCCTAATTAATCTGATTTATCATATTTAGCTAAGCCAGATAATAGTGCTCTATATTGAAAATGTAATATCTCATGGACCCACCTCATACTAGGTTCAGGTGCATCTTGCTCTCCTGTAGAGACAGTGACCCGTTGTCATCAGTCCACCTTTTGAATTGTTCTTGCTGTGAGTCTGGTATATCCCTCTGCTGCATGTAGACGTCAAAGTAATTAACTAGCTTTGGGTAATTAATGAACCTTGCAAACATAAGCAGATTCAAATAGCATCATCTCAGGGGAAAACTGTATTTAAAAGCTTTACGTCTGCACTGAATACAGCTGTTGTTCATAACCAACAAATAAAATAAAATGCAGTGCTTTTTATCTAAAGCATGCTACCATCCAAGGTCGACATAGCTTTATTTATAATTTTCTTTATAATAAATACCGTGACCTCTATATTACTTTTTTGCTCAGAAAATTTATGGCAGGTGTAGCAATAGATATTTTTAAGGAAAACTGAATATGCAACCTACTGTTTTCAAAAAGGTTCTTTTTTTTGTGAATATAAAAGACACATCAGTGCCTTTGACTACACAACCCTGCGTATAAAAGGGAGTCAGGTTCCCAGATCAATTTGCAAAGGTAATCAGGTGCTTTATTTTATCTCTTCGGTGCTCAGTGGTGCCTGTCTTGTTGTGGAAAGAGGATCTAGACTAATGTACTGTATCCAAAAGCATTTAAAATATAAGAATCAAAAAGTATCTGTAATTTACTGTAACATAATATTCCTGTTTTCCAAAACATAATCATAAATAAAAACAACAAACACAGGAGAGCATATGGTGGATTTTTTATAAAACTGTATTTTTTAAACTACAGAAAAGTAGCTAATAACAAATAGCCTATAAATATGTTTTTTGCTAGACATAAATGAAATAATCAGTTGAAAAATATTTTAATAGCAATAATCAGCACAAAAAAATTAACATGCAGTAGCTGGCACTTATCTATACCTATATTTAGTCAAAAAACAAAATATTTCGGGATCCTGGAGGGATCCCCAGAAAATATCAAGATCAAAACATTGTGGGAGAAGGGGGGTGAAAAACATGTTATGATGCCACAAATCACTAAGTGTCTATTGCTAGGTTTTAGAGAAAGTATTGTAGTAGTCAGTATTCAGCTCTTTATGGACTTAAGCACATCATTGGCTGTTAGGAGCTTAATATTTAAATAGCAGCAGACCATCTGACACAAAATTAACACAAAGATATGAAAATATCTCAGATCATAACTTAAGTAAGATTGTTACTAGCCAACCCGCGGCGTACCATACGCCGCATAATCAGGCCAGTTTTTTAATAATTTTTAAGCACAGGGAGAAAATTTAACATTTGCAAAATCGGTAATGTAATAAATCAGCAAGAAAAGCAACATTGTAAGAATGCACGGAATGAACCAACACACAATCGTCCGTGCGGCGTAGCGAGGTGGGAGGGGAGTGTGTACAAAGTGCAGGAGCATCTAAGAAGACGCATGTTTGTCACGGATTCGAATTGCTGTATGTAGCGTGTACAACACTTTGCTATGCTGCACGCGGTCGTGCGTCGTAACCGAAAACTCGTTTTTTAAAGACTGCTCACTTCATTGTGCTTTAACCTCAGTTTAAAAGGATTGTTTTAAGGATCCCATGGGATACCCCTCGCAAACCATTTCACACGCTGCATATGGCGATTCACCTCCGCGAGAAACATGCCTCTATGAACAGTCAACGTAGCTCGCAGGTACATGACATTAACCTGACCTGCTCTGCATGTGGCCTCTATGACAGACGAACATAAATGACGCCATTTTTTCTGTGTCGTCGCGTCCGAGTTGGTGGGCGTGGCCCTGCGAGTTGTCGTCGTATCCAATGGTCTTGGAGTTGGTGGGCGTGGCTCCTTCCTGTCTGCACCATAGGTGTCTCACTTGTTGGAGGCTTAGTGAATCCACGCCCCTTCCGGCGTGCTTTTCATGGTTGTCTTGCCTTAGTGAAATATATATATAGATGCTGCATCTGCTCTCTACTAAAGTTGATATATTGTCAGTCACCTATGTTCTGCTCAAGACTAGTTCAATCGTTAACCAAAAAGTTGAAATTTTCAGGATGTAAATTGATGTCAGAAGATTGAGAGTCAGAATCATTTTACTGTATTGCTAGCATGTGAAACATTCAAGAATTAACTTTGTGTTGGTGCAAAACATGGGATAGAAGACATAAACATAGATACTTTATTATGTGAATTTCCCCTTGGGATTAATAAAGTATCTATCTATCTATCTATCTATCTATCTATCTATCTATCTATCTATCTATCTATCTATCTATCTATCTATCTATCTATCTATCTATCTATCTATCTATCTATCTATCTAAACAACTTAAGACAACACAATTTCAACCTACTATTAAACCTGGAACTATGCAAACCACTATACAAATACAACAATTTCTTAAAAAAAAAACTACAAACTTCAATACAACTCAAATAAATAGAAAAACTATACAAAATAATATAGATATCAAAGAGTGCAAGTTGAACAAATACTGTATGAAGTGTTTATGAATTGACAAGCAGCACAGTTACCAGTTATATGTTGCAAAAACAGGTGTAAACCTATGTAAGTTTATTTAGGATCTGAATAATCTGAGGAAAGAAGCAGCGGAGATTGTGTGTAGTTAGAGCCGCAATAGACCTGTACCTCCTCTATGATGGAAATTCAATGAACAGATAGCTGCTGGGGTGAGTGGAGTCAGCTGCAATCTTTCCTGCTCTCTTTTTCGCTCTGGTGATAAACAGGTCATTTAATGTTGGGAGACAACAGCCAGTGATTTCACATCTGAATTCAAATCTGAACAATCATCTGTTGCAACCAAGTCTTAGAAAGAGAGGAGGCAGACGGAAACCAAATGGTGATGGAGGAGGTCACAATATTCTCAATGATGGCTGAGTAAAAATTTAGCAATATACGCCTTGATATGCCCAAGCTTTTAAAGCATGTGAAGGAAGAGCAATTTTTGCCTGGCATTCTTGATGATGGAGGTGATGTGTTCATCCCATTTTAATGTATTAGTGAAAGTAGTCCCCAGGAATTTAAACGACCAAAGCACAGGTACAGTCTGCAAAGGTAGCCAGTTAGTAAGTTGTTGAAAGAAATTAATCCTCATTTATACTGTCTTAATATCACTGAGCTCCAGGTTCTTACAAGAGCACCATTCAACAAGAAGGCCCACCTCTCTTTCATATGAAGACATGTAGTTGTTGGAAATGAGACCCAGTACAGTTGTGTCATCTGCAGACTTTAGGATTTTTTACAGATCTGTCCATGGATCTACAGTCATTTGTATAAAATGAAAACAGGAGGGATGAAAGAACACAGCCTTGGCGGAAGTCTATGCTAATTGACATTGGATCTGACATATAAGCACCCAGTCTCACATACTGCTTCCTACTTGTCAAGATACTCATATTCCACTGGCAAACACCAAAGGCTACACCTAACTAGATTAGTTTACTCTGAAGAAAGTCTGGAACAATGGTATTGAAAGCTGAGAACAAATCCACAAAGAAGACCCTCACATAGGTGTTAGGCAAGTCCAGTCGCTGAAGAATATAGTGTAGGCATAAATTAACTGCACCCTCCACTGAGCGTTTTTCTCTATATGCAAACTAAAGTGGATTAAGGAGAGGGTCTGTGATGGACGTTAGGTAGGAAAATATAAAACATTCAAATATTTACATAACTGCCAATGTCAAAGCAACTGGCCTATAGTCATTAAGTTCAGAGATGATTTTTCCTTCTTGGGAACTGGAATGATAGTGGCCACCTTAAAGCAGTCCAGAACTTTGCCCAGCTGCAGGGAGGTGTTGAATATGTCAGTGAAGACTGATGCTAATGGGTCCGCACAATGTCTAAGAATATCAGGAGAGACTCCATCAGGGCCAGCAGCTTTCTTAAAATTCTGTTTCCAGAAAAGATTTTATACCTCTTCTTGCTTGACAAAAAGTATAGGGTGGAGGATAAGGGAATGAATGGGGGGAAGGGAAGCTGAAGAAAGTGAATAACCTCAAAGTGAACAAACACAACAGAAACAGAGCTACTGCAGCTGCCCCCTACAGTGCATGCTTGATTATTATCTGATACTGTAGTCCTATTGAACTTTATTATTTATACACTTCAGAAACAGACCTTTGGTTTAATTTTATAGTATCATTTAGTATAATTGAACTTACTGGCTTAAAATCCTAGAATCAGAAAGACTGTGAAAAAACTTTACAGGAAATATTAAAAAGTAGGTAAAACCACCAAGTTAAAAATTAACTACTTACACAATTATAACAACGAAGTAACAATTATTAACTTGATTTCTTTCTACCCCTGAATAAATTTAAGATCTGGCATAGAATATTTTAAGAGCTATTCTATGATTTCTTCACCTTCTTAAGACTAATGGCTGATAAAAATGCACTTCCATGGTTAAAAATGGTTGGATCTAGCTCTTCACTATCTGTTCACAACAATCCTTATGTTTTTATACTTTTTCAGAGTCCACCATTTTGTTTTTGCCTATGAATTTTCTTGTATTGTAAACCTATCCTTTGCTTTTGGTGTTCTTCTTTCTCCACTGCAAAACTCTCATCCTTTTCTCAATATAAAACATTTTGACTTTTGTGAGTAATTCTACAGTGTGATTTCCAATACGTTGGTAGTTGCATAATAATTACATGATTACTTCAGTTACAGTAATATCTACAAAAAGTTCTCATTTAATATTATTAGCAGAAATTGCTTTGATAGCAGTCTTATACAGTATGATCTTTAATGTGAATTTCTGTAGTATGAATTCTTCATTGGACAATAGAATTTGAAATGATAGTTTTATTCACCAAATATATTAGGCCATCTACAGATATATGTTTATTTGTCTGGTACTTTTCTGAATCCCTTCCTTTCATGTCTGTCAAAATGAGGATATTAAATACTATAAATAAATCTGACTTGCCCATCTTTCCTCATTTACATCAGTCCCTGGTGGTTGTATTTTTGTTTTAATCCTGTTCCTCATTATTCTTTTCATCCTCAAAAAAATATCTATAAAACATTGATATTTTTATTATTTAATGCCAAACATACCTAGTTTAGCTGAGCTGTATGAAACGTAGCTAAACTGAGGTGGTTTATTTAGAATTTTTGAAAGTTGTGACTTCTGTCCTTATTTATTCTGTACAGATTTATTAGGAGACTGACTCTTAACTGACAACAATTGAGTTGTGTATAATTGGTGGTACTTCACAGTGTTTCCAAGTATGCCAGATAATAGCAAACATTTTGATAAGTGAAAGTCCTTTACAATACTCAGATTTAGATAAAATGAGAGATTCGACTCTTCTCAATGCAAATGTTTTTCCCTTTAGGTTTTTATGTTTTTTACTGTGCTAGATGAAAATGTAAACAAGAAATGTACAATTCATAATATTAGTGGTTTTGCTGTTTGGGGTTTTGTAACATTCTTAAATAGTTTCACCAGTCATCTAGATTATTAAATGTATTGATTAAAATTTTAAATTGTAATTATTTTTTAAAGTCTCTTTTGTTCAATACCTGCCAGAAGCTTTTTTTCTGCTAATGTTTGTGAAAACATTTTAGCTATTATAGAAATTAGTTGTTAATGCTTCAAATATCTGGTTGTAGAGACATAATATGTGTAAGATTTGTGATGTAAGCATAAAAATCTAATTAAATTCTTCATATTGACTTAAAGATGCATGGCAAGTTGTTTACATTTTTTTATGTTGTTGCAAGATTATCCATGATAAAAAGAAAAAATAGTACTTTGTATTTATATGGTTGGGAAAAGAATTACAAGAGTCGTTTTTGAGATGAAATTTAAACTTTGCTTACTGCAATAATAAACTAACGAAAATAATAGGAATATAGAATATTATTTATAGGAATATATAATAGAATATAATATATAAGGAATATGTAATAGAATAATAGGAAATGTGACAGTATAATAACAAAACAAACAGGAAAATAGTAACACATACAGTATCTTGTGTGACCGCACTTGCACTCACTACTGCTTGACACCTCTAGTGAATACAATGGGCAGGCAAAGTCACCTCTCCAGGCATTTTGATCCAAGGGTTCCAAAAGGTGCTCTATGGGGTTAAGGTAAGGAAAGAAAGCAGGCAAGAGCAGCACCTGTGTGCAGAGGGTGCAGGCCTATACATACCTGGGAGTGCAGCTGGATGATACATTGGACTGGACTGCCAATTCTGATGCTCTGTGCAAGAGAGGACAGAGCCGACTACACTTCCTTAGAAGGCTGGCGTCCTTCAACATCTGTAATAAGATGCTGCAGATGTTCTATCAGTGCCCACCTCTACGCGGTGGTGTGCTGAGGAGGCAGCATAAAGAAGAGGGACGCCTCACGCCTGCACAAACTGGTGAGGAAGGCAGGCTCTATTGTAGGCACGGAGCTGGACAGTTTGACATCCTTGGCAGAGCAACGGGCGCTGAGCAAGCTCCTGTCAATCATGAAGAATCCATTTCATCCACTGAACAGTATCATCTCCAGACAGAGGAGCAGCTTCAGCGACAGACTGCTGTCACTGTCCTGCTCCACTGACACTGAGGAGATCGTTCCTCTGTGACTCTTCAATTCCACGTTAACATTATAGAAAGTTATTGTCTGTTATACCTGCATTTTTATCACTCCTTAATTTAACATTTTTTTATCAGTATGCTGCTGCTGGAGTATGTGAATTTCCCTTGGGATTAATAAAGTATCTATCTATCTATCTATCTATCTATCTATCTATCTATCTATCTATCTATCTATCTATCTATCTATCTATCTATCTATCTATCTATCTATCATTGGAGCTATGTTGAAAACTAGCATTGTGCTGTGGAAGGTTTGGTCATCTAGGAGGTATGAACAAAGAGCCTCTTACACATGTCTTGTTTTGAGGCAAAAAGCACTGAGCCTGTCCCACACTAATATCACTGAGGCAGTACAGTATGAGTGGTAGGTCTAAAATGATATGTCATTTAGGACAGTATTTAGCCAGTATCTACCAAAACCTTTGCTATAGTTGCAATTAGTGTTGATCGGGAAAATTAGCATTTTTCACAGCAGATTGAGTTGTGTAAAATTGTGACCTGGAAATTTATTATGTGGCCAGCTTCCACTTTCCACAGCACCCACTGAGACCAGAGTGATATCACAGTTTTGTATGGGACAACAACTCCACCATACTCAAATATATAACACCAGTACTACTATTGGGCTAAATATTAGTGGATAATTTGCAAATACATTATAAATACAAAATACAAATGCAGAATGAAACTGGGAGTGTGCTGGTGTATCCGAGTCTTAAAGGTAATGTCTTTTTGTATATGGACTTGTATGTGACAAGTAATACTGAACCTACCCCTTTTAAACCTGTTAGGGGTCACCACAGTGGACCATCTATTTCCATATCTTTCTGTCCTCTGTATCTTGTTCTGTTAAACCCATCACCTGCATGTCCTCTCTCACCACATCCATAAACCTCCTCTTAGGCCTTCATCATTTCCTCTTTCCTGGCAGCTCTATCCTTAGTATCCTTCTCCCAATATACTCAGCATCTCTCCTCTGCACATGTCCAAATCAATGCAATCTCGCCTCTTAGGCTTTGTCTCCAAACCGTTCAACCTGAGCTGACCCTCTAATGTACTAATTTCTAATTCTGTCCATCCTCATTACACCCAATTCAAATCTTAACATCTTTAACTCTGCCACCTCGAGAAGAATTTCTGCAGTTGATGCAAACAGGAAGGAGTTGAAGAATCCATGTGCATGTTAGCAGTGGTTGTGAATAAGAAATAGCATCAGGTAAAAAAACAAACAAACTGAGCTTCTTAGTTTGCGAGAGATGAGTACCTGCTATCAAATCTGTGGGCGGCAAACCTTAGTGAAATTATACTTTCTGTCTGCCACTATTTACAAAAAATATTTTGTTCTGATAATATTTAATACTATTTATTTTATCTCAATGAGGCAGGGTGGTGCAGTGATTAGCATTGCTGCCTCACAACTCAAGTAACATTTTTGGCAAGAATAATCAGTCCAAAATCATGGTTGGCAGATGTTTCCCTATCTAGACCATTGAATTATTAGAATCACCTAAACACTAGTTTAGTTTCTAATACACCATCAGCTTCAATTTTTTTCACCGAGTTCAATGAAGTTCCCAAACCAGGAAGTGGAGAATTGGACCAAAAACCACCTCCCCGGCCCATCTATGTCCTTGTCCTACCATATAAGCTGTAATGTTGACCAAATGGTCTAAATTTAAATAAAAATGGTCTAAAATAAAACAAAACCATTTTATGAAAGCGCAGAAGCTATAACTGTAGGTCCATCATTTCAGAAAAGAAATAGCCTTGGTTGGCCTCCTGCTCTGTTTTTGGGAGTGTCGTAGTTAGGATTTTGTTTCAGTAGCTAGCCATGAGAAGCTCTCAGACTCCCTCTGTAGGCTACTTCAATCACATAATGAGAAACTTATTTGACACAAAAAGCTTGAAATGAAGTACATTAGTAAATTTGAATGATTCAATCCCATAAGTATTTGTTGCACTTATACTTATGGATATTGTCAGAATTTAAATTATGGTGTTAATGTGAAACAATTGCTGCATATTCTTTACCTGATTCAAAATGAGGCAACTCACCTTTAGCCGGTACTAACTTTAGTGACCATACACTGTCACTTCAGAATTGTCCAATTTTCATTGGATTTAGTTTTAAATATTGTTTTTTGCTTATAATACCTTGCATAGCACATTCAAATCTAATCTGTTTACTAAGATGAGGATGAGATCTTTGGCTGGTTTGCAGATATGTAATTGAATCGTAAAATCAAAATGTTATGAGACTAATTACATCTCCATAATCTAGACTGAAAAATCTTAAGTCATCTTTGACAAACTTCATGTGATGTCTTGTTTTCAACCTCTCTTTCCTGGAACATTCCTCTGTTTTAATGGTTAAAATAACTACTCTTCTAACTACTACAAGTGCAAAGTTGTATATGTCACCAGTTTCACTGTGTAACTGCCAGTAAACAACCAACCTTTGGTTGAACTATAGTAGTTAAATCTTGTCCTGAAATACATTATTGCCCATTCAAATCATATTCTGCTCTGCTGTGTAATGTACTGTTTCTTTGCAGTCACAATTCGCTTTCAACATCAAGGGATTAAAACCTCACAAAAGAAAAGAAGAAATTGACTGGCAGCTAAAGTTGTGGGTCAGACAGTCAACACAGTTGTGGCTTCTAAATTTAATTGCTGCTTTTGACATATAGCTAGCAGTATTTTTACTCCCCATCTAGGACAATAGGTTAGCATATCTGATGATGCCTTAAGCTAGTTTCATTCATGTATAACTGTAAGAAATTGATTTATTATCTTTGGACATCTGTCATAAAACTATTATTTAGTATAGATAGATAGATAGATAGATAGATAGATAGATAGATAGATAGATAGATAGATAGATAGATAGATAGATAGTGTGGACGACGAATGTTTTCTTTGTTCCCTTGTACTAATTCATTTTCTGAAAAGTCAGTTTCACAACACCTTGTAAAAGCCTGCTTTGTTTTTAGCTAACAGAAAATAATATTTGTGCTAAGGACTCAAGGTCCATGCCTTCCACACATGAGGCTGCCTTATCATTTTTGTTTCTTAGCTTGCATCTGAACGCCATAACAAATGGAGCCATGAAATCAGGTTTTGTAAGAGGCACAAGGATTGTGTATAATAAACTTGTTGACTGTTGTATTTTTTAATGATAGTAGCTCACGCACTCTAGGGGTATAAAACTGGACCCCACCTAACAGAGGGGGTTCAGAAGAGCCCTGACACTTTTATGTATTGATTGTCTGCTTTTCTGAAACTGTTCTCACTGTGCACCTAACTAAAAATAATAAAGTGCTTTATTGTTTCACCTGCTGTCAGGTCTGAGATTTCGTCCACAGTTTATAGATAGATAGATAGATAGATAGATACTTTATTAATCCCAAGGGGAAATTCAAATAATCCAGCAGCAGTAGTGTATAGTTTGCTACAAGGATGAGTGCTTGACTTATTACTATTCTCCTTATACATGCTGTCCTTCGGTAAAAAAACAAGGTAAATTTCTAAAGCTATGCAGATGACACACAACTACATGTCTTTTATGACACATGACCTAGACGCTCTTAACTTCATGACTAAATGTATGTATGGCATCATAAAGTGTCTAAACATTCATTTTTTAAAACCTGTATGAAACAAACATTTAAAACAATGACAAAAATAATTCCATATATTGGTCATAGTTTAAAGAACAGGGATCATATGAGAAAACTTGATCACCTAGCTTTACAGATAAAACTAGAAGAAAAGCATTTAAAATGCCATCATTGATTCAACCTAAATTTCAAATCACACATTACCAAGGTTATAAAAAAACAGTTTTTTTCCATTTTGGAAAAGAGTGATTCAGACCTCATTTATGTAGGTACCAGTAAAAGACTGTAACATCAGTTTTATTTGCACTCCATTTACTTCTAGGGACTTTTAGGACTGATTTTTAAAACACTTCAAATTGCACACAAGGCTTTTAACTGTCTTGTGTTTTAATATATTTCATAATGCCTGTCCATATGTAGTCTGTCCTGGAGAGATAAAATTTACATTTTTCTAACTGCAGACATTTTGCTTAAAAACCACAGTGGACTGCTTTTTACTGCATTGTTTTGCTCAGATCACCTGTGGTCAACTGTATTTTAACTCTGAAGTCATTTTTGCATAGAAAGCTGAAACTTTACTTACAGATGTTTTATACAGAGTAACAGCATTAAGATCTGTTTTTATATATAATTCTATGTATTTTGTCTAAATCTCTAGATATTTGTAATAATTTGTTTTACCGCTCATTATAATCTTATGTCAGTCAGTTTATAACACAATGGTGAGGTGGGGCATAATCAATTCAGTTTCATTGCGGTTTGTTATTGTATAGTTCCCTTCAATGAGTGCAGGCGCAGAGAGCTGTGACAAGTTCTAAGCATAAATATCCCAAAAGAATTGGATATAGTAAAAATAAACATCCTTGACATAATAAGATTTTATACACATACATTTATGATTAAAGCTTTTGGAACAAAATGTCCATCATCAGAGTAGTTAGCCAATTTTTTTGTGTGTAACATCATGGGGTGTAGAACTACACATAGAGACATGGCATAAAGGATGAACCACCCACCGTTGACAGACAGCGAGAGACTTTGTCCAGCTGGCTCCAAGAGATATTGTTCATCTGTCAGCTTGACTACTGAATCCAGAAAAGTCACTTGAAGTCATGTTCCCTCTCTTTCTCTTTCTATACTTTGTTGACCCATGTTGAGTGATTGAAGTAATAAAGTAAACACTGGACATCTTGCTAGGGAAGCAACTTCTTTCCCACAGGGTTAATGGCTGAGGAGAGATTTCTCCAATAGTGAGCAGCACAAGAAAGAGTAACGAAGCAGAGGTAAGTGACAATAACCAAGGTGTATCAGCTTTCAGTGTCTAAGGGACACCCGTTTGATCAGTCCAAGCTCAAGTCAAAGTTAGTGAGTCCCAATGTGGGTGACTATACAGAATAGTAATAGGCTGTGCCGGCATCACTCATAATTATTGCTTAAGTGTGAATATTCAAAGGCCTTTTTGTCTCTTTGTGTTCTTTTCGAAGGTTAGCGTTCACAAGAGTAGTCCAGTCCACAACAAATCTAGTGAGTTGCACTCACACTATGATAATACAATATCTCAGAGTTTCTTCAGTCAGCAGAGTCTTGTATCTTGCCAATTGTTTTTAAAAAATACAGATGTCTTGCATGGATGACCAAATTAAATACTGCATAAATAATTGTATTTGTTGTTATTAGACAAGATTGCTTCCCTGGCTTAAGTTTCATTTTTGTTTATTTAGACTTTCTGTTGTTGTTTAAAAATAATTTTGTAAATTGTGCCAGTTCTGTTTTTGGTTTGGCTTCGTCTGTGTTGTAATATTATTAATATAGCATTTAATTTTACTCATGATTTATGTTAAGTGGTGGATGGCCCAGGTCCTGCCGGGACGCCTGGAGGGACCGGGAGAAGAGCAATACCTTCCCCAGGCCTTGAGAGGGCAGCTGCCCTGGTCTGCGTGGGGGGCACAGGTGTAGAGCTTGGAAGTTCTTCCCGGTTGGGGCCTGTGGTCACTGCCAGGGGGAGCCGGGATAATTATGGAGCCCTGGAAGGTAGCACTTCCGCCACACCAGGAAGTGCTGCTGGGAGAAGATCAGGAAGCACCTGGAGCACATCCAGGGGATGTATAAAAGAGGAGCCGGAGTCGGGTGGAAGTGGACAGAGCTTGTTAGAGAGGAGTGGAGGCAACAGAAAGAGAGAAAGAAAGAAGTCTCAAGGACCGTATTATTGGTGGTTGGTGCACTGTTTGTGGTGTTATTGTGAGTTGTAGAATAAAACGCGTGTGCTTTGAGACATTTGGTGTCTGCCTGTCTGTGTCCGGGTCCAAGATCTCCACAATGGCATCCCAGATAGGACTCTCCGCCTGATACAAGGTGGGGACCCATCGAAAAAATAATTTTGTGGACACCCCCACTCTGCACGATGGCCCTGCTCGTCAGCAAATATCCGGGTGACTCATCGTTCTCCCTAATGAGAAGGAAGATGGCCAAGTGCAACCAGAAGACAACAGGCGTTTCCAAAATCGGAAGGGTCGGCATGCCGGAAAGAGCGGCCTCTGGAAGAAACGATCCATAAGGTAGGTACTGACTGCAAGGAATGTTTGCCCTGAGGGAGATTTTGGAGTGTTTCAGGTGCCCACCTCCCAGGGGGAGATCTTACGTAGGCGTGCTGCTGGCCGAAGGATGCTGACGTCGAAGAAGGTGGCGGGGCACCGTCCGAGGAGGACAGGAGCCCGTTGTCTTTAAGAAAGCGGAATCTGGCAGACAAGCACATGGGCTTATATCCCAAAGGGAGGAAGTCCTCGGTGAAGAGGTTGGTGGAGGACCGGAAGTCCCTCCTACAAGCAGGCAGGGGTTGGACGACATGTGTTACATGCTTGCCGAAGATTGGCTGAAGGCAGCATAAATGAACATCCATCTCCAGCTGCTGGAGGACCCAAATGAGCCTGCTCAGAGGCTCTGTGGCTCCCAGCCAGCAGGCAAGGGCCGATTACTGGTAATACTGTGGATATATGTTGGATCACGGCTGTGTGAGAGCTGGAGGAGGTCCTTCAGTCCGTACAGCCGCTTCTGGAAATAATATGTGTTCTCCGGGAGACAGCTGAAAAGCTGGGGGAGAAGGCAATCACGCCTGTGAAGGCTGTGCAGGAGCAGATGGAGCAGCGCTGGATACTCCAGCCAGAGGGATGCGGCAGTACAGGTAGGTGTTACCGGTACTGTAAATGAATCTGAAGGGTTGAGCGAAGAGACGCTGGTATCGTACAATTCTGGTCATTGAGTGGCCACACCTCTTACAGTGGACGCTGCAGTGAGAGCTCATCGCGCAGTGGAGGCAGAAAGAACAGCAGTGCACGCAAGACCCCAGCTGTTGTGGGCCAGTTGTCACAGTATCCTGCTCCAAGAGCCAATGCCTGCCTCTTGTAGCTCTACACGGACAGAGACAGCAAAGGGTGTCCATGTTTCCCATAAGGAGACCCAAACAATCAGGAGAGACACCCCAAACTTGGATGGAGTACTGAGGGAATAGGCGTACCTGTCCTATTTTCATGTCCCAAGGGCACAGGAGAGAAAGAGGGTTCACCAATGTTATGAGTGCCGTAGTACCGGTAATCTGTGTAGGCATTATCATGTAAAGCACTTTGAGCTACATTATTTGTATGAAAATGTGCTATATAAATAAATGTTGTTGTTGTCCATACAGTGTCGCAGAGGACGCCTGGAGGTGGCGTTGCGACAACGTCTCCACACCCTTTTCTGCTTTATCTACTGCAGGACCGGACTACAGACACAAAAATGTCAGCGCCCTGCCATGGAGGAAGACCTTCCCTCGCAGGACGGGCTGCTTCAGCTGAGGGAGGGGCACTGTGGCAGATGGTTGGGGGTCCTGCCCAGCCATGATGCCTGGAGGGACTGGGAGAGGAGCAATACCTTTCCCGGGCCATGAGAGGGCAGCCACCCTGGTTTGCATGGGGGCCACGGGAGCAGAACTTGAAAGCTCATCCCGGTTGAGGCCCGTGGTTATGGAGCCCTAGAAGGCAGCACTTCCGCCACACCAGTAAGTGTTGCTGGAAGAAGAATCCAGGTACGCCTGGAGTGCTTCCGGGTACAAGAGCAGCACTTCCGCCACACCAGGAAGTGCTGCTGGGACAAGATCAGGAAGCACCTGGAGCACATCCAGGGGATGTATAAAAGAGGCCGCCTCACTCCATTCAGGAGCCGAAGTCAGGTGGAAGTGGACAGAGCTTGGAAGAGAGGAGTGGAGGCAACAGAGAGAGAGAAAGTCTAAAGGACTGTATTATTGGTGGTTGGTGCACTGTTTTTGGTGTTATTGTGAGTTGTAGAATAAAATGTGTGTGCTTTGAGACATTTGGTGTCTGCCTGTCTGTGTCCGGATCCGAGATCTCTACAGTTAGTATAAATTTAGTGTTTTTTGTTATCTGCCCTGCCTTCTGTGAGGTGAGCCTAAGAAAATGGGACTGGGTTAGTTAAGTACTGAGAACTTGTCTACATTATATGAATGATCATATTGGCTCTTAAAATTAAAACATAGCACTCATTAAAAAGGTACAGTTTACTAAAAAATGGAACACATTTCTTAATCACTGTACATTTGTGTCAAATTGAACCAAACATAATATCTTCAAACTCACTTAATTTCAATGGTACATACAGCCAGACGCCAGACCATACTGCATAGAATTAGGCACAAGGTAGGATCCAGCATAATATAAGGTATCAGGCAGTCCATCAGAAGGCCAGCTGTCACAGAAAGGCATATTGTGACAGTTTAGAATTATCCTAAGACATTTTTAGAATGTCAGAAGTAACAAAGAATATACAGAAAAATCAAGACATTATATTTACTTATTTGGCTGGCTCCTTTATCTAAGGCAACCTGAGATACAATATTTCTTTCTTTTTTTTCAAGTGGAGCATGGGCATGTGAAGTAACTCTCTCATGGTCATCCGATGGCAGTAGTCAGATCTTTGGTCAGAAGCCTGCACAGGCAGCTGTCAATTGAACACGGGATTCAAAACAGGTGCCTATGGGCTTTAAAAGCTTGTGGAGCTCAATTTTGTCAGAGTGATTTCTTCAACATTTTCAGTATCCTAATACTTTACCCGTTAGTAAGTTAAAATTTAAATTAAGATTAAACCATAGGTACATTACCAGAAGGAATACTTATACTCATTTTTTCGGCTGTAACATTAACATAGATTAAATACTTAAAATAAATAATCTGCAAAGAAAAAAGAAAGTATACATGTGTAAATATTCAATCCAAAATTAAATGGATAGGGAAAACGCCTGTTTTGTTAATTGCAATTATTGACATTATCATTTACAAAAAAGGTATAATTCATCATATTATGGTAAAGACATTTTTATTGATTAATTATACAGACCCAGGGGCGGATTTTCCTATAGGCTAACTAGGCTTCAGCCTAGGGCCTCAAGATCAAGAGGGGCCTACATTCAAATTGTTAGCGGATTTTTCGCTGCTTCACGGGTTCTGCGGACAATGTGTCTTTTTACTTCCTGTACATGCTTCCTCAGTTGGTTTGCCCAGTTGATTTCATACAAGGGACGCTATTGGCGGATGACTGAGAAGCTAACCAATCATAGCATGCAGTTAAGTTCTCCTGACTGAGACGCTAACCAATCAGAGCACGCAGTTAAGTTCCTGTGTGCTGAATGCAGTGTTAACCAGGAAGTCTCATCTCGCTCATTCAGCATCAACGTGTTTTGCTGTGTAAAGAGTTAACTTTTGTGCATAGTCAAGCCCTTCATTATGGCTTGAAAATGATCTGCTACTGCTACTGCTTCAATGAGGCTATGATTCTTTTTATTTAAAAAGTAGGAAAGGAATATAAGATCTATGGCCACTCTGTCCTTTTAACCAGGGTGCAAAATGAGTTGTAAGTGGATGTAATAAGGCAGTAGTCTGGATGGGATCTGCTTTAGGGATTTGGATTGAAGTCTGCCGGAAGAAGAACAACGGCAGTGCTACACAATTGCCTGAAGAGGCTCCTTTAGAAGAGCTGTAACGCTCTCCTTTGTAATGCATTAAAATTAAAGTCATTGTTATTGGACAAGTCATCATGTCATTATTGGTGAGTAACCATAATTAATTTTCTACTTACAGTACTTAATAAATGTACGTACGTTTAGTGTCACTGTATATCTAAGAGAATACAAAGGGTTTATGCTGTATAACTGTGTGGGGAATATTTATAAACAGTGTGGGAGAGTTTATAAGTGCTTAAAATATATAAAAATGACCATACAAACATATGGTTTCTACTTCGCGGATTTTCACCTATCGCGAGGGGGGTCTGGAACGCAACCCCCGCGATCGAGGAGGGATTACTGTATCTTCATTTCGCGGAATTCTAGGTAAGTTCTTAATATATGTCTTAATTTGTATATTTTAAAATGTATATTACGTGTTGTGCCTCCTCCAGACCGAGAGGGGGCGTCCGTCCTGGTTATGTTGGAGGCCTCGGGTAGAGGGCTTGGAAGCCCAGCCCTGTAGGGGCCCGTGGCCACCGCCAGGCGGCGCCCCAGTGCCTATTTATCCTGGGAGCCCGGCACTTCCGCCACACAGGGGTGTGGCCAACGTCAAGTGCCGGGAAGCAGCTGGAGCCCATCCGGGTTCCCATAAAAGGGGCCGCCTCCCTCCAGTCATTGGTGGAAGTCGGGAGGCAGTATTGACGGAGCTGGAGAGAGGACAGGAGGCGGCCAGAGCAAAGGCACAGAGACTGTGGGCCCTGGACTTTGGGGGATTCAGTGCCAGGGGCACTGGGGTTGTGTGAGTGCACGTGACTTATGGAACTTGTAAATATTGTAAATAAAAGTGTGTTGGGTGAAAATATGTCGTCCGTCTGTCTGTGCCGGGGCCAGCAGTCACACATGCTTTATTTTATATTTTCATGATTATATTATTAACATATTGATATATACCACAGTAATGATGTATTTTTTTATCTCTCATGTAATTTACAAACTTAAAAATGAGAGGTGAAAGGGCCTCATAAGTGGAATAGCCTAGGGCCTCTTTTCATCTAAATCTGGCCCTGTACAGACCTTATAGAAATTACTTTTGTTAGATTTGTTTAATTTGGTAATGAGCAATATTTTCTTCCAATTGATATACAGTAGTAAATTTTAAAATATAAATGTTGTTAAATCAAAGGAAATGTTATTTTTAACCAGCCAGGATGCTAGATCATTTGAAAAGTTACAGCAATGCTAAATTAATAAACATGTTGTTCAAAGTGATTGTCTTTAAGTTTATTCATTTATTCAGAGAAAGTATGGAAGTGCTTTCACTTACAAGGATTTAACTGACTTAATACTAAAGCTCAACAATGAAACATTTCTGCTTGAAATTGATACCCAGTAAGCCTCCTGAAAACAGTCTATAAAACTGCAGCGGTAATATGTGTTAATACACTACAGGTGATTTCTGAGATACAGTCAAGTTTTATGAGAGACTACAAAATGTAGAATGATTTTAATCAAAAATGAGGATTACTCTGTCATCTGAAGTGATGATAATGCAGTCTTACATTAGATTTCTTTTTGAAACAATGTGGTGCTCCTTTATTATTTATTCAATTGATGAGCATTACAATTACATACTATTTTATCAGTATTTCCTAAAAGAAACAAAAAAATTCAAATATTTGTATGTGTATTGTAAGGGAAAAGAAAAAAAAGTGATTGAAACTGCCTGCCTAGTACCTTTTTTACCTGCACATTTTTTATTAGACATATATTAGATATATAACATTGTACTTTTATGCTCTGTTCTGTGAAGACAGTTTATAAATACAGTAAGAAGTCTTATTTTGTATACCTAGGACTTTGTGGTGTATTTCTGGAGTATCCCATTTATCTAAAGCTGACTGGTGAAGATTAAAGTATATTTAGATGACTTATGTAAATAAAACTAGATAATTAAAGGTAGCTTTTCTATTGCAATTCTTCTGTCTACCATGATACTTCAAGAAGGCACATGAGAGTTCCACCTATAGGTGCAAATAAAGGATAGCTATGTCTGAATTTAATATATAACGATGGCTAAAGACTCTTCTATATTCAGTATTTTCTGCAACAGTGGACTTTATGTCTTAATAGAAAAGTTGCTTGCCTTTAAAGCAGAAGGTTGTTCATCTCTTCTGCTATTAAACTCTGGCACTTGGCTGTTAATACTTGAATACCATAAAATTCAAACAAGTACACCATTTTGTAGCTGTAATGTCTTCACATTTGAAAGCTACCTTATAATATAGTCTGATTTTTTCATTGTTACTTAAATTCAGAAATTTCAGAAATAATTCAGGGAATTCATCAACACCATAAATCACTCTGTTTGTCCCAGATATTTGTAGTATGTATGATAATATAGGTTGAACTTTTTTTATTTATAAATCAATTGGCTAATGATGCACCTCTCTAATCAACGGCATCGTTAAGAGATTTATTTCATAACAAATATCCATCTTTGATGACCCCGGGCTATGTTTCAGTATTAGTTATTTAAAATTAATATTAATCTGATATTCTTGGAAGTATTAAAGCATGACATAAGGTCTACTTGTGCATTTTAACCAAAACATTCATTCTGATTTATACAGTATGTGGTGGTAGTGCATTGAAATGGATTAATGGAAGGTATTAATTGGAGGTACTCAAGCACTACAAGTAATTCAGATTTTCATAGCCAAGAGAGGCACTGACATTTTGTGTAAATTAATGCATAAATGTCACCGTGTTAAGAATATTTAGAATTAATGGGAATATTGATCACAGTTGTTAATCTTGTCACACTTCCCAGAAACAAGTACATATTTTAAGACTGTGTGCAACAATACTTTGTAAATAATTGACAACTTATGTAATTCAAATATTTGCAATGATTACCAAGTACAATATCATAAAGTAGTATTATTAGTGGACATTCCTTTTCACAAATCCAAATTTGATAAGTAGAAATCTCATTGGTATAAACAGAATAATACCTTGATACTTCTGTAAATATTTAGTAATACTGTTTAAAATCAACCAACTCACGTGGATTAAGAGGATTTAAGAATATGTTCTTTTTGCTGATATCCTGAATAGTAAAATTATAATTTTTCAAGACATTTAATGGTCGTATTTTCAAAAACATAAAGTGTCATGGCAAGCTGGTGCTGGTGCACTTATTGCTACTCATCTGAATGAATTGTGTCTGTATCACCACACTCTCCTTCTGAATGTTGAATGAAGAACAATCATCCCACTCCATGGAGAATATCAAAATAATATTTTTTTAATCTGGGAAGCTTTCTTTCAGCAATTGCCCTTCTCTCATTATAAAAGTCCTATAGTCAACCTTGTTTCCTCTTTTTGCTTCAGTGTTCTGGTGACCATCGGCACAGCTATCTGTGCTTCTGAGGTTTGTGCACGCCATCTTCCCAATATACATAATAGGAGCAAATACTAAAAAAATGGTATTTAGGTTATTTTTTAACAGTATTTTACAATCAAATGTAGGCGTCGCCAGACACTAAATGAATACATTCCAATTACATAAGTAGTGAATGTTTGCCTTAATATACAGTTAGGTCCATAAATAACAGAGACAACTTTTTTCTAATTTTGGTACTGTACATTATCACAATGAATTTTAAATGAAACAACTCAGATGCAGTTGAAGTGCAGACTGTCAGCTTTAATTCAGTGGGTTGAACAAAAAGATTGCATAAAAATGTGAGGGAACTAAAGCATTTTTTTAACACAATCCCTTTATTTCAGGGACTGAAAAGTAATTAGATAAATTAAATAACTGGAAATAAAATGTTCATTTCTGATACTTGGTTGAAAACCCTTTGCTGGCAATGACAGCCTGAAGTCTTGAACTCATGGACATCACCAGATGTTGGGTTTCCTCCTTTTTAATGCTCTGCCAGGCCTTTACTGCAGTGGCTTTCAGTTGCTGTTTGTTTGTGGGCCTTTCTGTCTGAAGTTTAGTCTTAAACAAGTGAAATGCATGCTCAATTGGGTTAAGACCAGGTGACTGACTTGGCCATTCAAGAATTTTCCACTTCTTTGCTTTAATAAACTCCTGGGTTGCTTTGGCTGTACGTTTTGGGTCATTGTCCATCTGTATGATGAAACGCCGCTGAATCAATTTGACTGCATTTAGCTGGATTTGAGCAGACAGTATGTCTCTGAACACCTCAGAATTCATTCGGCTGCTTCTGTCCTGTGTCACATCATCAGTAAATACAAGTGTCCCAGTGCCACTGGCAGCCATGCATGCTTAAGCCATCACACTGCCTCCACCGTGTTTTACAGATGATGTGGTATGCTTTGGATAATGAGCTGTTCCACGCTTTCTCCATACTTTTTTCTTGCCATCATTCTGGTAGAGGTTGATCTTGGTTTCATCTGTCCAAAGAATGTTTTTCCAGAACTGTGCTGGCTTTTTTAGATGTTCTTTAGCAAAGTCCAATCCAGCCTTTCTATTCTTGAGGCTTATGAGTAGCTTGCACCTTGCAGTGCACCCTCTGTATTTACTTTCATGCAGTCTTCTCTTTATGGTAGACTTGGATATCAATACGCCGACCCCCTGGAGAGTGTTGTTCACTTGGTTAGCTGTTGTGAAGGGGTTTCTCTTCACCATGGAAATGATTCTGTGATCATCAACCACTGTTGTCTTCCGAGGTCGTCCAGGTCTTCTTGCGTTGCTGAGTTAACCAGTGCTTGCTTTCTTTCTCAGGATGTACCAAACTGTAGATTTTGCTTAATTGATAATGACATAACGATGGACTTGAACACACCTGCCCATGAAACAGCCTTTGAGTCAATTGTCCAATTACTTTTGAGCCCCTGAAATGAAGGGATTGTGTTAAAAAAATGCTTTAGTTGCCTCACATTTTTATGCAATCGTTTTGTTCAACCCACAGAATTAAAGCTGAAAGTCTGCACTTCAACTGCATCTGAGTTGTTTCATTTAAAATTCATTGTGGTAATGTACAGAACCAAAATTAGAAAAAGGTTGTCTCTGTCTAAATATTTATGGACCTAACTGTAAGCCTAGGTCTACTGCACACAAAGCTTAAAATTTTTTTGGATGAAATCATGACAATATTTAGTTTTAATTAACCACATATCTTTATTTCTTGTTTAATATTTTCATTCATTCTTGAATAAACTAGCATATTTACAATAGATAAAAGCCTTTTTTATGTTTTTAAATTAATTTATACTTATTTATGCATTTTTCAATTTAACTAACTACAAGTTCATCAAAACACTGATTTACGTGAATAGAGGATTGCATTGTTGACGGTTTGAAGTGAACGAAACTCTTTGAAAGTGTTCTATACTTCCATTTAATAAGTTAATTGTATTATTTAAGGCATAGAAATAAAAAAGCTCCTAATGGTATAGATTGTATTTAATTTGCATATGACAATGTACAATTTATGATGAAAAAAGAGGTTGATTTATTGTTGATTTTTTTCTGATTTTAGACTTAGTGAGATATCACATTTTGTGAATACGGCATTTTTATTTTTGAAAATTCTATGGCCAAATTACTTAGAACTAAACAACATTTTTTGCCATTCAACTCATTACAATTACTCATTGCAGATTCCTCCAACCATTTTTATACCTGATGTTTACATTTTCATTAACTTGCATTTTTTGCAAAAAGCCAACAAAATGATATAAATTGTGCTAAAAATCCCATCAATTTTCACCGCCTCTAACAACATACCAAATATTAGAATTACATTATTACATGGACCATTGAATGTCAAGATTTTATTTCCAAATAAATGTTCTCTTAAAATATCAATAATTACAAAAGTAAAACCTTTCTTCTACCATTTGATTTTGCATGCCACCTATATCAACTTTACCTATCTTTTTTCATATGTGATAAGTGCAGCCTGACAGATTATTCACTCCCAGCTTATACAGTTAGGATTCATAGATTACTGTATATACTCTAAACATAATGTTTAAGCAATTGCCTCATTTTCTTACATTCTAACTTTATGTTAAACATATAATGTTCTGTGCATTCCTTCAATGACAATCCTACTGAGTAAGTCACAGAGGACTCGCTTTTTTGACTATGTCCTAAATGTGATGTCTGATATACCTGTATATTTTTTGTAACATATTTTTTCTTTATCTTTAATGAACAAAAATATATTAAAAATTAAATTTTCCTTGTACAAAGGTAAATAATAAAGCAGACAACAAAATACAAAACGATATGCAGTGATATGCAGGTCTCAAAGACAATATTGTTTTTTTTTCCAAGACAGAAGCTGAACTGTAGATAATACCAAGTGATTTAAATTATAAACCAAATGCACAGTGACTAAGAGCTGCTAAGTCTGGAGACATTCATCATCAGGCAAACAGTGGTCTGATGTTTAGAGTTGCAATGATGTTGCAATATAAAAAGTGCCCCTTCGCTTATTTGAGTCATTTGCTTTCCTTTATCCTGTTCCTCTGCCTAAAATCTCTCATACCTTTGCTTTGCAAGTCTCATTTCTGTCTTTACCTGTCTTACTCCTTTACATATCTGTTTAATCCTCATCCCACTGACTAAACTCTCTGGTTGGTTCCCAACAACCTCACATGAAATACATCCCCTGGACTCCACAACTATCCTACCTCCTGCTCCTGTACTGACCCCAACTCTCTCTTCTGTTTCTTTTTCCGGTTTCTTTGTGGTGGCAGCCTGCGCCACCACCACCTACTCAAAGCATCATGATGCTCCAACATTGATGGACTGAAAACCAGAAGTCTACATGACCATCATCATCAAGTCCTTCCATGAGAACCCTAAATACAAAGAGCACTGTTTCACTTATGTTAGGTAGATTGCCCAGAGGGGACTGGGCGGTCTCATGGTCTGGAATCCCTACAGATTTTATTTTTTTCTCCAGCCTCTGGAGTTTTTTTTTTTGTTTTTTCTGTCCACCCTGGCCATCGGACCTTACTTATTCTATGTTAATTAATGTTGACTTATTTTTATTTTTTATTGTGTCTTCTATTTTTCTATTCTTCATTTTGTAAAGCACTTTGAGCTAGATTTTTTTTGTATGAAAATGTACTTTATAAATAAATGTTGTTGTTGTTGTTGCTCGCCACAGATATGGAGCCTACTATAGTCTTTACCTGAAGGTAACAGTATAAAACATTAGATGACTTTTGACTCCAAATGTTGTGTACAGCATTTGTTCAATAAGGTGAAGCTTTAAGACATCCACTCTTTTCAGTTCTCTGAGTTTGTGTTTCTTTTTTGGATGCATAGTTCACTTAATTGCTTGACCTCATCTTCAGCCATTTCATATTTTATCAACCCAGAAAAAGGTACAAAAGCTTTCTATTATTGCCTGACATTTCCAAGACATCATGTTTGTGTTATGGTCTTGAGCCTCTTAAAGGTCTCTAATGCCTATAATTCAAAACCTTGAATGAGCTTTCTTCCTCGTGCCATTTTTTCAATGTCTCTTAACAGTGCAATTCCTTAGTGATAGACCAAACCATAATTACATTTGTTACATGTGTCTTTGATGGGTAAGTTAGCTCTTTTGACATGAAGCATCAACCAAATTGTAGCATATTCTTTTTTCTTTTTCTACATGCATAACATACAAAATATATAATAAATTCAATCACCCAAATGTGTTGAGTCACATATTACTCATATACTATGTACTGTATTATTAGGTACTGTTCCGGAAAAAATATTGTTTTAGATTAATGGGTTTAATTATATCCATTCACATATATACTGCATATATATTTTCAAACTTGTATGTATAATGTGGCGGGGCACTGTGATGGAAGGACTGGGGGAGAGGGTATATTCAGGGCAATACCTCCCCTGGAACACGAGTGGGCAACCCCCCTGGCTCACAGCAGGGCCACGGGTTTGGAGCTTAGAAGCTCAGCCCTGCTGGGGCCCGTGACCTCTAGCAGGGGGCACCTGGACAGTTTCTGCGCCCTGGGTTGCAGCACTTCCGCCACACATAGAAGTGCTGCTAGATGATCTAGGATCACCTGGAGCACTTCCAGGTGCCCTATAAAAAGGGCTGCCTCACTCCATTCGAGGAGCCAGAGTTGGGAGGAGGTGGACGAAGCTTGCTGGGAGAGGAATGGAGGCGGCAGAGAAAGAGAGAATGATGAAAAGACTGTGTTTTGGTTTTGGTGTTTTGTGTACTGTGCTCTGTGCTCTGTAGTGGGGAGTGAAGAAAAAGCGCTGCCCCACTTGAAATAAACATGTGTGCTAGGCAGAACTTGTGTCTCATGTCTGCCTGTGTTGGGTAGGGTGGCTGGTACACCCCCCCTATATATATTGTGGATGTTAGAGGGTGCTGTTGCCCAGTGAAACCCAACAGGACACAATTGTATATGGACTAAGAAGATTTTTTTAATTCTCTTTTATCAAAAGTGTCTTCACAACACCACATCCATTAAATACACTATAAACTAACACAATAATTCAACAATTCTATCCTCCCAGCGGCTCTGTCACACTCCCTCCCAACTCTGGCTCCCTTGCTGGGTCTTCACCAGTCCTTTTTATAGTCCTTGACTTGGAAGTGCTTCTGTCCTTCCGTCCATGTGATTCTTTCGCACTTTCGGTCAGATGAAGAATTGTATTTTCTTCAGCCCAGAAGTACTTCTGTCCTTCCGTCCCCATGACTTGGGAGTATTTCCAGGCTATATGGGAAACAGAAATCCCTGTGTCTTCCTGCAGCATCATCTGGCGGCACCCATATTACCTAGCAGAGCTGTGAAGCTGAACTCCATCTCCCGTAATACCATCTCCCGTCACCATCTAGCTTCCTGGGTGTGTCAGCCGGGTTCAGCTGCCGGCCATCCATCACAATATGTAGTATATACTGTATATGATAAGGTCAATGGGAAAACCTGTAGGACAACCCTAATAATAAAGCAGTGTTTAGAATAATGAAAGAATTGACATGTATATGAAGTTACTGGTTGCTGTAGTCGATTGGCTAAGGTCATAGAATTCTGTATATTAAGAGTCACATGACATGATGTATTAGATAAGGTAATGGTAATAGGAAAGTATAAAAGGAAGTACATTGTTTCCTTAATTGCACACTCCATGGACTGAGACATTTGTGCTTATCTATGTGCAAATAAAGAATCGTTCTACGTTTTCATCTGGTCTCCAAAAACGACTTCTTTGAAAATAGAGGAAAGTATTTTCCACAGCAAGCTGACACTGTATGAAGAAATAAGTGGAACACCAATTTCAGCTGCAATCCCTGCGCTTTTTTTCTTTTTCTAATTTGTTGAGGTACATAAAGACATCAGACAGACAAGATTTTCTTTTGTTTGTGAGATCCAAAACACCTATGTTCCTTATTCCTCATCACTACATTTTATGCAATGTACTTCCATTGATGACATTCATTGTTGTCAGCTCTCATACATACATAGCCCACCTCTGTGATTAAAGATAAAATAAAACTGGTATGATTTTATCAAAACAAGCCATAGACTAGTTGAAGCTCGTCGCTGGGCATGTCACATTATGTGACCAGTTTCAAGGGAGTGCACCGAAGATTGGCCCATACTCACTAAAATTAAGTAAAAGAAAATTGTTGAGAAATATATTGTACATAATGTGACATAGCCTATTACTTTTTCTGCATGTTAAAAGAAAGTTTAAACTGATTGGTCAGAGTTTGTGGCAAACATCTTGAGTGAGCATTCAGCTACATATCAAGAAACTGTAGTACTGCAATCTCTCTTCATCTGTCTATATGGAGAGAGCATTGCTTGTGAGTTTATTAGTTTTTAAATTAATTATTTGTTAGTTTGAGGGTAATTTTATTGTTTAAATGTTTGTTATATATGTTTATGGCTTTGTACATGGTGTTTGCAATACAGTTGTCCAGGCAAATTGATACTTAGGTTGGATGGTTCTGAATGATGCACCAGATAAACAAAACAGTAAATATGTGAAAATGTCTTTAGGCTCACATCTAAATTTGTAGTAATTCTACTTTGTAGTATTGTTTTATGCTCATTGTAGTTTATGCATGCTTTTTCATGTTCATATGATTGTGATTCAATACAGAGCAAGACATTCAAGTCAGGTCTTTTAAATTTAAATTAGTGTGTAACTCTGAACTGAATGGCTGTATCTCATCACATCACATGTCTTTTTCAATAACAGTACATATACCAACACGTGGTGGTAATTCATTTGCTCTTAAAAACGGCAGTACAAAGACAAGTAAGAATAGTTTACCAGGAGTCACCCATACTAACAAGTGGCAGCAGGGAGGCATCTTATGTAAACAGGAGACCAGAGGAGAGCATAGGGAGCTTGAAGATAAAGGTCCTAAGAGTTTCAGATGTTGTGCCTGATCCCAGAAGTGATTATAGAAGAACTTTGAAAGTGCTCCCGTGATGAGATTTAAAAGCTCCTTTAGGTTGGACCTCTGGGCAACTTGGAGTCAACAAGTATACAAGATAAGAGCTGAACTATTAAGAGAAGGAAAGGCCAATAGATTGGGCGAAAGGTAATGTCAAGGGATTTAAAGTGAAAAGCACTCTTTGCATTTTGTGGTTGGCAATTGAACAAGCTACTTGAGTTAAAACACGTATAACCATATACAAACCAGCAGAGGAAGACCCAGAGAGGTAACAGGATTTGTTCCGTTTATTTTGTGCTTTTGCATTCTTCCTTTGTTTATTCTTCTTTTACATTTTGTGAACAATCTAGCTTTATTTTTATAATAGTTTGGCCCCCTTGGTGTTATTCGGTGCTTGAGGATGGTTTAAAAGTGCTCCTTGTTGCCCACAATATATTATCACCACTAGCAATCTATTTTAGCCTTTTTAATAGTAGCAGCAGCTCACTTTTTCTAATTTCAAACCCCATATTACTGGAGACATGCTGCATGTTGAGTAGCATATGCAAGGAAGAATTTTATAATACTGTACACATAATGAACCAAATAACCTCCTCACTGAAAAACTTTTTGCTATTTATTTTCTGTATATTTTATATCAATTTTATTCTTCTTCATAAATTTCAGCTCCTCCTGGACTATACTCTGCTTGCTAAATAAAAACTATTAGGGTCATGTTTGCATTATTATTGCTATTTTTTAACTAAATGCCGTTAACTTGTCCAGTTTTTGTACAGACCCACATTAAAAAGTTGACTTTCCTTAAGTTATTACACATACATATGAAGATCTATTAGGTATTCTATTGCTTGCAATTTTTGGTATAAAATTGATTGTTCCGAACTGTAGTTTCAACTTGTTCTATTGCTCCTTGTCCCTGTGCACATTTCAAAGTTCATTCCAGATTGATGCTTTGCTACACCTGTTTAAAACACACCTTTTTAAATTAAATTTTCCTTATTTTCCTCATTTGCTGTTTGCTACAAAACATATTTTGATAATGCAACCCCAAATCTCAAATTGGTCCTGATTAATTTGGAATATTAAGTCATGATATGTTTTAAAAGCAATCTTTGACTCCATCTACAAAATACTGCTCTTGTGGGGTAATTTTTATTTTGTTTTACACAGTCTAACAGTTTAAATTTATGAGTAAAGTCACTCCTGACAGCAACACTGTCTACAACACATTCTAAGTAGAATGAAACTATGTTTTTTCTCCATTGTATTCTAACACAAATATCATCCTGATGATATGTTTCACTTGAAGTAGCTTCAGAGTTTTAGGCCATGTCTATCTTTTCTAAATACTCTATACCCATTATTATTTTACTTGACCCATGTCTTGAATTCAATATATTTACTATTGTAGTGTATTTAGTTCATGTTCTTGCAGCCAATATCAAAACTCAAATCAAATTATCAAAACATTATTTGTGATGTGTGTTATGGTCAGTTTATATTTTAATGTTTTCAGTCAGTCAGTCATTGTCCAACCCGCTATATCCTAACACAGGGTCATGGGGGTCTGCTGGAGCCAATCCCAGCCAGCACAGGGCACAAGGCAGGAACAAATCCCCGGGCAGGGCGCCAGCCCACCGCAGTTTATTATTTTCATTTTGTTATATTGTCCATATTTTTAGCACACATGCAAACAATTATAATGTGTCACTGTTTCTATTCTTACTTACCGGTACTTCTTGTTGGGTAGCAATTTCCATATTCTATTTCATTGTTAAGGACTGTCTTTGAAGCTTTTCAATCATGGTTTTCTTAAGCAATTCCATTGCTTAACATTTACTATAGTAGAATAAAATAATCAAATGCCTTAAGTGTAATAACAGCAACCTGTATTTGTTTAAATCATGTACATGCTGCCACATATACAGTACTTTCACGTACAAGCTTAAACTGTAAATTTAAAAAATACTGAAACACATATCTTGTACAAAGGTAGCATTTTTATTGTGTAGCATCCAAAAAGAAGAAAGATGGATAACTGTTGTCAGTAAACAATAATTTCACCAACAAAACCTGATATTCTATTATCATTTTGAAATCATATTTCAAAAACTACTTTTATGTTTTTTGTATTGAGTCATAAACATGTCCTTCTGCACATCATTTATAGCTGCAGTTTCTTGTTCTTATGTTTTGTTTGGTAACTGGGAATAAAAAAATGTGTTTTTCCAAATTTAGGCATTCTTCCTATGTAGTTTTATTGTATTGGTTAAAATTATGATTGACCCCCAAATTTGAGGAACACAGAGGCTGTGACAGACTTGCATAGCTAGAAATCACTATTGAAAAAGGATGAATTCTAACCCAATTCTGTAAAGAAATGTACCCAACCACTCGTTCACATAATCGATTAAAAATACTTGAATTTGGATTACATTGCACACAGATTATTTGCAAAATGTATAATACCCCAAAACAAACACAGAATAAATAAACAAACAGTAAAATTATATACAGTTTCAAACCTTTCCCTCAAGGGTCAGTTCTCGGTCCAATCCTCTTCAACATCTATATGCTCTCATTAAGTGAGATTATTCGTCGGTATGGTCAAAGCTTCCACTGCTATGCCAATGACACACAACTTTATGTAAGTGTTGATGCAACTGCAACATCTTCACCTGTTGCACTGACTAACTGCATTCGGGAAATCAATCATTGGATGACAGATAATTTTTTACAACTCAATCCTGATAAAACAGAAATCTTATTAGTTGGTACCAAATCTGTCCTCTCTACCCTTCGTGGGATAAAAATTGACATTGATGGGATCCTGGTTCAACCCTCAGCATCAGTCCGTAATTTGGGTGTCATCTTCGATCAGCTTCTTACTTTTCAATCACACATTAGCTCAATAGTACAGACAGCCTTTTTTCATCTTCGTAACATTCTGCATTCTTTCCTCAGTGTGAAAAATACTGAGACACTCATTCACGCTTTCATCAGTACCCGTCTGGACTATTGCAATGCTTTGTTTTATGGCCTCCTGACTAAATATATGAACAGATTACAATATGTTCAGAATTCTGCTGCTCGTTTACTTACACACACTAAAAAATTTGCTCACATCACTCCTGTCTTCTATGATTTATATTGGTTGCCAGTTTCTTCAAGAATCAAATATAAAATTATTCTTCTCACCTTTAAAGTCCTTCATGGGTTAGCCTCTCATTATCTGTCTGAGCTGCTGCTTCCTTTCACTCAAGCCCATGCATTAAGATCATCAGACGCTAAGTTACTCATTGTACCTAAATACAGGTTAATAATTATGGGTGGCAGAGCTTTCAGAGTGATAGCTCCTAAAATTTGGAATTCTCTCCCTCTCAGTCTTCACGAGGAAAAATCTATTATTCATTTCAAACATCTGTTAAAAAACATCTTTTCAATGAGTATTATTCTTTTTCGTGTATGTAATTTCTACTTATCTTGTTAATATGTGTATTGAATTGTAAAGTGTCCTTGAGTGTATGAAAGGTGCTACATAAATAAAACTTATTATTATTATTATTGTAAAGATACTTCAGTTATTGTTTGTAGGATAGATTATTATGCTGTAGGAGTGGACCTTCCACTAGAAGAAGAGCATTAATGAATGGGTAATGTGATTGTTACAGTACTCTCCAGTTGTCCTTGTCTTCTCTGTTTACTGCAGAGCTGTTTCTTTGGATTGAAGTCTTCTGTAATAAATTACCAAGTAGTGTGGTAGAAAATAGGACATTAGGGACATTCAAAACTTGACTTGATGTTATTTTGGAGAAATTAGGTGGATAGGATTGGCAAGCTTTATTGGGCTAAATGGCATGTTCTCGCCAACATTTTTCTAACATTCTAATGTTTCATTTTTAGTTGGGAAGTTGAAAGTTGATAAATGTGAAACCCACAAGCCATCCCCATGTTAACAAAGAAACAAACAAACTACGATACCGCAAAGCCCCCCAGCATCCCACAACTCTGTGCTTAAAGATGTAGAATCCAGCTTCTTGGCTATTTCTTTAGGCACATCAAAACCTCACAACAGAACTTATTGAACAAGAAATAGATTGTCTATACACAATATAAAACGAATATCAGCTTTGAGATGCTGACTATACCTTCTGAATGTAAATAAATAAACTTTAGTTGGCATCTGTTTATATGTATGTTTGTTTAGTTGGTTGTTTTTTTAAGTATCATGCAAAACTGACTGCACAGATTTTCATGAAAAGTGAAGTACACATTTACAATAGTCCAATTTAGAATGTGGGCTATACCACATCTCAATGCCCCCCAAAACCCCTGTGACCGAAACAATGATATGAAATACTACATTTCTTACAAGGTATGTCACAATTGTCTCTCTTCCTGGATACCATGTGACACATTGTGTGATTAATAAATATGGTAAACTTCATGCCTGTCGATAGTTTTCTGCTTTACAACTTGGTAGTTTGATCCATATTCTCACTACCCTTAGTGCTTCTTGGCTTCACTCTTGAATGTATCTCTTGTCTGTGTCATGTTACCTTTTGATATCTGTGGGTAATCAATGATGGAATTCCAAACTGTTTGCATTGTCAACGTTGCATTACAACTCTATATGAAGCTTTAATAAAGTTACTATATATTTTTTATTAGGTATACCTAGCAGGGAGATTAGGAGAAGGGTATGTTAAAACAGCATGGCTCCTCCTACACATTTGGTCAGCAGTACTATTGCCTGTAATGGTATCTTCTAGAGAAAGGGATGTCGTCTTAAGTGGAACTACAAAACGTACTGTAAAATTTTTATGCCCTGTCTAGATAGTCTTTTTCGGTTTTCTGATCAGCACTTATGTTACTTAAGACTTTATCCTTAAGAATAATAAAATAGAGGCCTTTATGAATTCTGTAGCAAATTCTGTTGCCAGGAGCATTGTGAGAAAACAACAGAGAAAAGATCTAAATTAGACCTTCCAAAAAGTCAAAGCCATAATGTTTGTCAGAATATACCTCTGAAATCTAATTTTGAATGACAGCAGTTAGTAAGAGCCACAAACCCAATAAGACTGCCAGATTTAAAGGAAAAACTCACAGAATACCAATGTGGATGAGATATATTTCCAGCCAATGCTAAGATGTTCCAGCCCAATGCCTTTGGTTGCAACATGTTTATACTGGTAAAGACCCAGGAACCCATTACTTGATTTCAGTGTTATTAGAACATAAGAGCAAAAGAAATTTGACAAACAAGAGATGACCATTGAGTCCGGCAAGCCTGTTTCCTTAGCTAAGCTGTCTGGTTACACTGAAATACATTGTCACTGCTTGTGATGAATCTTACTTAAGTTACCTACTACACCTTATCTGAAGAAGGGGACTGAGCTGCCTCGAAAGCTTACATATTGTAATCTGTTCAGTTAGCCAATAAAAGGTGTAATTTTGCTTCACTTCTCATTTAACCCCATTGGGAAATTCAGATGCATACGGCCGCAGAAACATAATAATCAAGAATAGAGATTCACGGGACAAATAATACAACCAATTAATTAACCAATCAATAAATAAATAAATAAATTGTGCAGAAATTTTAAAATAGACTTTACGAGTATATTAGGAGGAAGCATTGAATTGCATACAGTGGCTGTTCTTGGGCTTAACAAATATGATTCGCATTTACTTTTCTTAAAACATGCTAATCTTTGTTTCATGTAATTGTTCCAACTCACAGGCAACAAATGCTCTGATTTAAATCTTTACATTTGTAATTAATTAATCTTTAAGGTATTGTTCTTTGCTTTTCTGATTTTTCAGTTTTGTTTTGACCATCACAATATACAAGGTATACAGTATATTTCCTATTTTTCATTTTTTTCAGATTTGTTTTCCATATATTTGTTCTTGTAGACTTTGGTTGTTTTTTATTATTTAATGACTTATTTTTATTTAATCACTTTTTTGTTATATATATATATATATATATATATATATATATATATATATATATATATATATATATATATATATATATATATATATATATATATATGTGTGTGTGTCATATTCTTGTATTTATTGATTTACTTATTTAATGACTATATCTTATTAGTCCATCATTCCTATGTTGTCATCTTTATATTTCTGTACATGTTTATTTTCATTATATCTTTTTAAGTTTTTCCAGATTTTTGAACTATTCTGTTATTATTTATTGTTTGTTTTTTACTTTCCATTTATTATGTTCACATAAGTTTGCTTTACAACAACAACAACAACGACATTTATTTATATAACACAGTTTCATTCAAATGGTATAGATCAAAGTGCTTTGCAAGATGAAGTAAGAAAAGTTTATATGAAACAAAAATAAGATCAGACAATACTAAGTAACAAAGAATAAAGTAAGGTCAGATGGCCAGGAGAACACAACAAAGAAGAAAAATAAAACTCCATATGGCCAGTAAAAAAAATCTGCAGGGGTTCCAAGGCCAAGGAACTGCCCAGCCCCCACTGGGCATTTTACCTAACATAAATCATCTAAATCAGTCTTTAAGGCATTCAGTCTTCACGTGAAAGAATTTGATAATAATACTCATGTGGATGTATGGGTTACTGATCATTGAATGCATATATAGCTTAAAAATGATACACTAAAATGTAGCTTTGAGAAAGTCAAGTCAAGTTGGGGAGCATGCACTGGTACAGTGCGTTGACGCACCCACTACACGTCGAAACAGCTCGGGATCCCGGTTGGCAACCCCCCAGGTAGACACGCAGTCCAGTCCTATTCTCCAGAAATTACCCTCTACTGCCGCAGCCAGGTGTTAAGTGCGTGACCCCTTGGCCTGGTCTAGCCACTTGGGTCCCCAACAATGAGGATCTTATGAGCTGGATCACCTTCAGGGAAACGTGCCACATGGCAGTAGTGCCGTAACTGACGCTCCCTCACAATGTAGCAAGACAGGAAGCACCAGGACTCTAAAGACTTAGACCTTCGTCCTTTTGCATAGATATTGGGAGCACCACACACCCCCCAGCAACCTCATGACCCCCCGATGCTCTCCCAATCCATCTACTGACTTCACACAAAGAGTCACCAGAGACATGAATGTCACTGCCAAGGTAAGTAAACCTCTCAACAAGGTCAACACACTCTCCGCAAACAAACATACTGCTGATGGCTGAGCCCAAGAGGTCATTAAAGGCCTGGATCTTGGTTTTTATCCAGGACACTCATAAGCCCAGACACTCAGACTCCTCACTCAGTCTCTCGAGCACCTCAGTCAGAGCCTCCATTGACTCTGTGAAAATCACAGCAAAGTCAAGATCTGTGAATCTATTTTCACCAACTGATGCCCCACAGTCACTGGACCCCACGACCTTGCCCAACATCTAGTCAATACAAGCATTGAACAGAGTAGGAGCAAGAACACACCCCTGACAAACCCCAGAATCAACTGGGAAAAATGCAGAGGTCCTGCCTCAACTTTGCACAGCACTCACAGTACCAGTGTACAGGCGAGCCATGATATCCAGCAACCTCGAGGGGATCCCGCGAACCCTCAGGATGTCCCACAGGGCAGCTCAATCAACTGAGTCAAACACTTTGCAAAAATCGACAAAGGCTGCAAAGATACTCTGCCAATATTCACATTTGCGCTCTATGAGAACTCTCAGTGCCAGGATGCGGTCGATGGTATACTTCTTAGGTGTAAAACCAGACTGTTCTGGTTGCTGGTAGGTGAGTAAGTGATCACGGATCCTATTGAGGACGACCCTAGCATGGACCTTATCCGGCACAGAGAGCAGTGTTATCCCCCTGTAGTTGCTTCAATCCAGGCGATCACCCTTCCCTTTCCAGATAGGGACAACATGTCCCATTTTCCAGTCAGTTGGGATGATGCTAGTCTCCCAAATGGAAGCAAAGATTGCTTGCAATGCTAGGAGAACAGCCTTACCACGAGCCTGGAGAAGTTCACCCTGGATACCACAGATCCCTGCAGCCTTTCCCCCCTTCAGCTGGTTCACCCCCTGTGCAATCTCAGTGAAATTAGGTGGTTCACAGCTAATTGGAGGATCAGCCTCAAGAACCATGGACCCAGAGATATCCAACGTCCTAGCCGAAAGATCAGTTTTGAACAAGTGCTCAAAGTAGCCAGCCCAGCGAGTCACAACTGCAGTGTCATCCGTAAGGACCGTTCCATTAGCTGCCCTGACTGCGACTCTCCGAGGAACAGATTCAGATGTGCGTAATGCTTTGATTCCTCTGTAAGGAGGACGTGGGTCGCTAGACCACAGATGGTGTGTCACTTGCTCACAGATTCCTCTAACAAATGCCTCTTTATCTGCCCTCAGAGCCCTCGCAGCGGTCCTTCTCAGTTCCTGGTACAGACCATACAGACAGTAGAAAGCCATGTTAAAATAATGAGATTTTAGCAGTTTTTCTAAAATGCTCCACCATATTAGCCTGGCGAATTTCTATCAGTAACCTATTCCAGATTTTAGGGGCATAACAGTAGAAGGCTGTCTCTAAGTTAGTTTAGCTCTTGGAATTATAAGCAGACACTCATTTTTGAAGTTCTAAGGTTATGACTTGGAATGTAAGGTGACAGGCAGTCTAAAATATATCACAGAGAAAGATTATTTAAGGAACACAGCAATTATCCCAGTGCCTAAAAAGGATAAAGATAATATCCTTAATGATTTTTATTTCAGTATTACTTTGAACAGCTATGAACTGTTTGGTGAAGCTTGTGATGGCACACATTAACCTCAGCAGCCATGCTAGATAAAGCCCATTTTAATTTGTTTAAAACTCTTACAGGTCATGAAGGGTGACATTTCCCTTTTTAAATACATGTATCTGTTTCACATAGACCATAAATACATGTGTCAGACTACACCTCAACATTTTAAACTATCATTTTTTCCAAACCCCAGTCTAAAGTCATTGATCTGGAACTTGGCAATAGATTTCATAACTCAATTTTAGACTTTTTGACTGGAAAACAGGGGCCTGATAAGACTGGCAGCACCATATCCTCCAAGTTGATCTTTAACAAAGAAACTCCTAATACTGCCCATAAGGCTGTATGCTTAAACCTATACTTTACTCCTTTCTGAAATATGACTTTATGTATATATCAAAATTAATTTTGAACTCCATCTTTAGGTGATACCACTATCCTAATCATTATCACCAAAATTATGGAGTTAGAATATAAGGAACGGTTGGCAGACCTGTCATTGTGGTGCCATGATAATAACATCATTCTTAATATTAGAAAACTCAGGAATAGACTGTGGGCTTTAGAACTATGGGAGAGGCCGTTTGCTGTTTTACAGTTATGGGAGTATCGTTGAGAGCATTAACAGTTTCTTATTTTTGGGCACCCATATCAAGAACACACTAGCTTAGTCTAGTTATATACCTGAAAGAATAAAGAAGGATCCTAAGTGCCACAATATCCTAACAAATTGATCATCATTAGGCACAGCACTATGCCTTTTCTACATGCTGTGTTAACATAAAAGGCCATTTACCTTCCAAATGTATCACAGTCAAATAGAGCAGTTGTTCAGATTCAGACTACATGGCCTTACACAGAGTTTTGAAAACAGTGCATGACATATCTGAAACTAATTTCACTGACTGATAACATTTCAACAGGTTGTTGACTCTGGAAGCCAGACAATACAATCAAAGCTTACAGTCAACCAAGTCACAGGCTTTTTTCTCTCCTGGTCCCTGGAGAGTGGTGCAGTTTACACCTCCAGACTTAAAAAGGTTTTTTTCCTCAGTGAGACTTTTACTTCATCCTAATAACCCTTTGGATGCCGTGAAGGCTCTTACATTGTAAATATTCTTACTATATTCTTACATGGGAGTTATTTAGGATAAAGTCATGTAGGATAAAGTGTTTGGATATGCTTTCCAAATTAAAATACAGCATTCATCTTAAAGAAATAGCATAAAGGGTTAAACCTGGTCAAACATACAGTATTAGTAAACCAGATAAAGGTCAAGTGAACAACAGAGACAAAAATGTAATACATAAAATATACTGAAAGGTGACTAAAAGATCAAATGATCTGTATTCAACAAGATTGGAGAGTTAATATATACACAGAAATGTTAGGGATGGTGGCTCAAACCAAAGGATATAAGAATAATAAATATACAGTAAAATAGACTAAATAGTATATTTAGGTGCAAACCAACGAACCAACCAAAATAAAAGGTATGCATCGATTAACACTGTATTTTAAATTCAGTAGTTCATAAAATGAACCTGTGTCCTTTGTTTCTCCAACCATACTGATCATGCTTTAGAAGAATGCTCCCTGTTCAAGCATTAGCTAAAAAGTAATAAATAATCCAAATAGAAAACCTTTTCTGATTACTAACTCAAAGATTTTTTCAAATTTATTCCAGTTAAGGATACGTTTCTTTCTTTAATTAAGATGTTGATTTCTGCCACAACAACCTATTACAAAGTATATTCACACACAGTCATACTCACTGTCACACAGGTGTAAGTAGGAGGCAGCTAAAGGGCTTAAGTAACCGTAATACCATACCCGACCAGGGGGCGCGGGGTGCACTGATTGTCTTTCTCAGTTCCCTGTAGACCTTTCCCGAGAAATCCAGGCAGGTTCCGGTGCCTAAGCAGACAGCACTTCTAGCTCCGGCCCCTTCGAGGATGTCACTTCCAGTTTGATGCCATCATTTCCGGTTCAGAAGACGTCACTTCCCATATGGGCCATCTTAACATCAATCAGTCAGTTCTATCTTGGATTCAGTCGAATGAACAACTCTGTTCTGTTTTAAACACTTTTGTAGCGAGGGAGATTATATAGGTGGCTGCCCCAAACCTTTTTCATGATTTCTGGTCTCAGTTATTATCACACCACTCATTGATACCAATTTAATATAGACTAACTAAATATCCAAAGAAGCATGTAATTCAGATGTGGCTGTATAACCGGGGTGCAAGGAAAAAAAAAAAGAGACACTTGGGGGGCATGCAAAGTCACAACAAGAAAATGAATAGACTCTAATTAGAATTCAGTCTCCTAGAGCTATGAGGCAGTGCAACCACTGTGCCACTCAGTGATAGACTGAATAAGTTGCTCTAGTATGGCAATATAAGAAGTAGGTAATAAAGTATTTTACTAATTTACCTTATGATACCAACACCTAGAGATAAAGAACATATTTTTAGGCAGTGAAGAATTAAGAGTATGTAAATATATTAAATATACAAATATTAAATTATCTTTAGGAAATATAGCATTTTCTATAGCAAAGATAATATGTTAGGTAACCTTTACCTCAAATTATGCCTGCTATCTGTCCTTCTTTATCATCTTTCATTTCTGATTCTTCCCATGGAAGTATTATCACAATGTTGTAGCTTTTTTTTCTTCTCAAATACCCTTCTATTTAATTTTGCTGCAAATTAGTACAATTTTATACATTGATTAAACGTTTTTACATGTTTTAGATATAAGGGAATATGAGACAGAAAATGAAACCAATAAAAACCAAACAAAAAATAACAGAACAGCTAATAAAAAGTTCAGTTATGCAATATTAATATCAACACAATTTACTTATCATAAACGCAATTAGTTTACACCATGGTGAATACGCCGCCAATAAACAATTCTTTGTAATTAATTACCTACCAGAATAATAAATCATTTAGGGATAAGGAGACGAGTAGATGCTAGAAGTTGAGCCAAAGATTAGATTTGTAGATTTGCACCTCCACAATCCAGAGAGTAGAAAACATAAAGTGAAAGATTTGGGCACTGGAGAAAAGGAAAACGCTGATTAGCTGGGAAATTGTACTTTAGTATTTTCTTGGGGAGAGTCTTACGAGTCTAATAGCTCGGTGAGAGATGTGACCTAATATAATTCACAAGCATTCTGAAGGTAACTGCATTATCAGTCAGTGATGATTTTTGTCTGTCTATAACTAATGACAAAATACACACACACACCCAATGCTGATATGCACATACAGTGATTTTGTTTGTTCTCAGAATAAAAGATGATAATTTATTTTCTTCTCAGAAACCCACTATTATCTGCCTACTATTGATCTGTATTTTTTATTTGTTTTGTGAGTGTCCCTACTATTTATTGTTTCTTTAGATGAATTAAATGCACAGTAAATTATGTTTAAAAGCTTCCTTACTTTAATTGACTTAAATGGAAGTTTTTTTTTTATTCAATACTAGTGTAGTCTTCCTTATATTATCACAGAGGAACTATTTGCATTCAGTAGTTTATATGAATTACATACAGATAGAAATTTGGTATATATAATAAAGCAACTAATAAAGTCCAACATTATTATAAAATAAGAGGCAAAACAAAGATGAAGAGATTTGCTCTCAAATGGGAAAACTCTGCTAATTGGCTGGTAGTACTGAGTGGCATATGTTTTAGAACAATGCAGACAGTGACTATAGCAATGATACGGGGAGATGCTCAACCCATCAAGGTCTAGAAACATCAGGGCTTGTGGCAGACAGAGTCAGAGACGGGTATTTTCTCTTCCTCCAAATCAGCGACTATGGAGGAAATAGATAAGTACTTACCCCTGCCTTTGAATCCCTCCTAATAAACATTGCGGAATAATCAAATCTTTGCATTGTAAGCATTTTGCAAAACTCCATCACCAACTTAAGAATAACTTTTAGCTTTGCTCCTCTTTCTGTCTTTTGGGGTTGGTTGTTATGCTAATACTACACTAACCTATACAGTATATTACTTATATTTGCTTGAATTAGAATATGAAGACTATGCATCAAGTCATATTTTCTCAAATAAGCTTCTAATATTATCTTCTGGGTTGATTACTGCTTAGTGCTTCTAGACCAGGCAAGGGCCAAGGCAGTATATGAAAATAGATCTGTGGGCCTTTTCATTTAGATTTTTTTTTTTTTTGCAATCCTTTAAAAATATTGTGTCACAAGAGCTGGAATGCCATTCCAGTTGCAATGTGTTATTTATCTTTATTGGTTTTTTTTTCTGGCTGCTATACTTGAAAAATATTTTGCGCAAAATAAAAAAAGAAACTTCTTTTTTTTACAGTTTATTTGGTATAGATTAGGATGGCACACTGTGACCCCCTGCAAATCAGTTCTCGGGTTATTACCATACTAATGAAAGAATATAGTCATCCCAGTTGGACCATGATTTGAGCTCAAGGGAAGTCTAAGCTACACAGTCTTTTCTAATGGGGTATCATTAGGATGAACAGATGGCTCCATAAAAATGGGAAAACTAAAATGTTAAAAACAAAATATTGCTGCATCTGAATGGTAAGCAATTTCCAGTCATTTCTGAATATACCTTCTTGCCACTATGTTTGCTCATAATGGTTAAAAACTATAGAGAGCTGATTCACAGATTTGGTGTAGAAGGTAACCCACCAATTAGATTCTGACAGTTTACTATGGGGTGGCCACTTTAATATAAAGAGCCTTGGAGAAGAACAAGCATGACCCACCAGATCTGAATACTGTTCTGATTTAGTTACTAAATCTTTCCCAGATGTTCCTTTTAGGAAACATCAGACCAAGGCGATACTTTTTATGCTTCTGATTATGCAGAATTAGTCAGAAATGTCTTTAGATTTCTCCATCCTAGCTACAATAAAACAGTCTCCCTAGCAACAGACTTAGAAACCACAGAGGGAACTGGCTGTAGTATTCCAGATACATTTTCGCCAGTCTCTGTGGTCCTACTGTTTTGATATTCATACTGACACGGATAGTACAACTGACCTTCTTGAAGAGAGAGAAAAAAAAAATGGTTAACTCACAGAATAAATTGACAAAAACTAAAAAATAACATACAGATAAAACAAACTGAATAGCATTTTTATCCATAATACAATGTAAGTATTTGATTTATAGGGGTTAATTATATGATTATAACCAATATATTTTAATGTCTATGTTTTCATGCAATAAAAGAATGATAAGATTATAGTGTATTGATTTGTGAAAAACAAGCATTGACCTAATTCGTTTATCTCTAAAACATCTGTCTATCCATTAATTTTGTAAACACGTTATTCGGTAGATTTTTGCACAGAGAGGGAGAGAGAGAGAGAGAAAGAGGAGGCTATCTCAGCATTAGTGGGCATAAAACTGGGTACAGCCTTGATGGGATACCAGTTCTTTCCATAGCTCACTGCTATGAGACCAGGAATTGAGTCACCAGCCAACTCAAACTCTGTGTATTTCTGATGTAGGAGAAAACTGGTGCAGTTTTGTACTATAGTGGGTCTGCGGCTCAGAATCAGGCAGACACTTAATAAATAAATAATTGAATGGCTGGCTCGATCTCCGTGGGTGTGCGTGTCCGTGCAGTTGTGGGAGGTTAGTGAGGTGAGATACACCTGTACATAAGGGTGCGGTCTATCTCAATTGCTTCAGTGGCTTTCTGCAATGCGCGATTGAGACGCTGCAGCCATGGAGGCCTATAAGGGAGAGGTAGCACAAGAAAGAAATGAGAATTGGGAGAAAAAGGAAAGGAGGTTAAAGGAAGGAGTGAAAATGGTAAGAGTGAGAGATTTTTAACCAGTAGCTTTACTTCTTATTATTGGATTATATATTTATTTAACCTTTTTGCAATGCAGCATTTATTTGGGCACTTGATTTTTTTTTTTTTTTTAATGATTGCTCTAATAAAAACACTAATCACTTTTGCACCTATCCCTTGCTAGGAATTTGCCAGGCTGATACAGTAGAGCACTTTAAAACACTGCTGAAAACATATTACTTTAACATGGCCTTTCTATAACTTCAATTTAATCTTAATTTAACTTAATCCTGATACTCTATATGATCAATTTCCTCATAATAACTATTCATGGTGGCTCTAAAATCTGTACTGACCCCTACTCTCTTTTCTGTTTCTTTTTCCGGTTTCTTTGTGGTGGTGGCATGCGCCACCTCCACCTACTCAAAGCTTCATGATGCTCCAACAATGATGGATGGATTAAAAGGCAGAATTCTACGTGACTATCTTCATCAAGCCCTTCCATGAGAACCCTAAATCCAAAGAGGACTGTTTCATTTATGTTAGGTATAATGCCCAGAGGGGACTGGGCGGTCTCATGGTCTGGAATCCCTGCAGATTTTATTTTTTCTCCAGCCGTCTGGAGTTTTTTTTGTTTTTTCTGTCCCCCCTGGCTATTGAACCTTATTCTTATTCGATGTTAATTAATGTTGATTTATTTTGCTTTTTTATTGTGTCTTTTATTTTTCTATTCTTTATTATGTAAAGCACTTTGAGCTACTGTTTGTATGAAAATGTGCTATATAAATAAATGTTGTTGTTGTTGTGTGTTGTGTCCTCATCCGCTGGCTTATCCTTGGGTACGTTACTACTGGGTTCAAGTGGCTCCCCAGAAGGACCTGTTAGCATTGGGCCGACCCACACTACCACAACTTGGAGAACACTTCTACAAAAGTATGGTCAATAAGAATTAACCAGGCTAGGAAATTAATTTAAGCAGTGTAAAGTACAAACACTATCATTTAGTCTATATAATATAAGATATAATATTGTTCATTAACTTAATGCATTTCCCAGATCCAATTCCTGCAGCTGTGGGCACAAAAAATAAAACAACTGGTTATGTTTACATGTAAGTAGCTATTTTTTGGTTGTTTTTTTTATTTATGTATATAGCCTACTAGGGGAGCCAAGCCCCCAAGCACCTTCAGCGCCCAACCACCAGTTGCGGTCTGGAAGGCCACCCCACTTGCGACTAAAATCACGGAATTCTATAAATATGTAAAAGAAAAATTAATTATTATTTAACAGAGTAAAAATCATGAAATAAGAATAAAATATTTACTCTCTTAGATTGGAGTATTCCCGTTAAACCGAGGTCCACTATGCTCGATGCGTATTTATAAGAAACTAAATAAACTTCCCATTCATTTTAACTGACATTATTAAAGATAAAAAAAACTTTTTAAAAAAATGACACGTGAAAAGTAAAGTGGTATGCAATGGGTCATTGTAACTCGCGACTTTCTTGATATTTTAGTTTAGAATCTGAAAATCTAACAAAATCACATTAAAGTTAGATAAATTCTGAAAAGAATGATACCAACGTCACATAAATAACGTTGCACTTTTAGGCTTAGGATTTTATATATAGAGAGTAGATATTGACCTATAGCTTGTTCATTTTGTTTTTTTTCTTAAGCTTCATATTGTGAGAAAAATGTACTTGTTATTTTCATATTTAGAAATTATACTTGACTTACATTTTGCTAATACTGTTTGATCATACTGCGGTGGGCTGGCACCCTGCCCAGGGTTTGTTTCCTGCCTTGCAACCTGTGTTGGCTGGGATTGGCTCCAGCAAACCCCCGTGACCCTGTAGTTAGGATATAGTGGGTTGGATAATGGATGAATGGATGGATGGATGTTTGATCATATTTATGCTATTTGCCTCTCAGCGCCCAATTATTTGTTTTGTTAGTTCCACCATCTGTCTATTTCTAAGAACAAGTTTAAATGTAAAGACAAGGATAGCAGGGTAATGTAGACAATCACATCAGCATCATTAGTAAAGAACAAACCCTGTAAGAAATGCCAGTGCATATTTTCCAAAAAGAGGAATTGCAGATTGAAATCCTGAAAATGTTACAATGCCTCAGAAATTGTGTGTACTATTTTTCTCTTAAAACAATTAGTTAACACAACAAAACATCTTTTCAGTTGTACTCCTCCTCAGGTATCTGACTAAGCCCAGAGCAACCGTGTGATCATATAATGCTATCTCACCTGCAGCAATATTTATTATAAGTAAAAAACTGCTTCATGGCTTAATAACCAACACTCATCCTTATTTAGCACACTGACCAAAAATCTCATACCAGTATTTAGTAATTAGTGATTTTAAAAAATAATAATAACAACAAGCACCTTCCCAAAATAAACCTCAAAACTAAAATATCTGGGTACACATTGAAATCATAATGATTAAACAGATGAAAATAAAAGTTTACAATTAAAGTCTTTACAATGCTGGAAGAAGAGTATGGTAGCAAGAAGAAACCCCTGGCAACTTGACACAAATATAAAGACACATTTTCTGTCATACCAGAAAAATGGTTGGGTGTTTAAGAAAAAATAACAAAGAAAAGATTCCTCTTCAGAGACATGTCTCTCTTGTGTATCTGGGCTAAAATCCAACTCCCAGTAGGGCATCCTATTTTGTGTTTCCTCTGCTTCAGTGTTATTTCTCCCTGTTTCTCCTCCAGGTGTTACTCTCTTTCTCTCTCTCTCTCTCCTCTTACCTTTCTAGATTAAATCCCCTTTTGGAAACTTTCCTTTCTCCACAGCATCTTACCCTTAAGAGGTGCAGAAACTATTTTTGCTAATGAGAAACAAACCTACACCAATCCAAATTCTCAAATATACACTTAAAGAGTGCACAATTAACCTAAGGCACTTGCATACAGTGCTTGAGATATTTGTGCCAGTTGTAGCTATGCTGCTATGTTATGGCAAATATTTTATAAGATGATTCAGGGAAGGAGAACACATTTTTGAGGTAAGGTAAGACAATTATATTCACTGATCATGGCCCCAAGTAAGTCAGGACATTTTGCATGTTGATTAGCCAATTACAGTAAGAAATTCACTGTACTCATTACAGTATTGACCCTGTGAAACTGAAAGAGTTACCAGTCCATTGCAGTGCCCACACACATGGGGCCAGTTTAGAACTGCCAGTGCTTATGACATGTATGTCTTTGGCAAGTGGAAAGAAAATTGAAATACTCAGACTAAAATCATGACATACACAGAGAGAGCATGTTGACTCCACACAGGTAATGATCAGATACAAAATTTGAACCCTGGGTGTCTTAGGCAGCTACATGAACCACTGCACCACAGTACATCTCCACAATATTCTACTACATACATGTACATAGAGAAATTAGGGTTAGCGTTACAGGAATTTCATAAAACAGAATATTTACAGTATTTACATGAAAGGAAATTACAAGAAATGGCTGAAAAGAACAAAAGGACCCATCAAAAACCAAACCTAAGGAACAATGTCCTGAAAACACAATATGAAAGACGAATCCAATAATAAGATATTACAAAAATGGAGTTTCCTCAATAGCAAGATAAGGTGAGACCTCTAAAATAAGCTAGGGAGTAGGACAGAACCCTACCTGATCTGCACAGCAGAGGCAACCTTAACATAAACCAGACCCCTAAGGCAAATGCTGGCTTTTGCTGGAGCAGTCTCAACAAATGGGGAGCAGGGAAAAAAAACTATAATTATCACAAATCTAAACTAAAAGCTCCACAAGGAGAAGGATCACCAACAACCTCTGACTTGAGCATAAAGAAAGAAACAAAATATCTTTATAAATCAGATTTATTAACAAAAAATAGATAATAGATGTAGCACAAAAGCTCAAAAGAGCTAAAAAGAGGTGAAAAAAGAATTGCCTAAAACAACAATCCACAACGAACATGTCCCAAGTCACAGTCCAAAGGAAGACTCTGAGAAAACAGAGCAAGAAAATAATCAAAAAACAAATAAATTTAAATAGTTACAGCAATACCTACAAAAAACTCCACCCAACAATGAATGATTCCCACTCCGAGGCCTTTGCCATCAGTTTATTTTACCTGAGGGAGGACCCAGAAATGGTGTTGTCAGGGCGGCCCTACCTCTTGTAGCTTTATTCGCAAAGAAAATGGAACAGAACTACATTTAAAAGAATAGTTGTAATGGACAACACACATGGGCTGGTGTCTCTGCCAATACAGGCCCTATTTTCTTAACTGGTTGGGAGGACAATACAATGGAAAGATCAGTGTGGCTTCATATTAAGGCTGTATGCTCCCCGACCTACTAGATGGCAGCATCCCAGGGTTTTGATGCCCAGGGAATGGCAGGGAATGCTGGGAACTGTAGTCGAATCGAACAGCCCTGTTGGGGTCTGTGAGTATTTCCATATGACACTAAAGTGCTTCCAATAGGTAATGCCCTGGCACCAGAAGTATTCCCAAGTCTTCAATAAAAGGAACCGCACTGCCTTATCCAGGTGAGTCAGAAGTGGGAGAGAAGACAGGCAACACTAGTCTGGGCGAAGAAAGAAGAGAGGAGTATGTTGCTGTGCTTAGGTATTTTGTCTAATCAAAGCTTGAATTTTTAATCCGGGGCTTTGTTGGTGTGTTTGTGTTTGGGGTTTGTGGCACCCCTGTTAGTCACACAGTAGTCAATTATCATGTCAAATATTAACTCAATGAAATAACATAAAGCCATGAAACATAATAACTTAAAATTAACAAACAAAAATAAATCATAAGATATGTATAACTTTGAACAGATACATAACATCAGAGAAGAAATGGTGAAAATGCAATCATCAAAATCAAAGAAAATACCATCCTTACAGTAATACCACAAAATTACACCAGACTGCATTTAAATCAACCCTATGGGTCTCATTCCCCAGCCTTCCTTTAAAGGCAGTGGGCAGTCCCTATTGTCATGATGTTAAGTTTTTTTAGCCATGTATAATTTCGGTTGATTTTATTCATTATATTGAGGGTCGTTTTATGTTTCATCATTATAGTTAAATATTGTTTATTTATTTTTCTGGATTCTCCCACAGCATCATTTTGTTTTATTCAAGAGATGCTTAATTTCATGGTTGGGATGCCGTAACTAACACATACATTAGAAGTCATAAATCAAGTGATTTTAGGGGTCACTGGGTATAGAAGTAATGCTCTAGAGTCACTTCCTCATACAGTGTTGCATATTCCTCAAAGAAATACCAAAAGAAAAAAAGTATTTTAGTTGTAAGCCTGGGAAGGGACCCCGTCTAAAACATAACAGATCCTTTTTGCCTCTGTAAGCCATTTTGGAGGTTTTACCTTTCTCCCCTTTTATTTTACTCTACTTCATTTTTTGGCTTCTCTTCTTAAGTGTGATCATGGCTATTCTTTTGGTTTTCTCATGGAGTGAATGCCAGATATTCAAGTGTTCTTGATTAACTATGGTGCAATAGAGTAGAGATGTTATGTTTGTTCAGGAATCCCAGTTATTTGCCAGAGATGTGCCTGCATTGCTAACAAATGCTACACCATTGCAGCTTTCATATCGGTTAACTCTAGGAACTGTGGAGTGGTTACTCTTCTCCCCATTCTCCTGCAATCTGTAGCCCAATATACTTGTCACAGGTTCACACAATGCCAATAGATGTGCTGACAGAGGTAGCTGGCAGAAAAGATAGCTGTTTGCTATATGCATTCACCAACACCATATCAATCATTATTCCTTTCACATATAACTAACACATTTGTAAATCTGGAAGGCTACAATATTACTGTCGATATGAATGCAAATGCCTTTATGAATCCCCTGTTAGATAAAGTGCCAGCTTCACTTTCCTAGTTTATTCCTCACTTGACTCATTTGCTGTGAAAATCTGTTTCTGATTTAAATCCGGTTCATTCTTCTTGGTTGATAAATACCCCTTCTAAAACATTTTCATTTTCTTCCAGCACACTCCCACTAAAGATTACATTACATTTTTATTTCTAAATCGTTCACTTCACTAATTGTTCATGTGCTTATTTAAACAGTCAATTTCTGTGAATGAAGCTGTTTTTCGTTATACCCATTGGAGGTTTAACTCATCTTTGCTTTGCAGTAATACATTTTGTGATAAGCTTGCCTGTAAACTTGAAGATTTCCTTTATAGTAATCTCTAATGATGATACGATGATTACTGTAATTAGAGTTTTGCTTCTTTACCATATGTAACATTGTTTTAACTTGAAATATATACATGCACAAATGTAGGATAATAGATAAAAAGTGGTACCACAGCACAAATATTTGGTCGAAGTTGCTAATAAGAGTGGAAGTCGGAGACATTGGTTGACTGAAAAAGAACTCAAATGTTAGTTAAAAAAAACCTCTAGTAACTATCCATCCATCCATCCATTTTTCAACCTGCTGAATCCGAACACAGGGTCACGGGGCTCTGCTAGAGCCAATCCCAGCCAACACAGGGCACAAGGCAGGAACCAATCCTGGGCAGGGTGACAACCCACCGCAGGACACACACAAAACACACCCACACACCAAGCACACACTAGGGCCAATTTAGAATCGCCAATCCACCTAACCTGCGTGTCTTTGGACTGTGGGAGGAAACCGGAGCGCCCGGAGGAAACCCACGCAGACACAGGGAGAACATGCAAACTCCACGCAGGGAGGACCCAGGAAGCAAACCCGGGTCTCCTAACTGCGAGGCAGCAGCGCTACCACTTTGCCCAGCAAAGCTAGAAGGAGTTATATTCAAAATGGAGAGAAATTTGAATTTCATTCAAATTCAAAAGAAGCCTTTTCATGTTACATATAAATAAGCATTTGGAATTGTGTTACCTCATAGACATATTATGATATAATATTATTTTTGATCTAATATTATTTTTAATTTTTTATCTGAGACAATAAAATAAGTGGTAAACAAGTTTGTGTGACAGTTACTTTAGAGCTTTAGCTGAAAGTTAAAGCCTGAGAGCACTTAGTGTAGACAAATTCTTTCATCAACATGTGTCTGGGCCTTTCATCTTTTCAGGGCTAAACGACTCGTGGAAAGGCATGTAGTAGTAGGGTTTTGTTCTTTGTTAGCCATTATGGATGCAATGAGAAGTCAAGCAAAATGACAGGTTTTATTGGCTAACTAAAATATTACAATATGCAAGCGTTCAAGGCAACCCTTTCTTCAGGCATTGTGTTACCGAGGTGTGAAGAATTTTCTCATTTTACTTGGCTGTAGTCCAGGTCAATCCCACACAAGATTACATAAAACATCATGCTTCATATTACAATTTCCGATAAACACAACCCTCCACGATAGCAGGTAATCATCAATGCAACATAATACCTTGAAATTCAAAATTCTATAACACCATTCCATAAATGGAGTTAGCATCCAAAGTAAACTGCATGCTGTAGATACAGTATGACTATGACCAACTTAAAATCACTCACATTATGGTGGTGTGGTATTTTCAGTGAGAACACACTGACATTCACTTAGGTTTGTAACTTTATTCTACATCTGAATATTTTTTAAATTTTTAATAACCTGCTCATCTATTCTAATAAAAGGCAAAGCCCTCACTGACTCACTCACTCACTCACTCACTCACTCACTCACTGACTCATCACTAATTCTCCAACTTCCGTGAAGGTAGAAGGCTGGAATTTGGCAGGCTTATTCCTTACAGCTTCCTTACAAAAGTTAAGCAGGTTTCATTTCGAAATTCTACACGTAGCGATCATAACGGTCGATAATGGTCGACAACGTCCGCCATGTTGAACTTTCTTATTTATGGCCCCATCTTCACGAAATTTGATAGGTGGATTCCCTGCGCTAACTGAAACCGATGTACGTACTTATTTCGGTGGTACGATGCCACTGTTGGCCTCTATATTGAACTTTCCAACATCACTAATTCTCCAACTTCCCGTGTAGGTAGAAGGCTGAAATTTGGTACTTATTTCGGTGGTATGATGCCACTGTCAGCTGCCATATCGAACTTTTCAACGGTCTTTGTTACTTATGGGCCCATCTTCAAGAAATTTAGTATGCAGGGTTCCCAGTGCTAACTGAATCCTACTTACGTACATATATACGTCCATAGCCTGCAGCTCGGTCACCATGTAAGGGGCGTTGGGTCCCCCATCCCAACGCCTCCCACGTTGTTGGCTGCCTGCCTATATAAGGCCATCCGTCGCTCCAGTCTCTACATTCCCTTCCTTGCTTCGCCACGGGATTCACGTCTCCCTGCTGATAACTACAGCCTTTTTATTTAATCCACGGCTTCTCCACTGTTTTATTGTTCATTTATTATGATTATAGTTATTGTGTAGGTATTTTAGACTTACTTTACTTTGTTCAGGTACCCATTTCCTTTATCATTCCAACTGAACCCCCATTAACATGTCTATCGAGGTGATCACCATCACTCAAAGAACTGTCACTTACTGAGTGGTTTCCATGCCCGGAGATGGCACCTACCTTTTCCATTCTCTTTGTTACATATTGCACGGCCATATCAGGCTCACTCTTGACATCCAGAGGAACATTGTGTCTTATGTATTGAATGACTGGGACAGGTTCAAGGTGTGGACTGATGACGGTACAGGAGATAATTATTCTACACAGGAGCACTAGAAGAATGAAATGCTTAAGCCCTTCACCTATGCATCTGCATGTGAGTTGATGGCTGCCGCTGAATTGTTCGGTTGTCGCTTTCAAGTGTACCGAAATGGCCAAATATTTTACACCTTTTGACAACTGCCAATGCCTCTTAAACATCTTAGATTGACAGGTGACGATTTCAGTAGTGGACACTTTGATGTTTATTTATGTTTAAACTCTCAAAAGCTGGATGTGAAGTTATCGATGAAACTGGTTGTATACTTCCAACGCTTGACAGATGCTGAATGTCTCTTCAACACAAGTCCTACAAATACTGTCTTAATTGAAACAAACCATGAAATTCAAACCAATTATGACAGCAGCAATCCAAGCTGTGAGATTTGAAACAAGATTACAGTTCACATGGCCAACTGTACGTTGCATGCTCAAGACTAAGCTCAGCGCACAGCTTGGTCATATTATAACCGGAGGGCCGAACCCACAATGTGGTATACAAAGAGATCCTTAACAAATAGTTATTGGTATATTTTCCCTCAGTTTAAAAAGGTTTAATTTTCTTCTTAATAAAAATTTTAAGGCAGTACTTCGCCGCTGAGAAGCGCGGGTATTTTGCTAATTTCTTATAAAACCATTGAATTAAATTTGGGAGGTGTAAGGGTCATATTTTTATCTGGATTTGTAAAATTTTTCTGATTGTAACAGCCTGTTCAACTCACAAATTCTGTAACATTTGTGCCCAACACATTAAAATGGGAACAATCAAGTAATAACAACATTATTAATATTTTCTCACATAGAGCCATATACTGTATATATACACTGTATATGTTGTGGATGCTAGGGGTCGCTGTTGCCCCATTGAACCCACCAGACAGACGTCCAAGATACACTTGCAAAAGTACCAGAAGAATAATCTTTAATAATTCTTGAATAAAGTGTACAAAGCACCGCACCCTCCACAATTCTTCAATAAATAATCAATAATAAACACAGTAATCACAATAACACAATTCCTCCACTCCCAGCAGCTTAGTCACCCAACCTCCCAACTCCGGCTCTCCTTGCTGGGTTTCCCAAAGTCCTTTAAATAGTCTATAACCCGGAAGTATTCCACCTTCTCCTCCGGGTTAATGCCACATCATCATCTTTATGCCGTCTGGAAGTACTGCAGGTTTCCGTCCTTGTACACATATACTACTAGACGTCTACTATCCGCTTTCCGGGTGATGATTGACCTCCAAGATTATTCCTTTTTATTTTATTGTAGAATAAACTACTATTGTGGCCGGCATGTGCCACACGGCCACCGTTCTCATCCCTACCACATTCGCCATCACTTCCCCTATCTCTTCATATCTTAAATCATTCTTGAGCACGTACTAAGTAATTGCAACACAAACACTGACTTAATCAGTTTTAACCTGAAAAGATGCAGACAAAAGAAGAGAAGAAGCAGGCCGCTAGGGTGGAGAAGCAGCAAGCGCATCAACCTCTGAGCAAACGAATGCTGAACGTACAGAGAAAGAGTATGAAAACTATGAATGCTCAAGTCTAGTGTATTGACTGCATGTTATTGTGCAGTGTGCCGCTACTGGTTTTTGAATACTAACAAAAATCTTAGTACTCTGCATAGAAATGGGCTTAAATATTCAAACTGCATGTGAGCAATAAGCATGGAGGGAGTCCAGTCCAGGCCCTTAAAACTATAGAGAGCAGAACAAATCATTGTGCTGCATGCATTTATTGCTGTAACATATGGAAAAGTTAATGTTAGTCAATACTTTCCTCTCTTACTTTACTGTAGTAGTGTTCACAGTGGATCTATTTAATAGTTTTTTATCCGTGAGAATATGTAAACTTGGTGTTCTGCTTTTATTATTTTTTTTGCTATTCACACTTTCACACAGTAAATGGTATATACAGGTTATGTATCCCTAATCTGAAATTTCAAAATCTGAGAGTTTTTGAGAGCCGACATGACACCACAAAGAGCCAACATGAATAATATATGAGCTGGTACCTACCATTTACAACCACTGGTGAAGCAGAGGCCTCTACGACCCACATAAAGCTGAGGACCTCCAGACGAAAAGGTACCCCTCAAAACTGGTTTTTGGTATTGTGTGATATTACAAGTAACAGACAGGCGAACGCAATACAATCTGCCTAAGTTAGCACAATGTGTAGATCCTTAGAAAATGTCTAGTTTTGTCCAAAGCCAAACTATGAAAGATAACATCTTTGTTTAAAGCGTCAGTAGAAGTGGTGAAACTCTACCTGTGTTATAAACGGAGCAGATTATTACACTGTATGCCAAGTGAATTGAGTATTGCTGCAAGTATGGCAGAAAAAGCTTTTTCTTCTTGTCCTACTTTCCCACCACTTCACATTGCAGACTATCACCACCATATTTATAACGATGTGACAAACAACCTGATAACCCTGACCTAAGAAGAAATATGAATATGAATAGAAACATGTAAATAATAACATTGGGTTCTCAAAATGTTTCATTATTATATGTTAATGTCACAGTATGTTTCCACCAAACTGCAATAAATTGGCCTGGCACAGCGCACATATAACTTAGACGCTAAACATTTCTTTCAACATTTTTAAACTTCAGTGGAGAGGCAAAAAAGTTTGAATTGCAGGTAAAGACACATAGATTGTTTTTCTAGGGACCAAATTTAACTATTGGCAAATATATAAAATGAGCAGCACGGCTGTGATATAACTTTATTTGAATTGGTTTTCACTATTGATACTAAATTAAGGTGAGCATTGCACTGCAAATCTCTCTGTGTTATAAAGTATGTTGTGTTCATTGAGGTCCACAAAAAATAGAGGGATTGTAGTAATAAGATTGACACAAACAGATTTTCAATGAGACATTATTTTATTCTGTTCTGCTTATATTTGATACAAACCCTCAGAGACAAGGATAAGTTCACAACATTGCAGTCAAACTCTTCCTATCTGACTGGAATGTATTTGCTTTTTAGGTGACATTCAAGAATAAAGTATCACCGGAATTGCTATCCATTTTATGTAGAGTAGTACAGGTCATTGCCTTACACAGCCATGTCTAAATATACATTCCCCTAGGTAAGGCAGATTATTAACAAAGCCATATGTTGCAAGGGAAAAGTGCCTAGGTTTGAAAGATTAAAGATACATAAAGAAAAAAATACATAGATTTTTCATTAGATAAAAGCCCCCACATGCTTATCATTGCTAAGGAAGCCACAGTGCATTCAGCCTCAGTGTAATCTGGGAAAAGAAGACTAGGCTCTGTACAGAGTTGTTTATTATGAAGTTGAAAAATCTACTTAGTGACATGATGTTTGAATATATATGGTCATTAACAAAAATGTGCCTTGTGATGGGGCAGCATCTTGATGAGCATTGGATTCTCTTTTGAGAAATGGTCCTTTATGTTTTTTCGCTTGTCTCTGCACATTTGTTTTTACTGCTGCTTTGCATCCATATGTCCATTTGTTGCTTAGATGTGTTTCACATTCCAATCATTAATCAATGCAAGTTTCATATGTATTTTGTTTCTTTTATTTATTCTGTTTATTACAGTGTTGTGTTAATCACATATTTATATTGTAATTCATATTAGTGCACATTTGGTTCTTCATATAATTTGCCATGTTTATGTTAATGATTTCATTATCAAGTACAGTATATATTTATGTCCCATACATTAATTATAAATGAGACTGCACATTCTTCTGCTCCTCTACAAGACTGGAGATTATCATTGTTTCAGAAGGAAACAAGCACATAGTTCTTACTTGCTTATATATCAAAAGGGATTGCGTTAGGATCAATATTAAGAGTGTTTGGGTTGCTAAATGAATTGTCAGTAGATCCACAAGCTCCAGATCATGTAGATCCTTCGCTAATGTACTAATTTTTAGGTACAGAGTTTTGCTACTCTAGTATTTTGTGTTGTCTTGTTTTCTTATATTGCTGTCTTACAATGGTTGTAAAGATAGTTCTATAATTTTTTTTTAAAACTTGCAGCGCACAGTTCAGTTGTTTGGGTTATTTTATTATAATTATAATGAGGAATTCAATGATTTGATATTTTCTAGACTTTCACATTTTAATTATGAAGAATATCTACAAGTCAAACGTTTCTTGATGTTTCATTAAAATTGTGGGATTTCTTTACCCTCAGCCTATTTATAAGTATCCAAGAGAAACTTTAACTGAGGCTGCAGGCACTCATACCTCTTAGAAGCATTTAACAATATTGATCTTACTGAATGATAAAACAATAATGCTTTGTAGCAAAGCCCTTAATTGATGTGATTACAATACCTAGAGTGAAGATTTCAGTGCCTTTTTCTGGAGACGAAAGTAAAATCACTGCATATTCTGTTTACCAATAAATTTTATTAAACAGCAGTGAAGCTGAGAAACTCACTTTCTATTTTCTCATTACCTTATAATGCACTCCTTTAAAATGTCTAGCAAGTCTTGAAGAACCGTACTCCAACAAAGTTTTATTTGACTGAGATTGGGTAAGCAAGTACACACACACAAACAGATTTTGCCTTCATGTTTGATATTTCCTAAATAAAAAGACACTGAGAGAAGAAACCACTCACAGCTGCAGTGATAGAAGTGGTTGGCTAAATAACTTTGTTGCAGTTGAAAGCTTTTAGAGATGAGAACAAAAGTGATCGCACTTCATGTGAGTGGCTTGCTGAAAACTAAAATCACTAAGTAACTAGACCTATATCATTTTACTGTCCTAAAATATTAATAAAGAAAATCTAGGAAGAATGAAAAACATGAAAGTGTTTCTAGATTATTAAGTATCACATTATATTTGTTCTTCCAATTATATCAGAAGGGAACATTTTTTGTACAATGGGTGGTCTTCTTTTTTTTGTAAAAAATAAATGTAAAAACTCATAGATGATGGTGCAATAGGCACCCTTTTTGAGACCTGGGTGTAAAGGCAAATGTTTCAGGTTATTGTTGATGGCGGCCTACAGAATGTAGATCTGTACCTGACTTGCAAAAGTGTCACCTGCTTTGAAGATCAGACTGCTTTGATTGGTATGTCATTAACATATAATATTGTGATACAGGACTGCCTGCTTCCTTTGAAAATGTATGTTTTCTGGGGACATTGGTTTCTAATTAGCATATACTGGTATATGTACTTCCTGACAGCTGACAGCAATACTATTGTTTAACCAATGAAAACGTGTCTACACTATTTGTAGCTGCTGGTAGGTAAGACAGGATCAAGCACGAGTCAAACATGTGCCGAAAGAAATCTCTCAGTCCAAAAATTTGCTTTAAAAGGTTTAGTGAAAAGTCAAAGCAAACAGTCTATACAACAATAAAGAAAAAGACTGTTACACATGTAGAATAAAAGCAGAAAAAGGGGAAAAATGTCTCTTCCTTGAACTTAGCCTTTTCTTGTTAAATTTCAGTTGTTTTCTATACTAAACGATGTTTTACTTAACCTTCAATAGAGCAGGTTGTGTTACATACTATTGGACATGTTAAGGCACAGTTTGGGACCATGTACCTCCATGCCTTAATTATGGCAAGGCAGGTCACTAACTGAGACTAATCTGTAGTCAGAGGGACAAGTAATAGTTAGAATATACCAATTCAGTTTGGCTTGTGGGGGTTATAAGAACCTCTCTTAGACTATGCAGTTTTTTATAGGCAAACATTTAATATAACTAAGCAAACACTTCTACCTATTGACATAACCTAAATAACTAGGAAATGGCTCTTACACTATTGGTAAGTAGCACTAGATCATTTTTGCTCTGTTTCTACCTTATGGTAATAGTACTAGGGTGTTGTACCATGTTAGCCATTATGAATGTAGAGAAAAACATGTAATCATCTTGCCTGATGAAGGGTCTTGAGTTGCCTCGAAAGCTTGCATATTGTAATCTTTTTAGTTAGCCAATAAAAGGTGTCATTTTGCTTGGCTTTTCTCTACTATTGGTAAGCAAAGACAATTGGTATTGACCATTGTTTAATCGATGGTCATGTTGATCTAGGCAGAGATTGAAGCAATTATATACTTCTGGGCAGTGGGTGGTATAGAGATTAAAGATCCACCAAGAACGCTGTCAAGATCACTCGCACGGAGTGGAGGCACTCACAGGCATACGAAGAAGGGGGTGTTTGTGGGTCCAGTGAGAAAGGGAAGACTCATGAGAAGTGTGAGCGAAGCTATCAAACAAGAAGCAGGCTGTGGAATATGGCCGGCAACTTATCTCGGCCAATACCCCCAAGCCGCCAGATGGAGCCATCCCTGCAACATGGAGGGGCCCCGAATTCCAGCAAGGCATTATAGAACTTGGAATCTTTCATCACAGCTCTGCTGGATAATGTGGGGGCCGTCAGAGGCTGCTGCACGGAGGCCCAGTGACGTGTATTTTCCTTATAGCCCGGAAGTACTTCCCAGTCAAGGGGATGGAAAGAACGACATACTTCTGGACTGAAGAGAAGGAGTTTTCTCCTGACCCGGAAGTGTTACAAAGTCACACGGACTGAGGGACAGAAACACTTCCAGGTCAAAGACTTTAAAAGGACTGTGGGAGATCCCAGCAGTGAGCCGAGTTGGGAGGAAGGGTGACTGAGCTGCTTGGAGGTGTGGAGGATTATTGAGAATTGCATTATTAATTATTATTATTGTATTGATTATTGAAGTATAGTGGAGGTGGAGGTGCTTTGTGCACTTTATTGTATGAATAAATTAATTATTTGGACTCTGGTGTCTGGAGGCATTGTCTGAGGGTTCAAGGGGATGACAGCACCCCCTATCTGTCACAAGGCATGCCTGGATCATCGAAGCAGCATGAGTAACCCAGAAGTGAAAGAGAATGCTCACTCCATGAGAGACTGGTGCTTACAGGGATCTGACAGGTTAGCAAGTCTTCTGTTGGGAAACAAGCATTCAGCGAACAGAGTGCTTCAGTGGATAGGTAGAATATTAATTGTTATGGTAAAACAGTGTGCAACTTGGACTTCGCACCACTAAAGATTTTAACCCCCACTGTTATATTTTAACAGACGTTTAGAGTGTGGACTGTGTGTTCCCTTTTTAAAACATTTTTGCTCCTGATATTATTAGACTCTTTTCTACTTTTATCTTCTTGGTGGATATTAAATTGTCTGGTGTAATACTGTTGCTTTCCTGAAAATGCTGCCGGGTCTTTTATTGTGTATTTACTCACTGCCCAAGTTAAAAAAACCTGTGTACTTTTTTCTTTAATTGCTCTTAATAAAACTGGGTGGTGTAGTCGGATATTTTAACTTTGTTTATGTTAGATTATCTATAAGTAAAACCAAGACACCCATCACAATTAAACCAATTTAATAGCCCATTGCTAGGGAACTAGAAATAAAATTGAAGAATTTAGATTCAGGTAAACAATAGCATTAGCTTAGTGCAAATTATTTAAGAATTAAGCCGACTTAGGCGATGTGAAGAAGGAAATATCATGCTTTACTTGCTTTAAGCACACACACAGCGCTAATGGCATCATGGTGGTGTCAGTAAAGTAACAAACATGTTATTGTTGCAGTTATTTCTAGTACAATAGGCTGTGTGTCCATTACCAGGCATGGCCACCTGTACAGGGGCAGTCTTTGGACAAAATCTAACAGCTTTAGCCTTGGAAGCATTTTGCGAGGAGGCATGCTTTACAGTGAATGAACACATCCTGAAAGGATCAAGCTGAAAAGAGCAGAACAGAGGAAATTAAGTCTGTTTTAATACAGTACAGTGAAGGTAATTGAGCACCATATATTCAGCCAAGACATACCAAATATTTGCTTCCTATGATCTGAATTGATGAATATGAGTACTTGCTTGAATATCCTTTGCTAAATAGCATTTGAGGTAATTTTCAAAGTCTATTTGCGATTTAAAAGATGTTTAGAAATGTATGAGGACTGCATGTTTTATTGATAATGCTTTTACTGTAACTGAGCAAAAAAAAACAAAAAACAATGTGAATATCTCTTTTAAACAAAGTCAACTTGGTCAAGTTATTGTTTCTTTTTAGCAGCTGTACAGCAGACTGATAGAGGTTGACACATTTCAGTTTGATGCAGACTACTAGAGAACAGATGCTGCTTTTGCCACCAGTGATTCAAGCTGAAGCTTTCATTGTTAATATTTTTAATAACTGCTTAAGCTATGTCGGAGATACAATAAGTCAAGAATATATGCAGAGAAAGTGATAATTTTGTCATATTTCTTCATTATAAACTCAACTGAACCAGCTGTAAAAAGGCACTTACGGTTTTATTTTGAAATGACAGATATGGTTGATTTTGTGCACTGATAATTTCAATTGTCAAATGATTGTACCCATTGACATAGTTACTGTATAAGCATTTCTTTGTTTATTGAATTGTGAACATATGTTAATTCATTCAAAGTGCTGTACCAGAATCCTGACGTGTGTGACTGCTGTGGCTTCTTTCTCATTTTTGTATTTAAGATTCCTCAGTATGTTGAGTGTCTTTGTTCCACTTAATCATTGCAGCCAGCCAAGAAATTTTAATCATTGATGACCCCTTTACTGTTTACCATCTATCTGTCCAGTCAATGCTAGTGCCTCCTATTTTTCTTTTTGGAGCACATGGCCACCAGAATTGGTCTTTTCACAATCATCTCTAGAAATTCCACAGTCATTCCAGTTCTGTGCAAAACCTCTACATTTGTAATCATTTTAGGCCATGATATTTTCATCATCCTTCTGAGAAACTACAATTCTTCGGCTTCTAATCGTGCCTCAATAGCTGTGCTAATCGTCCAACTTTCACAACTATACAAAACAGTTGACCAAACAAAACATTTCGATATTCGCTGTCAAATAGTTAGGGACACGCTTTTTGATAACAAAACCTGTTCCATCTTTTTGAAAGCACTCTTAGCTATGGCAATTCAGAGCTTTGTCTCCTGGTCTATTCTCGCATCAGCCTTCAACATGCTTTCCAGATATATATAATGATTCACCTGCTCCAAGGTTTCTCCTTTCACCAAAGTTTTACAGGTAGGATTAGTTACTTTCTTCGAGAATACCAGCACATAAGATTTCATTCTGTTGATTTCCAGACCATTCTTATCACTTTCTTCTACTACCACATCCCTGAGTTTTTGCAGTTTTTGTTTTTCATCGGCTAACAATGCTATATAATCTGTATACCGAAAATTGTTTATATTCAGACCACCAACCTTTATCCCTTCAAGCTCTCTGATATACCACATGATCATTTCTGTATGTAATGAAAAAAGATCAGAAGACAAGACACAGCCTTGTCTTATTCCTCTATTCACTTATGTATACTTACTAATAAGTCTGTTTAATCTAATAGCAGCTTCCTGATCCCAATATTAATTATTTAGTAATTCCAAGTCTTCCAAGTCCATCCACATTAACAGATTCAAACATTTCAATTAATGACTCAGTGCCTCACACGATCAAATGCTTTCACATAATCTATAAAATATACATAGTGAAATCTCGGTTCATGTACAACTTGGTTTACGACCAAAAAGTTCACCAAACTTTTGCCTCGGTTCACGACCACACACTCGGTATAGAAACAAGCCAGTTTCCCTTTCGGTTTGTGCGTGCCGATGATTTCCGCACGTGTCGCATTATTCTCAGTCAGACATGCCTGCCTGCTGCTGAAAGAGAGAGAGAGAGAGAGCGAGCGTGCACGTGCTTGCCTGCCTGGCTGGTTCATACACGCCGATTACTGTATTTAAGCAGCTTTCGCTCCCACCAGCTAAACAGCTAAAAACACCAGAAACCCAAGAAATCACAAGAAGGAAAACACCTGAAGGAAAACATCCCTCCATTGCGGAGCCAGACTCTCCCTCCTCTCCACCCAGTTCCTCCTCACTTCATGCCAGAAGTCGACTCATGCAAGGTTAGTTTTCTTGGTGGTTTTTGTATTACGGATTTTTCAAAAGTTAATTTTTCAGTACGTAGCGTGAATTGTTGCATTGTTACTTTTCTCTTTTTTCAAATGTTCGTTTTTTTTCCCTGTGCTTAAAACTCATTAAAGTGTTTGCATGGAGTTGTTCATAGCGTGATTTGTTGCAATGTTACTTTTCTCTTTTTTTAAATGTTCCTTTTTTCCGCTGTGCTTAAAACTCATTTTAAAAAAAGTGTTTACAGCGATCAGGCTGTAAGGCTATTAGCATGAACTCCTGCAATGTTACTTTTTTGGTTGCTTGTGGTTGGTTTTTACATTAAAGTTTGGAGCGCGTGCTGCTGACAGAGGGGGAGGGTGCATGCTACACAGAGACAGAGAGAGAGAGAGAGAGAGAGAGAGAGAGAGAGAGAGAGAGAGAGAGAGAGAGAGAGAGAGCGAGCCTGCTCGTGTAGCTGAGCAGGGAGCCTGGGTGTTTTGTGTCAGTGTTATTCAATGTTTTTACATTAGTTTACTATTACACTGTGCATTCTATGGTGTAATTAACTATATTTGTGCTTAATCTTTACATATATTTACATATATTTACATACAGTTTGTTCGGTCTGGAACGGATTAATTGTATTTACATACAATCCTATGGGGGAAATCGCTTCAGTTCATGACCAACTCGGTTTACGACCAGAGTTTTGGAATGAATTATGGTTGTGAACCGAGGTTCCCTGTAAATAACTTTCTGCATTTCAACAGATCTTTCTGCTAATATCCTAAAACAAAAAATTGCATTTCTTGTTTCTTTATCTGGCATAAAACCATATTGTTCTTCTGATACTTCACCAATTGTTGTTCCATGCAGCCTGTTTAATAACATTTTAACTATCACTTTGGTTAGTTGACTCACAAGACTAATAGCATGATGTAGCTCACATTTTGTAGCACCTGGTTTCTTTGGAATAGCAATGAATATAGATATACACACCTCTTTTAGAAAATAACCCTCCTCATAAATCTTATTTGACAACTGACCAATACATTTAATAGCAAACTCATCAAGCACTGTCAACATTTCAGTAGCTACACCATCTGGTTCAGCTGTCTTTCCTTTTGCCAAACTATCCAAATTCTTCTTTGCCTTATTTTCCAATATCGGACAAATTATTTGTCTTTATTCTGTGCCTGTTAACACAATTAACATCAAATAGCTCTGTAATTTAGTGTTTCCATCATTGCAGCATCTCTTCTTGTTCCATGATGACTGAACCATCTTTTGCTTCTATACATCCCACTGTCACTTGTTTCCATTGTCCAATTATCTGTCGTACCTTGTCATGGATACAGTGTGGGTTCTTCACATTGCTCAATGTAGAAGTTTTCTTTTGCTTTCTGACACTATGTAACTCCTTGTTCAACTTCTTTGTTCTGTTGATCCTCTACCCATCTTCCTATTGTTTCATCATAGCCAGTATTTCTTTGGTCGTCCAGTCCACACAGTCCACACATACAGTTTTAACATTTCAGAGCCCTTTATCTTATCATAAAATAATAGATTTTTAAATACTAATAATATAAGCATAAAAAAATCCTATCCCTACTATATTGGTCTGCCACCACCATTACTGTTTAAAACAAAACTGCTCCTCCTCAGCCTACAATATTTAAGCAAAGCATTGTTCATGGTTGTTATGAAGTGTTTTAGAATTTAGTTGCAAATCTGAAATGTAGGTTATGTTCTTAACTTCTGACCTAATTCTACTAATTTCTTACACAAAATGAGAGGAGGGACAAAATTTTAAACTGAAGCTTCCATTTTAATTACATTTTAAATCTAATTAACTGAAGGAAACACTGCTTGTGGGTGGCTAAGTCAATCAGTTATTAGTGCTAATTCTTTACAGCTGCACTGATCTGGTTTCAAATTCTGGTCAGGTCAGTGTCTGTATGGAGTTTGTATGTTTTTCTTGTGTGCATATGGCCCTTCTCTGTGTGCTCCAGTTTACTTTCATATTGCAAAGACATCCCTGTTTAGGTTCATTGCTACTAATAATTGGCACACTGTTGTATTCTTTCCTGGTCCGTCTCCTGTCTTGCTAGTGCCAGTACTAATAGGACAGGACATGTCTTCTCATGTCCCTGCAATTCATGGTTACTACTATTTGTGGGTGGAATGGTGGCAAAGTGGTTAACTCTTCTTTCTCTCAGATCCAGGGCCTTGTACTATATTTTCTTTTATCCTCTTCTTGGTCACTGTCTCATAATTCAAGAATGATCTAGCTGCCAATCTCCACATCTCTGCAATTTATTGAACAACCAGTTGGATTGCATGTTTATGCCACATTATTTACACAAAAAAAAAAAACTCTGAGAATGGTTTGGCTGCAGCCTGCAGTACTACATAACACTCCTGCTGCATGTCATGGCGCACTGTAAGACATATCTACTTGACACTCACCATTACTCCTGAGTAAGATAACACTCATACAATCCTAATCTTGACAATTGTGTAGGGAATTTTTATGAGCACAATGCGCTAGGTACAGTTTGAGCTGGACATGTTGAGAAACATGCAAATGACTGGGTGTGTCACATTACATGACAGAGATGAAATGCAAAGAAAGCTGAACATTATTGGATTTATGCAGTTTGATTTGCTTGTCAAATGAGGTGAGCTCTGCAGGTCTGAAGTTGGACTTCTTTGCATAATTATCACATTCTACCTGTGCTTATCTGGGCCTTCTTCAGATAATTTAGTCTCCTCTTACATTCTAAATGTTAGATTAAATTATCATTTTAAATTAATCAGACATGACTGAGTGTAAGTATGTATGTGACTATGCACTATGATGGACTGGCATCTCATTACACCTTAAATCCTGCGCATGGTCGAGCATAAATTTGGCAAATACATTGACATGATGATGTAAGCAAGTAAAATGAATGCTATTAGGGTCATTTACATTGAATAAAAACATAAGGATCAAAGTTTGGGAAAACATGACCCAGGATAACTGACATGAGTTGGCTGTTTACCCACGGGTATGCTAGATAGTTAAATTATTTTAATCATTTTATAATATACCAATCCTTTGATGAAATATATACAGTATTATAACTTAGCTTCTGCTGCATAAAAACATCCCAACTGTGAAAGTTTTAGCCCAGTCAAGTTCCATTGTTGGCCAACTTTGTTTCATAATTGATTGCATTAGAGACCCGAGGCATGATTTTTAGGAACATTAAAGAGAATCACCAAACAAACCTTTAGTGATGTTCAGAATCTACCATCCATGATGTTAAGATATTAGTCAAAACTGAATATTGTGCCTCTCAGAGCAATACTCAGATAGTGTGTGTCCCTGAAAATATAGGAGATGATATCCTTAAATGTTTGAAGAAGCTGTTTTCAATTATCTTCCCTGGTCTATGTCACTTCACCCCATCAGTAGAATGTCAAATTCTGACTATTTTTGTAGACCAGGCCACTTATCATGTGATTTCTTAAAAACATTGATTATCCCACATCCTTAGCAAGGCAATACAAATTCTGAATGTATTCTGTTTGTTTATTTTGCAGATTTTGGTCCTCATACTGCACAAGTGTAGAAAAATATGGTGCTGGTGATGAAATGAGATGCAGAGGTAGGCCTGTCTCCCTTTTTGTTGTACCCAGACTGTGTTAAACTGCCCAAAGCCTGCAGTACTGTGATCGATGATGATCCAAAACAAACACTGGATATAACTGACAACTTCAAATCCATTGGTACCCTCTGCATATAATCCACAGTAACCATTTTTTCTTCCCCAAAGAATTATGAGCATCTGTTTTGATTACAAAGCAGGAAGAAGTTATACTGCCTGTGCACTACGTCCAGATATCAGAGCTTATACTCAACCCGGTCTTTTCCATGTCAGGTGTCTTATGGGACTTGCTTTATCTCTTTGTATACCTCTACTACTTCATGACTCTCTGCTGCTGATAACATTTCTGTTATCTCTTTCTCAGTTTTATTCAACAAAGGCTATTTATCACATAGAAAATTGTTATAACTAACCGTATACCACAAAGAGTTTTCCTTTTACATAATTTCATAAAAACTGTTTTATTAGAATAATTGGTACTATATATCTGAATTTGGTTACTTCTCAATAAACATTTTATTGAAAAAGAAGTGTGTACATTTTTCATTCATGTCTCTTTATGCCAAATATATTTTTTCAATACTAATTATTTATAGGTTTTGCAAGAGCCAATCTTAGAAAGTTAATTAAGTTAAACTCATATTAGTGATTGCTTAATTTGAATAGAATATAATTTTCTTTCATAGTTATAGATTATGGTATAACCTTTCCTCCCTGTAAGATAGAACCTTCTTAGCTGTATCAGTGATACAGTGTGTTAAGTCAGTGTGTTTTGGACTAGTCCCAAAGACAAATGGGATAAGCATACTGTTTTCTGACCGTTTAGAAATGGTTCAACTGTATGAACAAACTTAAAGAATGAAACGAGATATATAAGCCTTAAACAGACCTTTTCTTTAAACAAGGACCTTTCTTTTCTTTGTAATATCAATTTTTTCTCTATTTTTGTGTGAACTGTTTTACTTTGAATTTTTACTAAAGCTTTTAAAACAAAGATATTTTGCCTGTGGAATCATTTGAACACGTCACACTTTGCCAGAGTCCCATGAAGCCTACTAAAGCAGCAGAATTTTGGTAATTTTGGGTAAATGCAGCTACAGGTTTATAGGGTCCTTATTTTATGTTTGTACAAGTTCTGGCAATAACCTTAAGGAATTTTTGCTTTTGCAATACTATATATTCTTTACAGGATAATGAAGGATAAGAAACACAAATGACATAAGAAAAGCACAAAAATACCTTGTTTCAATGAAAAGCTTTGATTTGACATCTCAGAAATGAATTAGATTCTTAATTCTAATGTCCTTATTTTTTGTGAGACTATATTTTAAATTTAAATCATGTTTAATGTTACTGCAATATGGTAGTGCACTGTAGTTATGATTATAATGAAGATTTTACAAAAAGTTTTATTGCTTTTCTGTTCAGTTTACTAGTTGGTATGACTACTTCATTATATCTGTGATGCAGTTTAACATTTTATCAACATATATGATTCACAGGGCTGTGAAATAATACTGTGTTTGAAAAGTGAATAATACAAAGTCTGCAAGCTGCTACTTTCAATATAGACTTTATTGACATTAATTGACAAGCAAGTCCCTTGGTGACACGAGTAACAAAGCACACTCTCATTTTGCAAGATAGTATTCCAGACCTAGACTTTATTTAAATTCACGGATGTATATGTAATTCAGGTTTTATTTTTTAGAAGAGGACACATTGTTTAACAGGCAAGAACTGGCAGGGGTATTGTAGTGGGTTGAGGTGATACAGCTAATAAAGTTGAGTCAACTCAGACACTGCTGGTAAGTGTAACTGGTCTTGATGCTCCAGGATTCAAAAGTTCAACAAGTACATTGAAACTTTCAAAGTTCAATTTCTGCAAATTCTCAAACTATACTGAAGTGTTGTTTATCTTCTCCTTATTTGCCACTTGGCTTCAGGAACAATAAGCAAATTACATAAATTCTTACGTACAAGGTTTGTGTCATATGTCTTTGTTTACTAAAGATATCAAATGAATTTGAAATCATGTTCACTGCTCAGAGGAAATTAACATGAAGGGTGCTCTAAACAATCCATTTAATTACTGTACAATTGTTATAAAACCTACATCATGTGAAGAGGAACATTTTTGTATTTAAATTGAAAAGAAATCTAATCACTGCATGGTGAAAAGTGAAGCAAATGGCATTTAATTTGTAATACTATATACCATATCTTATAAATAGCAGAATATATGTATTAATCTACGAAGCCGTAATCTTATTAAAATAAAAGAAATAAAAAATAACATTAATCTAAAGTCCGGGACAGTGAGATTCCGCTAACTTTATATGGCTGGAAACTACGATGGCACTTATTTTACTTTATTTGAATTGATGTTCCATTTACATACTTGTAGATTTATTGATTGTTATCATTTATAGTAACTAATACTCTAGCTTTTGCACACTGAATAAATAGTCTGAATGCTAGTTAGTTATTGATTTGGCTTGCAGTGTGAAAGGAGATGCATAATTTGCTGAATTCTTCTAGTTGGAGTCATCTTTCATATTATGAATGACCAATTAATGTATAAGATGGAAAATTTGAATCTGAACCTACAATGGACTAAAAAGTTCAATTAAGTAAAGACAGGACTCCATTAAAGCACACTGAAGGTATTGAAACTAATTACCAAAATAACAATGTGGCAAACAATTTTTAAACTATAACCTTGTAGCAGTTTTGATTATATAGTACGATCAGAAAATATCTCCTAGACTTGCATACAGAAATTTTAATTGGTTGTACTCCACATCAGAATTAATACTTTTACGCTGTTGAATTTGCCAGTGCTATTGCTGTTTGCTTCATTTTACAGGAGCAAATGTCACAACAAAAGTGGGCTTAACTTACTCACATCTTAAAATTGAACAAAATTACAAAAGTCCAATGAGTGCTACATGTCACAAACAATTCTGCTTTTTTTTCTGTGGAAGAAACAAACATTTCTCTCTTTGTTTAGGGGAGAATTATGAAGTCTTTATTTAAGAACTCATGGGGAGATCCACTGATCTAGCATGGATAAAATCTAACTTTGGTCGTTTTACAGGTAGTCTTTATAGTTCAACCTACATCAGACCATGAGAGGTCTTGCACTCATAACCCTTAGACAAAAGAGCACTATTACACTTTGGTGTCTTTTCCTACAAAACATCCATCCATCCATTATCCAACCCGCTATATCCTAACTAAAGGGTCATGGGGGTCTGCTGGAGCCAATCCCAGCCAACACAGGGCGCAAGGCAGGAAACAAACCCCGGGCAGGACGCCAGCCCACACACACACACACACCAAGCACACACTAGGTACAATTTAGAAACACCAATGCACCTAACCTGCATGTCTTTGGACTGTGGGAGGAAACCGGAGCACCCGCAGGAAACCCACGCAAACATGGGGAGAACATGCAAACTCCACACAGGGAGAACCCTAACTGCGAGGCAACAATGTTATGCACTGTACCACCGTGCCGCCCACAAAACATTATAATATATAATAAAACACTATACTACTACTACTACTAATAATAAAACTAATAAGTGCATTAAACTGGTATCATGACCAAGACGAACCCACAATAAATGTTGGGGAGCCAGCTGGGCAACTCCATTTAATGAAAAAAACAAAAAATTATGGTAGCTTGCTAGCAAAAAAAAAAAAAAACAGTTGGCCAATTCAGCTTCTCTAGGAAACCAACAAATTAGCAGCTACAGGTTTTCAAAACTTGTGAATTGAAGCACAATGGTTTGAGTTCATGGTCTAAATGAGATATGACTCTCCTGGCACGCCTAGGGAGATGTCAGTCACTGAGTCTCTTTTTAGTACTGTGGATGGAAGAGAGATAATGGCTAGTGACTTCACCTTCTCCTGGTCTGTAGTAGAATCACTTATTTTCATTAAGCCTTGAAGATAATGCCCTGGCACATGACATGCATGACACCGGTTTAGTAATTGCTGGACGGACAACAGTACCTGTCAATAAGTCAATAAAAAAAAAATCTCCATTTTCACATGTCCAATGCACCATATTAGTGTACAGTATTTAAACACACATACAGTATTTTGCATCATATATATCATAGTAACATCTCACATCATTCAGTCAGTAAAAACAATGAAATGAATAGAAGCGGCAGTGTTGATGGTGACGTAATGTCCCCAACTAGAGAGAGCAGCACCCATATCTTCTGATTAGTAATGATGCTTCAAAATAGAGAGATTGCTTTCAGTATTCCAGAAGAAATATCCAAAATCCATAGATCCTCAAGTCCCTTTTATCAAATGGCACAGTATTTACATATAACCTATGTGTACTCTTTCATATACTTTAAATTATCTCTAGATAACTAATAATATCTAATACAATGTAAATGCTTTGTAAATCATTCATATATTGTATTGCATAGGGAATAATGACAAGTAAAAAAGTATGTACATGTACAAATACAGCAATTTTAGCCTAACTACACAGTACATGTCAGTAACAACATAACTTTTTTTTTTCTTTCAGCACTTACAGATTGCTTTCATTTGATGACCTAAAAGAGAAATGCAAAGAATAAAAAACATAATATTTAAGATATAAGTATGTGTAGAAAATATCATAAATTGAGAAAAAATTAATTCATTATTTCTTTCTCTCTCTGTCATTCTCCTACACACTGCACAAAACACAAATAGCGAACAAATAAGACACGAGGTGAACATTGCACACACGAGTGCTGCACAGAGACTGAAGATCTGTGAAATGGCGAGAGACTACAGCAGGTATGCCTACATATCAATTCGTTTGCATTCATTCAGCATAGTGCCCGGTGCATGGCAAATTCAAGTTTTGCTTTTTGAAACTTTCAGGAATTGTTTGGGGTTTTTTTGTGAATATTTTTCATCCACATTTGGTTGAAACTGTGGTTATGAAACCTGTGGACATGGGGCACCAACTCTAATTTAAATGTAGTTTACAATTGAAGCTAATTGATTTTTTTAAACAATGTATCAGAAAGTTATCTTGAATGAGTATATATACACTTGAACAACTGACAAACATGATATTGTTTTAACAATAATGAATAAAAGCAGAATTATTTCATCACACACTGTATATTCAAGATCTTGCCAAGTAAATGTATATGTTGTTTTAATCTTGGTAATATAGTCAATTTAAGTTTGTTTAGCCTGTTTCCCTAAATTTTCTAAAACCCTAGATAGGATGGAAGTCAATGCTAGGGTACATGGCCAGGAATCAAAATTATGTAACTGGAGCTGCATCCACTGTTCTGATCTAATAGCAATACAAGTACTGACATTATTTTAGTAAATGATCAAGGTGAAAAGAAGGATAAACTAAAAAATGCAGTTCATGATTTCCATTGCATCCTTTCAGCTGGGATAGTAACACTATTGAAATTAGATACAAGGTATATATTCTAATCATTAAAGATTTATACTTTTCATATAACATAAAAGTTTCAATTGTTTAATAATTTGCTCTACCCCGTACAAAACAGTGCAACATCTAGATATTTTTCTTCCTCACCATTAAGCAGTCTTAAGGAGATTAGAAATACTTTGGTTTTATTACTTTTTTTGCCTGGATTATCAGCAGAATGACGTTCTCATCAGCACGACAGAAGAAGAAACCAGGTAATCAGTGGCATAATTACAGGGCGCACACAATGTAAGAGCAGCAGGGAAATAAAATAATTACTTCAGATGTAATCAGTTATTCCACTACTGCTGCAAACACACGAGAATAAAACAAATGCATTTTTACAATAAAACAGCAAAATATTTGCTTACATTTTGAGATTTGTGTGAACGGTATAACTGAAATTTGTCTCCCATTAGTAAACAAAGGTCCTTTGAACAGCGACAAGGAAATCATTATGTGACACAGCATGATGTAAATTAATAATCTTAATATTTATATACCAAATTTCTTGCATTGCACAGCTTATAAAACCTTGAACAAATTGAAGTACTGATGAAGCAGAGAATTTTCTTCAGAGCAATTTGGAAGGTACATGTTACTAGGTAGATGCAGCATACACTTTAATATCACACAGGTAAACAGTGTGAGTCATAATAATAACAATAATAATAAAATAAGTACTGGTAGGAGGAGATTAACTAATAAAATGAAGAGGATGTTTACAGATTTTCTAGAATTTCTTTGTGTGAAGAGCACCTTGGACTTAAGAAAGACTGAGATTTCCTTCTTTAATACACTTTTTAAAATAATGGTTCTTTAACACTAGAGTTACCAAAGCCTACGAAAAAACTATAATAAATAAATAAATCCGGCTTACCTTAAGTCCCTTCACACCTCTCTGTCAGCGTCTTTTATCTTGTAAATGTGTCGATAAGCACAAGCAGCAAGCAGCCTGCTATACCATCCCCCCACCGCTGCAGAAAGGGCAAGAAGTTCTTCCAGCTCAAGCCTTGATTATCTTGGAGTGAAGTGCTGGAGTTTTAGAGGGAAAATAATAGATTGTTATTTGGAACACATGCATTTCATGTGTGTTCCGTGTCTACAACAGTCTATTAATCTATACATTTACGCTGATAGTCTTAGTTAGGATCAGATCAGAAAGGGGGGAGGGAGAGCATGAACTTGACTGAGAGAATAAAACTGAAAGAAAGCTAACTTAAATTTACACCCGGTCTGAAGCGGTTCATTTTCAAATAATATTGTATTAGTGCGATGATGTTTTCTGATTGGCACTATTCAGGTCATAAAATGATTTCTTCAAAATGTCACGTATATTTGTCTGTTTCTTTTTTTGCACGGTGCAGAATTGACATCATGGACCAGAAGGCGTAAGCTTATCCAGTGTGAGCAGGAACATGCAGGTGGCCAGTTGCTGTGTGCTACAACATGCACGGGGGTCCCTGAGAAAAGAAGAGTGTTCTTTGGTCACTTTGCAGAGGAACGTCATTGTCGCTTCTTACAAGAAAATGCAATGGAAAAAGAAAAAGAGGATGAAACATTGACACACTTCTGTTCCAAGACCACCGCTTCCCCCAGGAAAGCAAACTCAGTCCTTGTCAGGTGCCCCTTCAGTGTAATAGGAACCACAGCATAGAGAGACGTGTGTACATTGCAACAGGTGGGAAGGACGGTCCTTGGATGTGTGGAAACTGTTAACATTTGAATTTGATGATTGAATATAGTGTGCAACTGACCTCTCTGTACTATTCTTTCCCCTGCATGTCCTGGAGTACAAAAGAAAAACTACCATGCACCAAAATGTGCGGATTGGGCAAGATCGTAAAAAAAATAAAAAACACAGTCACTTATTAACACTCACAAGAAGGTATGGAAATGAATATGAATAATGTTACATCAGTGTCACATTTTTCCAAAATGTACTATACAGGTCATAAAATGAATTATTCTAAATATTATATATACCTACAGTATGTCTCTGTTTTTTGTCAGTGTGGCTTTGACATCATGGACCATAAGATACATACTAATTCAGCATAAGCAGGAACACTCAATAAAACTAAATAAAAAAAATTCAACTGACAGTGAGATACGAAGAAGGCAGATTCACCAGCGTTTGTATGTCAGCTTTTATCCCCCCAGATCAGAGAATTTTCAGTTCCATTGTCTCAAAACACCATGCACATCTATAGTTAGTCCCAGTTTCAAATAAAAACTAACAGCGTCAGGTCATTGGGGGTTGTATCGTGATCATGACTGAGAGAATAAAAGTGGGAAAAAAAAAACGCTGACTTTTACAAGTACTATAAATTTACACCAGCTGTAACAGACACAAATCAAATGTATGATTTTTTTAAAAATATTAACAACTAGCAAAATACCCGCGCTTCGCAGCGGAGAAGTAGTGTGTTAAAGAAGTTATGAAAAAGAAAAGGAAACATTTTAAAAATAACGTAACATGATTGTCAATGTAATTGTTTTGTCACTGTTATGAGTGTTGCTGTCATATATATACTGTATATATATACACACACACACACACACACATATAAACATACAGTATATACATATACATATATACATATAAACATATCTACATATACACATATCTACACGTACACATATCTATATATATATACATATACACATCTACATATATATACATATATATACACATACATATATATATACACATACATACATACATACATACACACACACACATATATATATACATATACACAGACACATATATAGATATATATACAGATCTACATATATACACACATATATATATATATATCTACATATATATATATATAAACATACATACATATATATATACTGTATATAGCAAAATCCCCGCGCTTCGCAGCGACGAAGAACTGCTTTTAAATTTTTATTAAGAAGAAAAGAAAACCTTTTTAAACTGAGGGAAAATATACCAATAACTATCTGTAAAGGATCTCTTTGTATATCATGTTGTCAGTTCAGCAGTCCGGTTGTAATATGACCAAGCTGTGCACTGAGATTACTTTTGAGAATGCAACGTATAGTTTTGTCCAGGAGGAAAGCAATGTTGCCTCAAATCAATGGCAACCTTTTGTAGGGTGTGTCCCTGAGACTTATTAATTGTCATCGCGAAGCAGAGCCTTACTGGAAATTTGAGGCAATTTTCAATTGAAATGGGAGATCAGAGGGTATAACGGTGATGCCAGGAATACATTCAGAGTGTGCGCTCTGCTGTTTTTTTGTGTAGCTGCCTTCACACAGCTTCTCCGCTGCTTTATAAATGAACACCATATAAGGCCATCGTTTCTCCTTGCTTTGCGGTTCTGTACTGTTTTATTGTTCGTTTATTACGATTCTTATAGTTATTGTGTAGCTATTCAAGACTTACTTTACTGTTCAGGTACCCATTTCCTTTATTTAATCCGCGGCTTGTACGTTATTTTTTGTTTGTTTATTACGATTATAGATATTTATTGATTCCCTTCTTTAGCTGACTGCCTGCTCATATAAGACACTTTGCTGGTTTTTTATGAAACAGCCTTTACACAGCTTCTCCGCTGTTTTATAAACGAACGACATATAAAGCCATCACCTTGTCAATTGTGTAATGCATTTTTTGAACACGTTTGATGCATGGAAGTGATCACTCGTACTGCGTTCAGTCAGTTCACGTGAGCTGCTCTCTTGTGTGATGTTGCAATGTCCACGGCTTTATTTAATGTTAGCTAAGACCCGGCACTTAAAAGTTTCTGGCTGCACTCCGGTTGTAATATGACAAAGCTGCACAAGCTCACTCTTGAGAATGCAACGTATAGTTGTCCAGGAGAAAAGCAATCTTGCCTGAAATCAATGGCATTGTTTTGTAGGGTATGTCCCTGAGACTTATTACTTGTCATTGCGCAGCAGAGCCTTACTGGAAACTGGAGGCATCTGAATTGAAATGGGAGATCAGAGGGTATAAAGGGGATGCGAGGAATACATTGAGTGTGGAGAAACTCTAGAGACAGCGTGTGTATTAACTTGTGGATTTTTCTGTGAGTATTTGGTGGCAGCGTGACGAAGTTGCTTCCGCAAGACCGCATTAGCTGTGGAGCTCAACTCGGAGCATATTCTTTTCCTACCTTGTCAATTGTGTAATGCGTTTTTTGAACAGGTTTGATGCATGGAAGTGATCACTCGTACTGCGTTCGGTCAGTTCATGTGAGCTGTTCTCTTGTGTGATGTTGCAATGTCCATGGCTTTATTTAATGTTAGCTTAGACCCTGCACTTAAAAGTTTCTCGCTACAGCAATTTTAACTTCGTTATAAAGTGATCCAAAGTCTCGTTTACACCTCGTGTCTTCTCATTAAACTTGTATCTCGCGATTAAAGTATTTGGCATTTTTCTTCAGCGCTCTTTGGGAGCTCTTCGTTCTTTTCTACATACTGCGGTCACAGTCAGTTCACGTGATTACGTTGGAGGTGTGATGATGTCACACGCAGCTCCGCCCCCCATGGCCATCGAGCTAACATCCATTACAGTATATGGAGAAAAATAGGTTCCAGTTATGACCATTACGCGTAGAATTTCTAAATGAAACCTGCCCAACTTTTGTAAGTAAGCTGTAAGGAATGAGCCTGCCAAATTTCAGCCTTCTACCTACATGGTAAGTTGGAGAATTAGTGATGAGTGAGTGAGTGAGTGAGTGAGTGAGTGAGTGAGTCAGTGAGGGCTTTGCCTTTTATTAGTATAGACTAGCAGAATACCAAGGCGCAGGAGAAGTAGTGTGTTAAAGAAGTTATGAAAAAGAAAAGCAAACATTTTAAAAATAACGTAAGATGATTGTTAATGTAATTGTTTTGTCATTGATATGAGTGTTGTTGTCATATCTATCTATTTATATATATATATATATATATATATATATATATATATATATAGCAAAATAGCTGCGATTGGCATGAGAAGTAAAAAGAAAAGGAAACATTTTAATAATAACGTAACATGATTGACAATGTAATTGTTTTGTAATTGTCATGAGTGTTGCTGGCATATATATATATATATATATATACACACACACACAGACACATATATAAACATATATATACATATAAACATATATATATATATATATATATATATATATATACACATCTATACACATATATATACAAATCTACATATATATATCTACATATATATATTAGGGGTGGGACTCGATTAAAAAAATTAATCCAATTAATTAGAGGCTGTGTAAGAATTAATCTTGATTAATCGTATGTAATCGACACGTAAATTTGCCCCAAATCGCAAATTGTTTTTTTTTTTAATTTAAAACGGTTTTAGTGGGCGACAGAATCAAATAATAGACATGGATATGAATATTGTAAACTGAAGCTGTTTTAATTTCTGAAAAAAGCTTTTAAACTGCATTTGAATTCAAAACAGAAACAAAAATATCATCCCTGGTTAAAATTGGGCAGACTTAAAAATAAAGTGGTAGTTTAAGTACTTTAAGTACATTTTCAGAATAGTATTGTCTTTAAATAATAATAACCAAAATTTCACCATAAAGTGCAGTTTTTCTTCTTAAAAAAATAAGTCAGAAACATAAAAGGTAATTTGACCAGCTTACTCTTTAAACTCTGAGTAACATTAGCCAAAATTATTTTGTACATTAGGCTAAAACAGTGTGATCATTGAACATTTTGTAATTAGATGTATTTAGAATTACTAACGGTCACGGAAGTCCAATGATCCCCAGTAAGAGCCACAAAGTCCGCTTTCTGTAATGCATCTAATTTTGCTTGCTTTTCAGTGTGCACAAAACCATGCTTTTATCAAGGCTTCGCTCGGGTAGTCGAAATGATCAGTCGTAGGAATGCGCTTTATTCCGACTCTAACATTTTTGTAGCTGTGATGTGTGCATCAGTGTAATGGATGTACCAGGAAATCATGCATTGACAAAAGTTCCCGTTTGCTTGGAATTGAAAGTGTGATTAAATGCGTTATTTTTAACGCGTTATGGAGTACATGCATCGAAGCTTCTCAACTGTGCTTGTGCTAAGAAAGGGAAAATTTTAAAAATAACGTAACATGATTCTGCGTTAACCTAATATTTTTCATACGTCCCAAACCAAGGAGATGGGAAGGTAAAATGAATCGGGTAGCGTACATAGTCAGTACATCCCTCTCGGAATCAAACCTCAAATGTCGGCGTGAGAGGCGAAGACTCTACAATTGCGCCACCGCTTGTCTATGCTAAAGTACGTATTGTAGATCGGGCTATAGATATACATTTATATATATATACCCGTGTATCGCAGTGGAGAAGTAGAAGTTATGAAAAAGAAAAGGGAACATTTTAAAAATAACGTAACATGATTGTCAATATACAGTAATTGTTTTGTGAGTGTTATTGAATGTTGCTGTCATCAAGGATTTGATTATCATTATTTCTTTCAATCAGGCTCGTATTTGTACGATGTGTTCAAGTTACATTCCGTGTTTGTCAATCGTTGTAAAGATAAGAGGTTTCATTCATCGATTAGTTCCTTACTGCATCAATAAACAGCTCGTCTTCCTTTTTATCTGTGATGTGACAAACTGCATGCACGGGTTTTTTTTTTTTTTTACGCTGTCTTCCTTTAGCGGGACATTGACTTTTTCCACCGTGTGCTTTGTTTCCACAGTAGCTGCATTTATGAATATGCTTATCAGACGCTTCATATTTTTTGCTGCCTTTTCAATTGTGTAATTCGGTTTTGTTCAGCTCTTTGGAACTGTTGCTTTTTATCTGTGCACTGCATCAGTTCACGTGAGCCACTCGGTGTACTTGCATCGAAGGTTCCCAGCTGTGCTGGTGCCATCTCGTGCTATGTCCATAGCTTTATTTAATGTTACCTTAGTCCTGGCACTTAAAACTTTCTCTCGCAGTTTCGCTGAGTTTGTGTCAAACACCACCCTGACCATCTCATCTTCCTCTCCATAAGCACAGTCCTTCACCCGTGAATATTTACCCGTGGCAGTTTGCTATTGGATTGCCGCTGACGGATGGCCTTATATGGGCAGGCACTAAATTACAAATGCCAGCGGCAGCCTGTCTATGAACTTAATTTAAAGTGTAGGTTTACATCGTGCTTTGTTTCCGAAGTAGCAGAACTCGCTTCTTATTGTTTCGCTGCCTTCTCAATTATATAATGCATGTTTTCTTGAGCGTTTTTTTGAGGTCTTCCTGGTTTTCTATGTACTGCGTGATTACGTGGGAGGCGTGATGATGTCACACGAAACTCCGCCCCCACGGTGTTGAAGCTCATCTCCATTACAGTAAATGGAGAAAAACTGCTTCCAGTTATGACCATTACGCGTAGAATTTCGATATAAAACCTGTCCAACTTTTGTAAGGAAGCTGTAAGGAATCAACCTGCCAAATTTCAGCCTTCCACCCACACGGGAAGTTGGAGAATTAGTGATGAGTCAGTGAGTGAGTGAGTGAGTGAGTCAGTGAGTCAGTGAGTGAGTGAGTGAGTGAGTGAGTGAGGGCTTTGCCTTTTATTAGTATAGATAAGAGTAGCTCATTACTTAAAACGATAAATTTTCTAGGCATGTCAGTATCAAACCGGTGGCCTCTTGATTAGAAGTTAGCAGTTCTTACCGTTGCACCACGGAAGCTTGCGTATTATACTTGCACCTTTTGTGAAAGTGTTTATTTGATATTTGGACTTCAGTCCTCACACATTACACATTTACATTTTGTGATTTATTACTAGAACATGAAAAACATTTCTGTTTTAACGATGTGTTTACAAAGATTATTGTAGACACGGAACACACGTGTGTTCCAAATAACGATCTATTATTTCAAATCTAAAACTCCAGCACTTCACTCCACTTCACTCCCTGAGCTGGGAGAACTTCTTGCCATTTCTGCGGCAGTTGGGGTTGGGAGGTATAGCAGGCTGCTTGCTGGTTGTGTTGATCGACGCATTTACAAGACAAAAGACACTGATGGAGAGGTGCGAAGGGATTTAAGGTGGGCCAGAGTTTTTTCGTAGGCTTTGGTAATTCTAGTGTTAATGACGTATTATCATTCTTTACTGAGTTGTGTTTATCGTAGAGCTACATATTGTTTGACAAAGCACCATTTCATTATGTGAAGAGTTTTTACATATGAAGTTTATTCTCTGTGCTTTGAAAAACTTCCTAATATGTGGGACAAAAGCCTGAAATCTTTAATGCATGGTAGTCTATCCTAAAGCAGGATACTAACAGATTAAGAAAACCTGGACTCGTGTTATTGTATGCAGCAAGAGTCCTTTCAAAATCAGGAAAGTACTGGTATTTCACAAAGTTGTTACCATCTATAAGTGGTTATTCACTATATGGAGCCTACTACAGATCTAAATAAATAAAGGTTGTTTTCGGAACCTTCATGTGGATAGGTCTTTTGAGGATCAAAAATTTTTCCCCAATGGCATCGCTCTGAACAACCTCTTTGGCACCTTTATTTTTAAGATAAAGCTTGCTTGGCCTAACTTGTTAACCTCCAACATATCTTGTCAAAATATGCTTGTTATAGTAAACTTATTTTAGCCAAAGATTAATAGACTTCCTTACAGCAGTATTCGTTCACATAAAAGAGGACACATTATTATTGTGTGGTGTTTTCTTTTTTGTATGTATGTAACCTTGTACTACAGTGAGTGAGCTTAGAAAATAGATGGACAGGTAAAAAAACCTGTTCAGAATTTTGTTAGTAGACCATATTCCTCTCGTAGAAGATGGATGTATGATATGGTAGTCTTCCAATGTCAGCCGATGTTTCTCTGTCTATAAACTTCAAATCCTTATTAACTGAATTTCTAAACTTTCAGTTTATGCCATTAGTTTGAATATGTCATTTGTCTCCCATAAAGCACAGTTTGAAGCATCCAGTCCAGCGAAAAAAGTTTACCACACAGAGATAAAAACTTCAGAAAATTCTAGAACAGATGATAGAAACGCACTCTTGAAAAATATAAAATTAGTTGTGTTTATAACCAGGTATAACTACTTCCAGCAAAGTTGGCTTTGAGAAGCGGAAATGTATTCTAAAGCCAGACCTCCAAGGTGAAGTCCATGTAGCAGCTGAGGAATGTGGGTGGAGCTGTGACCAATAAGTGACATAAAAACAGACCAGGCCAGCTACCTGGAGACTGCCTTCAATAAAAAGGGACCAGGACAGCAACCTGGAGACTGCTCTTGAACAGAGTTTGGAATGAGAGACTATGAGATTGGTGATGCACTGCTAGGCAGCCCCTGACGCCTAATTCCTTTTGATCACTGGCAGTGGTGTCCCTTGTGCATACAATGGGAGTCTGGAATTGTAATTTAACATCCATCAGGACATACAATAAAGCAAGCATTTATCAATTACTGGTGTCTCTTAAGTGGTTCATCAGGTCTTTACAGTATGGAGCAAAATAAACTTTCAAAGAAATGTAGAAAGTTGATGAACACCTTGAGCCAGACCAGTAACAAGATCAAATCAATGGAGAAAGATACAATAATGTGAACATAAATAAGCTAGAAAACAGGAATCTCAGAAATAACCTTGCATTATAACAGGTAGGAATAAAAGAGCACTGAAGTTGTCAAAACTATGGAATTTCTGAATAAGCCGTGTTGCCTTTCTTGGCTTGGCTTTTTATCAATCATAAATCAATCAAAGATATGCCATGGGATTTATTAATTTTAATCAGCATGTGTTTTGACTGAGACCTATAATATTAAAATTCTCTAGTTATACTGACCATCAGACTGTACTCTGGGAGGCTCAGAAAATGTATGTGCCCTGTGTTTGTCAATGTATTCATTTTTTCCCCAGACTTTAGCTAAACTACTGCTTCCACATTATAAAAGGAACCCATAGTGCTGTATTGCAACCATTTCTCCTTAATCCTGCTCAGGGAATGTGATCATTGATGAAAGGAAACATACTATTGGCACTATTGTCAACTCTGAAGCTACTGGCACATCTCCCGGCAATTACTGCCTTATCATTGTTCTTCCAATTAGACATTTTGCCAAAAAAATATATTACTGGTCATGCATTGTGAAAACAGACACAGTGACTGATGTTCCATGCTCTTTGCTGGAGATTTCTTTTTCAAAACTTATTTTGTTATTTCATAAATGAATTGTTTGTTGAATTGTGTACAATGTGTCCTCTAAGATATAAAGGAATTAAGAATATGTATACTCCGGAGCCAAAACTCTATACTAACAAAGAGTTGAGGCCAGAATATGTAAAATAGTAAACCTAGGTAACGGGGGGAGGCATAATTATGAAACCAGGAAAATGAAGTGTCAGAAGAAAACGCTTAGGGGCCATCTTCAAGGCTCTTAGGAGACGTGTAATTCTCCTTTAGACAGAGAGAGTAGCACTGTCACTTACCTTTTCTTCCCTTTCACTTTCTGACCCCATATCTACAGGCAGGAAGAACTCTGGAGTCCTCTTCCACATTTGGATCATATTACCCTGGAGCATATTTATGTACAGTATTTCAGTGTACTCACAGGTTGGTGTTCATCTGAAGCACCAATAAAATCATTTTAGAAACCTGAGCACATTAGTCCTCAAGTTTGCTTTTTTTTTATTGTTCCAGCATCTTAAACATCATAAACAGGAAACAAAAGCATCATTGGAATGACTTTTTGAGTTGAAGATCCTCCAGTCAAGTGTCCTGTCTTCAATTCAAGAAGCCAATACCATGAGTCAGTACTATGGTGTGCAGTGATTATTCTGGAAATAAAAATTATTTTAGTAAAGAAACATGTAGTGTGCACGTTTTAAGAATACGTCTAGATAACTGGCATGTAAATTATGCCACACAAGTAACACAAGATTTTCTTTTTTGCATGGACATTTTTCACATTTTTTGCCATTGTATGGTATTAGTAACTATTGACTTGTACAATATCATAAACTTTTTTTAAACAATTGTTCATGAAAACATGAGATTGAAAATTTTTCTTGGCCACCACTACAAACTATATGGGGTAAGTAGAATATAAATAAAATTACTGTTTTTGGTTTGAGTATTGTTTTAAAATGTGGTTTACCTGGTTGGTACACCAACCTTTTTATTTGTCTCTGCATTTATTTTATTTTATTTATTTTAGAATCATAACTTATAACTTGTAATGGAACAGAGCAATGGATAATTGTAATAGGTTATAAAAATCAGAAACTTGTGTTTAGAATATTTAGTTGTAAGTATCAATAATAAGTCTGTAACTTCTGTAAGGTAAAAGAATACTGAGAAAGTCAATATCACTAACACGCATGCAAACTTTCAGATTCCTGCATAAAGTCAGTAGAAGACCTCACAAACTGCAAAATAGTGACATGTTTTTATTACTTGCCACTACAGTTAATACAATATGGAATCTAAAACGTAATGACTTTACCAAGAGCCCATAATAGAAACATATACCAATTTAAGAAACAACACAGATTGTAACAAAATAACACAGAAAACGATTTGTTGCAATATATACAGTATATGCATAGTAAGACACTGAAAAGGGGTTTAATAATAAAGCAATTTCTGAGGATCTCCAAGTGCCAACAGATATCTGAAGAAGAAGCCTGACAGCCTGAATGAACATGATGACCATTTCATAACTTGATAATAAAAACATTATCATACTTAGGTTTCTTTTGCGTTTATGTGGATCTATTTATCAGCATAATTTGATTGAAGAGATTGAAGAAAAAATAAAGAACCAACTTTTTTGTGCTTCTTTCAACTGATCTTACTGGAGAGTCTAAGCTTTCAACATTAAGAAATAAACAAGTGTAATTTTAGTCTTGTAAAATTGTATTTTTCTGTCTGCCAAGGGATGGGGGGATGTATTCTTCCTGTCAACACCAATCAAAAGAACCTAATTCCAAAGGAGTTAGCACCTCCTGCTGGATACAGTCATGTTTTCTTATATTGACCCCAAAATTATATATTTATTTATTTATTAACATAGCTGATAAGATTTCTTATATTAGGCTGTAACATTTAATTGGGTTTTGTTTAATTTGATTTTGTTCATATCTGACTCCATGTTCAGTTAGGAAAAGTTGTTATCTTATTTTTAATTGGATGAGCAGAGTTATGTATTATTTTAAATATACCACAATTCTCTTTTTAATAAATGAGAATTCATTGTTTTTCTGTATACAGTTTCTTAATTTAAACCCTTGTGGTCAAGTGAGGAAGTACAAGCTGGAGAGAATAAATGTTGGCCATCTCCGTTTAACTCTCATTGGCTTTCTGTAAATTTAAAACATACAGCACTCTTTGGTGCAAATGTAAAACATAATATCAGGTTAACTGTTAGGGCTTAAAGAGAGCTCTCTTTGAATGTAGTTCATAAGGATGGTGCTCCGTCCTGCTGGAAGTTCAGATCACAAAATGACGCCTCCTTCCGGCAGACCAGAAGGGGCAGAGTCAGCGGCCCTCACTTAATATCTTCTCTGCACTGCGGAGGGAAGGGAAGAGGACATGATTAGCACCAGTGCATCCTCCCATTCCAGAGTGCTATTATGTACCTTGAATGAGCCTGCAGAGTGATCCTCTGACATGCATGGGTAACACTTTGTTTTAGTGTTTAAAAACAACAACTCTACCTGTGTGAGTGAGTTTGGGTGTAAATTTGCTAGAAAATACACTGGCAACCCAGGAATAGTTCCGGTCATTCACCTGCCAATTTAGCTTCCAGTTTCCAAGACTGTAAACTTAGGACTGATGTGAATATTTGAATATCTAATCTAATAAGCGAAAATAAATCCCTCTTACCCACACAGCATATTTTTTTTACTTTTAAGACTGAATGTGGTATTTTTAAAACACAACTTGTGTTTGAGACTTAACAGTTAAATTTTGCACACCATGGCCACTCAACGTATGAAGCTTTCCTTTATGAATAAATCTGTATTGTAAACGAAGGGTTTGCCCTAAATGGTACACAATGCACTCATATACTTTATTTAACTAGGTACTAAATGATGTATTGGGAAGTAGATAAAGTGCTAGAAGGCATTATGTGGAACACATTTGTCATTATGTATAATGATTCTTCCTGTAGGTTTTGATGCTGTTCTATTGCTTATTCCCATCCTTACAGAAATCTTATTCTCTGAGAACTATTGCAAAATTGTTTCAAAAGAACACTGGCCAAATAATGTGTACTTTTCACCTATTTTACAAAACAGATTAGGACATTTGCACAGCCACTAGTTTAACAGCTGTTAGAAGTTTACACCTGACATTTGAAGAAGACTACTCCAAATCTCTCCAAATCTAACTGCTGTGCTGCTGGCACCTGCAGTTGTAATGGTACTTATGTATTTGATTAAACTGAAATGTAGTCTATTAGTCTATAATACTTCACACTTCCGCTACTACAAGTCAAACATGTTGCAGGTGAGGTGGGCATGTTTGGTTTTTTTTTTAATGTGTGGAGAAGATTTTTTTATTAGAGAATAAAGTTCTAACTGTATTCCAAATATCATTGCACTGGGCTTGGCAACATAACTGACATATGCGAGGAAGTGAAGTTCAATAAAAATAAAATGGCAAACAATAAATTGAAAAATGTGATCCTGGTAATCCCTGCTGCATTTCTTCATTCTCTTGCTCATAGAGCCAGAAAAGAACAAAATGACAACATCCCTCCAATCTGTTCTTCTCCTCTCCCTTACTACTGTTTCCTCCCTTCCAGTTAGTATCCATGTCTGTTTCTTTACATTGTCCTCTCAGTGTTGCAGTTTAACAAAACCAGTGACTACCATGTTTACTTACCCACTTCTAACTTTATGTTCAAAGGCAGAAAGAAAACATCTGTGAAGCCTCCTTACCGACACTGGGCTGGCTATACATTACAATATTTTGTCATCGCTAGATGATTTAATTTATGTGTTCAAATCACACATCTAACATGATACTAGAGAGATACACATTGCAGCACCATTATATTACAACTGTAGATAATAATTAGCTTGCCTTGTATATCAGAGTGATGGCAGGACTATTCTATAGCTTTATAGAACCTGGACATGGCTGAAGACAGATTACAAGCCAAGTAGATTTGTATTTAAATATCTCCCATAGGAGAAATAAAGAACAATGTCCGAAATAAAATAATAATATATATTTTTTCATTAATATGTCACTAAATGGGTAAATTTAAAAATTGCACTGTTTCCAACATATTCCACACTAACTTTTTGATTCTGTTTTTGCCCACCATCCACACTAAAACTAAAACTGCAAATGAATCTTCTCAAAAAATCTCTAAGTTGTATAAATCTTAAAATGGCAAGTCCCAATTATTAGTGGGAAAGCCAAGCTTTTTGAAAATGTTGATGTATAATCATCATGTCAGTCACTGACTTCAGTTTTGTTGTGCCTTTTGAAATCTCATCTTCACTGTGGAGTATTTTCCTAAATTCTCTGCAACAGCCAACATGTACTACTCCTTGAAACTCTTGAATATTTCACGGTGACGTATGCGCTGTATTCTGTCGGGACTTTCAGGTTATATTTTTCAAAGGTTTTGCCTACCTTGTTCTCTTTTCTAACCTCCCAATATAGCCAAAAAATGTTCACTTATGTGTTTAGATACATTTTATTTTTTCCTTTTTCTTTCTGCATTTACTGTATAAACAAAAATTGCTCCAGGCTGACTAGCTGTGCATGCCAGTAGGATCAGTAGGAAGATATAGGATGAAAAAATGAATCTCAAAATGCTACTGTGGACAGAAAATGCTTAAAATGAAAATGAAATTTTCAAATACTGTATATCCCTGTTTGTGAGAACTAAGCCCCAAGTATCCACTACTTTGTTTAGAATATTTTCTAGTATGGTGTCAAATATATGCTGTGACAGATAGGGGGCACTATCGCTCCTTTGAAACACTGTCCACGGCTCCAAACACCAGGTAAAAGTCCAAATGCTGACTTGATTAAATCGCCACAGTGCACAAAGCACCCTCTCCTCCACAATACTCATACAATAACAATATTCACTAATAAACCAATCCTCCAGCTCCCAGACGCGTTGCCACCCTTCTACCCAGCTCAGCTCGCCGTCTGGGAGCTCTCACAGTCCTTTTATACACCCTGACACGGAAGTCTTCCCAATCCCCAGTCCATGTGGTCCTGTATCACTTCCGGGTCAGGTAAAAGTTCTTTTCTTCACCCCTGAAGCCCGTCGCTCTTCCCTTGACGAACTTCCGGGTCATAGGGCACAAATAAGTCTTTGGTCCTCCCTGCTCCCTTCCTCTTGCGGCCCCTACGGTATCCAGCAGGGCTGAGGATAAAAACTACATAGTCCATGACTCCCTGCTGGTCTTCGGGTCACCTCCATACTGCAGGGAGGGCTCCATCTGGCGGCCTGGGAGTATTGGCCGGGATGACAAGTCGGCCACATCTCACAATGCATTCTTGCCTACACAAAGATATGTTTGATGGAGTATAAGATGGAACCACTAAGTATCCTTAAATAATCTATCTGCCATTCATACATTAAGTAACTATTAAGTAATGTTATATTACAGAAAATGTTAAAAGAACAAAATAAATCAGCACAAGTGAGGAATAGTTTCTGCAATAGATAGCTGCCTTTTCCAAATCATGACCTTTACTGGCAAAGAGGGTATCATTTTAACAGGAAATATCAGTTACAGAACTGATTCTAGGAAAATGACTAAAACTTCACAAAGAATGTACAGACTTAAGAAGAGACTATGAGTGCAGTCTGGAGAGAAAATAACTTGGAGAAAGAAATTCCACACTATACTTTTGTAAGAAAATAAAAGGTTGCAGGTGAAGGTTTTATGAATAAAATTATTTTCTCATTTTACACCACAAATGTATTGTGGGCGAAGCAGAATAATAGGCTACATCAATAAGGGAGAAAAGCTTCGAAATTCAAGGCACCGTTATCACAAGACAAGTAGCTCAAGCAGGAATTTGTATAGAGGCACAAGTAACAGCAAATTCTAAAAGAATGTTGTAGAATAATAGATAAATGGTTGGTACTGATAAGACATAAAGTAAAAGCCTTTTTAAAGAAAATAGGTAGAAAATGTCAACAGGAAGCTTTTTCAGAAATAACAAAACTAGAAAAGAGATTAAAGATGTTTTATGCAGTGGGAATGGAAGAGTCTACTGTGGAAGATGAAATAAAGCAAATCAAACCCCAAACTGAACACTTTACAGAAGATCGGGGAAGGATGAATGCAAAGTAAGATAGCAACAGGAAAGACATGTACTTTCATAAACAGATTAAAGCTTGAATTGAAAAAGTTAATGACAATAAGTGAAATGTGAAGAGTACAATTGAGGAGAAAATAAAAGACAAAGAAGATGACGCTCTGTAAGAAAAAAGAGACAAAAGAAAATACAAAATGAAATTTCCTGGTTGCAAAATAATGGAAAGTACAAAAAAATTGACATTCTGATAGAATGATGGCTAAGTTTTATCTGTATGATTAAATGAACAATACATATTTATTACCACTACACTATGAGATTAGAGTATATCTGGTAAAACTATGGAATCATGAAAATACAGTTGGTCCTTGGAATTCAGAGGGCTTAGAGGCTCAGGACCCCAGCAAATGAAAAAAATCATAAATACATTTAACAAAGTAGGCTAACACACACACACACACACATAAATGTACACATACATAGGGAGAGAGAAAGAGAAATTGAGAGATAATACATATTCAGCAGGAATATAACATTGTACTGTTTTTAGATATCAGTAAAATACAAAACTCAACTTTGTACTATATACCTAGGCCTACATGTAAAGTGAAAAAATGTTATATTCACTTTCTCTGCTGGTGTAGCTGCTGCACCAGCTTCATGGAATTTCCTGCTTATTTTCCTTGATATACCTTACTGGCAACCAAACGCAGCAACTGACATGACTGAACGAAACATATTCAATTATACAACCTTATCTAGTAGGTGCTAGGGTAGGGGATAGAAGCCTATAGGCTGGCCCTGGCACAATGACTTCCCATTTAGCATTTAAATATATTATGTTTAGAATGGAGCCGGCAATCAAATTCCATCTGTCCCTCTACTACTAATTAAACTAAATGTGCATCACTTAAGAAATCATAGAATAAGGTTCGTTCAAAATCCTCCAATTTTAATTACTTTTTTTTTTCCAAGTATAAAGGTCTAAAAAGAGGTTGTATACAATATTTCAAATACCCACCCCTTAGAAACAACCTAATCATACACCTATATATACTTTCTTAAAAAAAACTTTAAAATGTTCTTAAAATAGGAATGAATAAAGGGGATAAATCATTATTTAAGACAAGTATTTCCATAAATAAATAATTCATAATAAAAACAGTTCATATATATGCATCCCAACAGGATATAGTTTTCAACCTGAGGGACTGAATTTATTAACATTAGAGTTAAAATCTAAGCTAAAAAGGAAAAACTTAACATTAGGGCTACTAATGTGAATGTTAGGGTTTGAAATCATTTTAATATTAGAGGCCCTGTCACCGGGGGTTAAGATAAGGACTTCCTTTTGCCTCTTGGGAGGACTTTCAACCTCTAGAAGCAGTTTATTGCACTAAATAAGATGTAAAAACTTGTGAGAAACATAAAATAGAATGATCACTGTGTAAGAAAAATTATGTATGTGAGGATGGCAGACGAGACAAAGATGTGTGACATCCCCCAAACCAAGTATGTAGTTCCATAGTTTTTGAACTGTTACTTTTTACAAAATTTAAATCATTATAAAAAAAAGTTGTTTAAACTTTATACTTATGATAATAAACGATAAAATGACACCTATACTAATAAAAGGCAAAGCCCTCACTCACTCACTCACTCACTCATCACTAATTCTCCAACTTCCCGTGTAGGTAGAAGGCTGAAATTTGGCAAGCTTATTCCTTACAGCTTACTTACAATAGTTAAGTAGGTTTCATTTCGAAATTCTACACGTAACGGTCATAACAGTCGACAACGTCCGCCATGTTGAACTTTCTTATTTATGGCCCCATCTTCACGAAATTTGGTAGGCGGCTTCCCTGCGCTAACTGAAACCGATGTACATATTTATTTTGGTGGTATGACGCCACTGTCGGCCGCCATATTGAACTTTCCAACGCCACTAATTCTCCAACTTCACGTGTAGGTAGAAGGCTGAAATTTGGCAGGCTCATTCCTTACAGCTTACTTACAAAAGTCAAGCAGGTTTCATTTCAAAATTCTACACGTAACGGTCATAACGGTTGACAACGTTTGCCATGTTGAACTTTCTTATTCATGGCCCCATCTTCACGAAATTTGATAGGCGGCTTCCCTGCACTAACCGAAACCAATGTACGTACTTATTTCGGTGGTATGATGCCACTGTCAGCCGCCATATTGAACTTTCCAACGTCACTAATTCTCCAACTTCCCATGTAGGTAGAAATTTAGTACTTATTTCGGTGGTATGAAGCGTGGGTATTTTGCTAGCTGTATATATTTTGTAAATCTGATTTATTAGACCTTTTTAGACTTTGCTGTTTTCTGCAATAGCTTGCAAAATTTGCAAAATAATTTCCATTTAATTGTTAATGACAAACCTCTGAATAAGTGGTTCCACGAATTGCAAACCCATTAATTGCAAGGGCCAACTATAAGTTTTATTTGCTATGCTGTGAAAGAAAAAAGGAATCTATGTTATAATGACAAATATCCAAGCAAAATGCTTGCCAATTAACCCAAAAGAAAGAAATAGTTACAGGTGAATAAATAGACACAAAACCTAGAATATAACACAATGACTGTTTTTATATAAAAATTTGTAGTCAGACCTTAAAGATTTTATTTCATCAGTGAAAGCAATGGTAACTGTTAGAAACATGTATGGTTGAACCAAGTTGAGAATTATATTTATTTTTCTGCTCAGCAAGATGCCACTGTTTACCATTTCTTCTTTATTATTATGCATCTTTTTCATCCATAAAATGGAGAAGACAAGCATGAGTGAAAAGTGCTTTTTTATGTGAAACAATTTTGACTTTTTCATACTATATACATTTTTATAATATAATATAGCACTCTCAAACTTCAATATACTAGATGGTTTGGGGCAAAAGCTTATCAAGGCAGCATGAATGGAAACAACCAGCCCCAGATAAATTTCCCATGTATTTACACACCCACACTCACAAAGGACCACTTTAGAATCAATAATTCACAAAAATAATAGTATTAATAATTAATTATGTTTATATAATGCTTTTCTAACCTACCCAAAGCATGTTATATAGACAATGGAGAGCTGTTTCCACCACAACCAATGTGTAGCATCCACCTGATTGATGTAACAGCAGCAAAACTCATATTAGGCAGTGATGGATGGTGTAAGAGAGATAAATAGACAATTTAGCCATGACATCAGTAAACAATCTACAGTTTTTGAAAGATATCCAGGTGTCTTTTATGATTGAAGTTAGTCAGGACCTTGTTTTTTCATTTCATCCAAAGGACGGCACCATTCTTTTTTACAGCTTAGTGTCCACATCATTGCACTGCTGCACTGGGATCGGCACACAGGCCACAGGTTAAGTGCCCCCTGATGACCTCACCAACATCTCTTCCAGCAGCAATCTACGCTATTCCTAGATGGTCTCCCATGCATGTACTGGCTGAGACCAAACATGCTTAGCTTCACATGGATGGTGGAAGTGATATTGCTGCTGTTATTTTGTACTATATCCTTGATTGTAAGTTGTATTAATTTACCATTAGTTCTCAGTTGTACATTTTTATGAGCAGTAAACAAAGGAAGTTTTAATTTACTTATGAACTGTGTGACTGCACTGACCTTCAGAAATACACGGTTAAAAAAACAAAGAAATAAATCAGTACAACTGTTTACATCTTGACTGAAATCAAACAAAAAGCCTTCACAAAAAAAAACAGCCAAAACAAATCCTACCATCATATATAAAAATGCCAGAATTCAGTATAATATAATTTAACACACACACTGAAATGGAAACAGTGCTGCATGTACAAAGGGCATACTGTAGCTTAGTGCTTTTATGTGATACTGTATAGTGCAGCAAATCCTTTATCAATTATTTCCTTTAAACTACTATTTAGGTCGAAACAAAGCTACACTTATTTAGCAGGATTACTGTAATTTAAAGTAACATACCTTTACATTTGCAATTTTTGTCTTTGTACATAACATGCTTAATGTGATGCATATAACTGACTTCTAAAGAAAAGCTGTTTAAAATTTCACAGAATGTTCTAGCAAAGACAATTGAAGTTAATTGTTGTTTGTGTACTGAAAACTTTTTTTGCAGTTTTGAACCGTAGAACATCATAGTTAAAGCTGTAGAGCTTGGGAGCAATTTGGGTCCATTTACAAAATACATTTTATACATCTCAGCTGATGATAGGAAATTGTGTTCCCAGAAATTTGTGATAAAATCGGCAAAATAACAATGCAAGGTTTAACCTATAACGAATGTGAATACTGATGCACAATTTAAAAGGTAGAGTAAAATGTTTTTTTAGAGTTTAAGCCAGCAAGTGCTAAACATAAATTATGTTGCCTAAGATTTGATTTTGGAGAGTGCGTAAAATGTGAGCAGTGGTCCAGAACTGGGCCAATTACTTGCATGAAAACACCAGCAATTACAACTTGGTAATTTACTACTTTCCACAGCTTAAGCATGAATTCCCAATAAAATGCAAGGTCCAAGATTAAAAGTTCACCTTGAATTTCAGTAAGTAGTAAATACACCCTGTCATATGAATCTTTGATCTCATTTTGGGATTTTTAAATTGGAGGTACTTGTTTACTAGTACTGCTATTCACTTGTTTTTGCCTTACTTATACCTAATATATGGTTTGGCGACCTTGCAGACAGTACATATTTTAGTTTTTTCCCTCACGTTGCAAGTCATAAAGATTTGGTTGACTGGGAATTCTAGGACTACTGTGACTGAATGTATCCCACAATGGATAGACTTGTGTTCTGCATCTGATTGCTGTATTCAGTTTTTACATGTGGTAAGCACCAGCCTGGGCCACACTTAAATGGACTTCTTGAGAGTGAAAATGGATGGATGGTACTTAGTTTTGATTAACTTCGGTGTTAATAATAATATTAAGCGTCTCTTTTACTTGACTCTTGTTTTTCTTAAGAAAGGAATCCCATTTTTCTGAGGGGGACTCTCTGAACAATGACTTAAATCAAGGTGAGCAAAGTATTCACATCTGCGGATGTTTCTCTGGAGAATATACCGGTAATATTATTTTTTTCAGCATCATGTCTGAACGGCTGGAGCGATTTTCTTCAAACTTGGTACACATGTTCCTCAATGGTCAACTAAAAATACTGTTGGATGAAATCAGCTGTAACCCACCCCTTCTGGCTAGGGTGTGAGTGATCTTGTGGTCTTGTATGCATGTTATCATCCAGTTGACACTTGGAACAACCACCAGAGGGCGAACTGGAGGTGACTGCCAGCATTCTTTATGTTTGAGTGCCACCATGCCCATGTTGCTTTTGAAATTAAATAGAGTTCTACGCGTGGAAGTGTGTGTGTCTGTCCGGCATGAAAGTGAGACGTAGAGTTGGGGTAAGGGTATTCCAGCTCTGAGGATACTCAAGCGAGGCCAGTACACCAGCAAAAAGAAATCTCCTAAGAAAGACAGTCGCTTAGTTGCTAATGCACAAACAATGCAAGCAGTTCGGCAACATGATTCCTTCTAGCAGAGATGTCCAGAGTAGTTCTGACGATTTAAATACTTTCTAGGATCCCGTGTTTTTAACAGCATGGGCTTACACAGTTAGTATATACCAGGCGACTGCCAGCATTCTTTATTTTTAAGCAGCACCTCGCCCCTGTTGCTTTTCAAATTAAATAGAGTTGGCTGATTCCGAGCGTCAACTGGATGATAACATACATACAAGACCGCAAGACAAGGACATTAGTGAGTCTTTATTGATTGTTAATTTGTTTTTATTTTTAAAGATCTTTATGTTTGAGCACCACTGCGCTCCTGTTCCTTTTCAAATTAAATACAGTTGGCCGGTTCTGAGCGTCAACTGTATGATAACATACATACAAGACCGCAATACAAGGACATTAAGGAGTCTTTATTGTTCGTTAATTTATTTTTATTTTTAAAGTTTTTTTTTTTTAATTATGTTTTTCTCAAATGATTAAAAAAAAAAAACACTTTATTTTCCTCCCGGGCAATGCTGGGTATTTCAGCTAGTTTTTAATAAAAGGACAAGTGACTGTGTGTCTGTCTGTCTATGTGTGTGCTATCTCTCTGCAATCCAACAGATTGTGCATCACAAAGATTAGACTGCTTTTACTAATCCTCTACCAAAGGATATGTGGTAGAGATATAGCAACTGGATGGACACTCTGCAAATGCTAATGCTGAGGTTTAAATTAATTACTTAATTTTCAATCCATCTTAGATGGGTAGCACAACTAGTCAATTATACATTATAAAGCAGTATAGAAACCGAGGTGGTGTATTACCATGGTATTACCCTCAACTTACTCAAGTTTGTTACCGGATTGGTCTACTCTTGCTCTTTAAGATTAACACACATTAATACACATATACATAGACATACACATACACACAAACCCAAACTGCATAAATGCTGTATCAATGATACATACACAGCCTGTCGCTCGCTAGCACTTAAAGAGATGTACTTATCATTGTCATGTAAAACATACAATGTCTTAGCGATATCTCAGACCTAAATATTACATTTGTCTCTAAGAAACATACATATAAACATTTAAAGGCTCAACATGCTTTGCTATAGGACATTTATCAACCAATAATGTTTTACTTTACCACACTGTTCTTTCTATCAGATGGAGCTCCCCTCCTCAGCCTGATAAATCACCCCACAGTTTAAAGCATATAGCAGACAAACAACTGGTCTGGGTGCTCTTAATATTTACTTTATTACTTAAATCACTCAAGATATAAAGACAAAATATAAAAAAATAAAAGCAACATTGGTATTTATTAAAGAATAGTACCAGTAGAAGAAAGTATAAAAAAACTGCAAAATAGAAAAAGCTTTCACAAAGTGTCAAGGATTGGAAATTGTCCTGGAGCAGCTTTTGACTTAGCAATAGATGTTATTCATGAGATGCTTCCACTGACAGTAAGATGAAAACAGTCATATGTCTCTTGGTATCCTTTCCTGATGTCGCTGTCACCCTCTCTTGACACCGATTGGACAAGTCATATTTATTTTAAAATTCCATGTGGGGAAACAAATGATGTTATACACACTTGATTGGCTGGCTGTCAATATGATGGATGTCCTTGCTCATACTCCTTGATCTTTTTATATATAATAAAGTAATAAAAGTTTTTAATGTTTTAAGTACCTCCAAACTCCTTCCTTTCCCAAGCTGTAAACAAATTTGGTAATTCCTAGTCCCGTGGCATCCATCTCTTCGTAGGTTATAATGTAATCGATACGGCCTGAGGCATCATCATCTTTTACTTTGTTTCCACAGATTCTTTAAGGTGATACAATTCAGGAAAAGAAGACGCTTTAATGTTAAATTGCACATGCTAGTGTCCTGTATTTCAGTTCATCTTTTGTTTTTTGTGAGGAAAATAATAATGAGAATAAAGGCACTATTGTTTAGAAAATTGCAGTTCTTGTACTGCAGAACAGAAGGTATGTATTCTATCATGATATCAGATCACTTATGACATGCAGCTTGCACAAAAACTTTTGTTAATAAACTTTTCTTAATATGGCACAGGAAAAATGTCAAAACATGTACAGGTATATAACTGTTGCTAGTAACCTCTTTCCTGTCTCAGTATCTCTGCTCTACTCTAGGAAGGTTTATCAACAATCTGTGGGGTTGACTGAGACTGTCAGTGCTTTATTCCAAACCATTTTACCACCAATTGAGGGCTTCTCAAAGGCGTCCCCTTGAGCACTTAAGGGACCACAAGTAGGCAATGATCAATCTCGTTCTCAGCTCATTAGTACAATTGGCCAGAGACTTTCATTTACACATAATATTTATTTGCATCAAACCCAATAGCAACAAATATAAGTAATACAAAGAATTATACAAACTTGGTGGGTTCATGTAGTGTTTTATTAGTTCTGGATGATGATTCCCAGATGTCCCAGTTTCTTAATTACTTGAAAAATCTTTTCAGAGAAAAGCCCCTTGGAAAGTGTCCTTCAGCCTACAAGTAGCAGAGAACAAGGTCCATGAACGATTTTCCAAGTGTCCATTTATGCAACTTAGCAAAAAATCAACAACTGAACAGAGATAAAGTTCAATTTTTGCAACAAACAGCAACCAAACTAAGAACTCTTTTAAAAAAAAGTCTAATAAAAATGTTTTACTAATTCTTTATCATTCAAGCCGAAGGTTGATTCTCAAAGAAATCAAAAGCTATTCATATCTTAAAACAGACCGGCCATAAAAAAATATTTGAGGGCCCTTCTCCTCTTAGATCTAAGAAGCCTGAAAGGAACCAATAAAGAACATTAATGATAGGTAGAATGTCCAGTAGGGGCTAGGAGGTATTTTGGCCTGGAACCTCTTGTTGTTTTTTTTCCTCCAGCTTAACTGGAGTTTTCATTTTTTCTGTCCACCCTGGTCACCTGACCTTATTGGATTGCCATTTACAAATTTAATTAAAAAAAACAATTTTATGGTCTACATTTAAAGGGCTCTATTTCCCTTAATTATATATGTTTCTTAAGTAAGTGTGCATGATTAGTTTATCTTTTGTATGCTGTTTATTCATTATTTTTCTTATCTAAATTTAATGTGTTTTTCTTTTCGTGGAACTACTACTTTGACATGTTGTAAAGCAATTTTTTAGTTACATCCTTTGTATGAAAATGTGCCATAGAAATATATATTGTCATTGTAGGATTAGTTTTGCCATTGTGATAGTTTTTAGTTGTAGTACTTGCATACATTAAGTAGTACTGAATTAAAAAGTCATCAAATTCACTCTTTGTTTCATCTTCACTTCCACCTTCACTCTGCCTTGAGCTTCAATCTTTCTGATTGACCATGTGATGTGCAGTTTGCAAGCACATTTGCACTGTAGATTTAGCGTCAGATGTCTCAGTAGTCAGTTTAAAAATATAAATAGGCATCAAACCAGACATGCTCATATCTGACAAGTGTCTTTTTTTACCTAATGACAATAGTGACCTGTGAAATACCATGTCACCAGCAACACTGGTAAAAGGCAGTGTGAGAGACAACAGTAGTATTTTGTGAATGTTGGGGTAGGAGTCTGAACCATAAACATCAACAATATTGACCAGATCATACACAGAGGAGCTAGCCAGATGTTTACCAGTTTGCTTCAAGTGCATTTATACTTTAGTTTGACTCTGCCTCAATTAATACTTCTGAATGATGTTTATTAGAATTCTGATTCCCAAAATGTGAATTCCTCACTTATCCTTAGGCTATGTAGATGGATCAAAGATCAGAAAACTCTCACATGCATTCATAGATGCTTACCATTCTTCACATTTAGAAATTAAAGCTCTTAACAGATCCACTTAGTCCGTATTAGCATCAGCATAAGGAGGAGCTGTTGGCCAGTACTGACCATTTCTTTCAAGTACAAGTGTGAAAATAGCTATCATTATCTCTTCTTTACACTATTCAGTTGTGCTCACACTGAAAATGCAATAGATGTCTGGTGTGAAATAGTGATGATGTCTAGTAGGTTAGATCAGAAGCCGTGGAAACATTCTGCACAGATTCCCTTCATGTCTGAATTTAATGGCACATTACATTTAATCACTGGTAAGTGCCTCCAAATCTTACTCAAGGTTTTGTGTTTCCATTTCAGTGCCAGTCCTCCCTATACCCAACTATGCAAGTTGCATAGGGTCCCATGCTGATAATTATGCAATGACAGTGTTATTTATTATTTAGATAAGCTTGTTATAAGAATAATACACTTTCAAACAGCATGACAAGGAAGTGCCCCCCTGAATTAAAATTGTGATTGTTCACATCCATATATGACAACAGTAATTTTTCCCATCATCTATGTGGACCTTAATACACAGAACAGAGCAGCATGTCATATAAATAGTAGCCTCCATCTGAAGCTAAGAAATGAAAGAAACCACTTGACAGTAAGAAGAGAAAGAAAAAAATGCATGCAAAGGCAGCATCTCATAAGGCATCAATGTTTTATATACAGCAATGTCAAATGTGCTAAATTTGATATGCTGCCTGTATTGTGGTGAACTGGAAATGGCATGGCTTACTTAGCCAGTGTTTCTGAACAGCTGGAAAACATTCTACTGTATATTACTAATAAAACCCCCTTCCCAGTTTTCAGTTTAACTGGAATTTTCACAAATATTTTATTTCCCATTTTTTGTTTATAATTGGAACTTGAGTATTTGAGCAATCTCATGATGTTATGCTGTGGGCACCAACTTTTCAAAAAAAGCCAACAGCATTTTGATATGTTTTTCTTTTTTGTATGTATTGCTACTGACCTTCGAGTGCTGGTTGTACAAAGCTCTGCTTCATAATAGTCACGTTGGCCTCCATTCTTTTTTTGAGTGAGTGTGTCTGAAGTGGTGTTTTACTTAGCTGAAAATGCAAAAACTTTCTTCGTCATGCTTGCCAAAGTTCCTGCTCTTCAGTTTCAGTGTGACTATGAAGTCAGAGTCAGAATATAAGATCAGCATACTGCTGAAGTAATATTCATGTATCTTTCACAAGACGAATGCCAAAAATCAAGTTCTATTTTTATTTTTTGTCAAACATCAGCACAGCCCAACAGACTATCATAAGAGAAGGGTGCAGAAAAGACATGCTAAAGAGAATGTAGAGATTGTGGACCACGAAGTATTTTGCTTATGGCTGCAAGAGGGCTCAGACTTCCACTGCTCCTGGCACACCATTGGATATAGCAAAACTTGCTGCGTTTTATAAATAGAATTACTTTTTCCTCACAAAAGCAATTATAACACATTTATTTTTCCATGGTGCCTTTTTTCAAATAGAAAGTGAGTGATATAGAATATGGTGTGAAGTGTGTAAAAAAAGAGAGTTCCTGATGGCAACTATTCATTGTAACTTTGGGGCAAACATGATCTTACATGTCATCTAGTTACACAAACACTGGCTTGACCTTAGTTTCCTTTATGTATATCAAAAACCAAATAACGAACATGTTTAGCTCTTGTGTAGGAGACATTTTTCTTTCGACAACACCAGAGTATGCACTTAAAATTTCCACTACTTTTCAGTATGCTCAGTGTGTCTGAGTTAGTTTATTATGTTTTATTTTAGTGAACAAAACTATTTTTTTTAAGACTGAAATGTTTTTTTGTTTTGTATATTGTGAATTTAGTTTAATATGAATGCAATCAGTGTATCTTTTGTATAATAGTTCCTGTTTGCTTATTGTAGTGGGGGGAGGGGGGTTTAATTAATGAAACACCCATAGAATGCACATGTAGCGTAACAGCAGACTCCTGGCAAAAACTGGATGACGCTGTTGCAGGTAAGACGCTTCTCAATACTCTCTGTCACTCATGTATGCTGACAAGTTTTGAAATAGTGTATTCTGTCTCAAACTGCATAGAAACATCCCGTCATGTGGTTATTGATGTATCTTGAGGTTCTGCGGTCACTTTTGGTTGGCAGAAATAGATTTTAAAAGTGTTTAATTTGATGGAGATCCAGCCTTATTAGCATATTGGTTGGCTTGCTACAGGAGACTGAGAGAGCGCCGGTCCCTGCTTCTGTTGACTGTGCCCCTTACTGCTTGTCTTATAGGTATGTTACAACGTTAATTATACTTTGTCCTTCATTGTTATTGTTGATATGCATTTGTTCAATTTGTATGGTTTTGAAAAAGTTAGTATAAAATTAAAAAGCTGGATGACGCTGTTGCAGGAGACTGAGAGAGCCCCTATCGCTGCGTGTGTTGACTGTGCTCCTTACTGCTTGTCTTATAGAATAAACAGCAGAATCTGGATATTGGTGTGTCTGTCTTCTTTCAAATCATCAGCAACCATTTTAAAGCCGCTAAATCAGCATTAGCTTCTGACCAGGGATTCTCATTCAACCACCTCTCTGAAAAATCTCATTTTTTAGCAGGTGTTTGGCATTTTGTATCTCTGCTATGGTACGAATGTAGCTATAAATCAAAACAAAATGAAGGTAATATTAAAAACCATTGCAGGTCATAGTATACCTATATTACACAGAAATCTAAATCAAACTGTAAATGATAAAGTTACTTTTTTTTTTTACTACGTTAGTTGTATAAATTAAAGTGTCTTGTGCTCCACCATTCACAGTGTAAACCAGTATGCATATTCTCAACTATAACAGAAAATTGCTGAACATTTTATTCTTTTTTTCCCCAACATGTACTTGCATATGACTTATTTCAGCATTCTGCATTCAACCCAAGTTGAATGCAATTCTCCATTAAGTAATAAAAATGGAGGCATTTATAATTCAGTATTTAAATTCATTTTACTGTATAATGGAAGTAGGGAACAGCTTTTCAACCATATTAGGTAATTTATTGGGTCATTTCTTATCCTTTCTTATCCTTATTAGGAACAAATCCTTAAAACTGATTCACACCTTGGTGTGATAAAGCCACTGAATCTATGGGGGTAGGAACAGCAGGACTAATCATCTGTTTCTCCATCCAATAGTGACCAGTTGTGGCCTTTCACTTAAAGATTAAGGCTTGATTGTCTGTCAGCTATACACAATCAATTGTTTTGAATAAGGAGTAAAAATAGTAAGTCACTGAATTTGACATTCATTCTAACGGCATTATGGGCAGAGTGGTGGCTCTGAGGCTAGGGATTTGCACTGGCAATCAGAAGTATGCCAGTTCGAATCCCGTAAACACCAAAAGTGACTCTACTTCGTTGGGCCTTTGAGCAAGGCTCTTAGCCTGTAATTGGTCTGTCCTGGGTATGACATTAATCTGCATCCAGCCCTGCATGTAGGCCCTCCACCCTGCTGGAAAAAACCTGCCACCATAAAAAACCTCACACTGGTTCCACTCCATCTGAACTAGTGTGGTGCCGAGGTGTCATCTGTTGCATGGCTACACTCAGGTCCTAATCTGGGATCCTGAGTTGGTTTGTCATGTGTTGGTTGCAGCAATGCATTGTATCAGCACATGCTCCTAACTTATCTCCCTGTAATGGCATTAGCAAATGCTCATTCTTGAGGTTTAGAATGTGGCCACCTTATCATCACTCATTTTTCAAAGTAACTTTTTAAACTTCTTGTCTTTGTCACTGTGCTCCCAGATTGTGCATGAGCCACTTGTCAGCTGTGAGCTTCCTTGAAAGAGCCTTGAGTTTTATTTTTTTTTTCCAGATACCACATCTGTTCTTATCACATCAAAGTTACAGTATCCATGTTGACTTGATGTTAGCTTCACAGCATACACTCTGGTTTAACCTGCGGTATCTATTACAGCCTTTTGCACTAGAATTACCAGAGCCAACAAAAAACTCGCAATTCTGGCCCACCTTAAATCCCATTGCACCTCTCCGTCAGCCTCTTTTGTCTTCTAATACCAATCTCTTATACCAATCGCCTCAGAACGGCCAAGAAGTTCTCCCAGTTCCTGCCTTGATTAATTATCTGGGAGTGAGCTACCCAGAATTGTAAGGGGAAATAATGTAATGTGTGTTTTGTGTCTAAACAATCTATGTAAACAAATCGTTTAAACAGTAACGTTTTTCATGCTTTAGTAATAAATGACAAAATGTACACATGAAGGCAGGAACTGGGAGAACTTCTTGGCCGTTCTGAGGCGATGGGGGGGATGGTATAAGGTTGCTTGCTGCTTGGGCTTATCAACACATTTAGATGTCAAAAGAGGCTGATGGAGAGGTGCAAAGGGATTTAAGGAGGGATTATGAGTTTTTTCATTGGCTGTGGTAATTCTAGTGTTAGTGAGTTGATATTAGCTGTTATATTTGTTTCTCAAGTGCTAAATAATTTTTCATTATCTGGAGTTCTGCTGTGATTTTTAGAATTGCAAGCAGCAATTTATCCAGAACAGATATTATTAATCCAAAAAACACAGAGCAGCACAAGTAGATCATGCATGATGGTTGGACTTGCTCACGCTAACCTCTCTCTCTCATTCCTCCTAGGGCACGAAGCAGAAGCAGAAAATGGCCGACGGTGGGGTAATTCGCGTTGAAATCGTAGTTGAAGAACTCCAGGCACTCAACGAACAGATTCAGAAACTCCTGTCCCGACGGAGATACCTTAGAGATCTGAAGGCCCGGCTGCTGGATAAACCGTCCTTGCCATCTGTAACCAGCGAAACATCAAACCCGCGTTGTGCCGACGTCACCCCCGCGTCTCGTAGGAGTGATGCCGCTGATGACCTCGGTGGATTTCAGCTAAGCAGGCGGGGGTTCAAGGCCAGAGCACCTCCATCAGCACAGGCGAGCATCCTATCTCAGAACCGGTTTGACCCTCTCCACGTCCCCAGTTCACCTTCAGCCCCTGGTGATGTAATAGTGGTAGGTGATTCTATCGTTAGAAACCTTAATGTCACATGCCCTAATGCAAAATCGTTTGTTTCTTGTTTTCCCGGTGCTCGTGTCCGAGATGTAATGAGACGTGCGCCAGCAGTCTACGAGAAATACAAGGAGAGGGCAGTTGGAGCAATCGTTTTGCATGCCAGCGTAAACGATATAAGGCACCGACAATCAGAAATCCTGAAGGCTGACTTTGCAGCGTTGATTAAAGACACGAAGGAGAGGACCCCATCGGCAAAGATCTTCGTTTTGGGTCCACTACCTCTCGTCAGACGATCCAACGAGTACTACAGTCATCTGCTAGGATTGAACAACTGGCTACAGGGTTTCTGCAAGAAGAAGGATGTCGGTTTCATCAACAATTGGAATCTCTTTTGGAAAGGCCGTCTCTTCAAGCGTGATGGCCTGCATCCGAACAGTTTCGGCGCCCGGGTCCTCTCCGAAAACATATCGAAGGTAATTCGTTTCTCTTGACTATCTATCTCTGCTCTTAACCCCTTCCCAAATAATACTGTTGTGCTAGGACATGATAAATGTTTAATAGAGTCTTCCGTTAAAGTGCACACATTAATACTGTAATAAGCAATCTCAATGCACGTAGAAAACCTAGGAAATACGGCATAAACTCCAATAATCTAATTAAAATCACTATTTTAGAGGAACAATGTATTAAAACTATAAAACAGATCACAGATTAAACAAAAATACACACAGAGCGCTAATAAAATAATTTAGTTCCTATTCCAAATATCAATAACGCACATAGTACTCATCTCTGCACCTCGAAACATTAAATATGGCACTATTAAATGTTAGAGCTTTAACTAACAAAACGTTTTTTATCAACGATCTTATTAGTGATAAAAAAAATAGATCTTATTGCACTAAATGAAACATGGCTTAATTCAGATGCGGCTGTTTTAATCGAATCTGCCCCGGATTACAGTTTTACTCAGTAAAAGGGAAAAGGGGGCGGATTGGCTAACATTTACTCGAGCGATTAAAATGTAAAGATGTCAGTTTTGGTAAGTTCAAGTCCTTTGAGTATCTCGCCGTTGTTATTCATGGAGATTCTCAAGTTCTAGTACTATCCGTGTATAGACCTCCTAAATATAACGCGTCTTTTTTTGAGGAATTCTCTGACTTAATGTCAATTTTAATTACTAACTATGACACACTCCTAATAGTTGGCGACTTTAATTTTCATATAGATAATCAGTGTGATCTAAAAGTAAAAGAATTTATGAACCTCCTGGATTCTTTTGATTTGAGACAACTCATAAATCAGCCTACACATAAAGCAGGTCATACGTTAGACTTAGTGATTACTAAAGGACTGAAAGTTGATATAAAACAGATCATTGATATTGGTCTATCAGACCATTTTCTTCTACTTTTAATATAGAAATAATGATAAAAACACTCATGAGAAGCATATTGTTAAAAACGCTTCTTTGACTCGCAGCAGCTTTAAAACTTACAAACATTTTAAGCAATCAGTCCGTTTATAGTGCCAGCTATAATAGCGAGGATAATGTAAATAGTAAGGTGGAAAGATTTAATACTAAAGTGAGAGCTGCTGTTGACATAGTTGCACCTGAAAAGACAGTGAAAAAATCTTCTAGCATTGTTATACCATGGAAGACCCAAAGAGTGTCTGATTTAAAGAGAACATGCCGTAGAGCTGAGCGTCAATGGAGGAAGACTAAACTTACTATCCACCATGAAATATTAAAAGTCAAAATAACAGAATACAATAACACTGTCCGTCTTGAGAGCGCTGCTATTTCTCAAGATTATAAATAACAATGCTAGTAATCCCAGAGTCTTATTTTCTACAATTGATCGCCTACTAAACCCAAGTAACTCAAAGGAATGCCTCCTAAGTGCTTCCAGTGAAACCTGTGAGGCTATGCTGTATTTTTCAATCAAAAATTAATGATATTAGAAATAACATAGTATATCTCCCCAACACTAAGGATCCTCCTAAACCCCAGCATCCTGTTATAAACAAATTAAACTCTTTCACTAGGATAGATTTACCTGATTTACAAAAATAATCTCTCAATTAAAACCTCCACCTGCGTCCTTGACCCGATACCAACAAGGTTTTTCAAAGAAGTATCAGGCGTGCTAATTGATAATGTTCTGACATAGTAAATTCGTCATTAGATACTGGGGTCTTCCCAGACTGTCTTAAGACTGCTGTAGTTAAACCCCTACTTAAGAAACATAATCTTGACCCCTCCCTCTTGAAAATTTTAGACCCATCTCTAACCTGCCTTCTTAAGTAAAGTTCTGAGAAGGCAGTCATTATGCAGTTAAATGACCACCTAAATAAACATGCTATTCTTGATAAATTTCAGTCAGGTTTTAGAACAAATCACAGCACAGAAACTGCACTCGTTAAAGTAGTAAATGACTTGCGGTAAATGCAGACAGAGGCCATTTATCTGTTCTCATCCTCTTAGATCTGAGTGCTGCATTTGACACCATTGATCACAACATTCTTAGAAATCGCCTTAGTCAATGGGTGGGCCTCTCTGGCAGTGTCTTAAATTGGTTTGAATCCTACCTGACAGGGAGAAAATATTTTGTTAGTTGTGGGAATTACAACTCAAGACACATGATATCCAATATGGTGTTCCACAAGGCTCTATCCTGGGTCCGCTGTTATTCTCAATCTACATGCTTCCGTTAGGTCAGATTATCTCAGGGCACAACGTGAGCTACCACAGCTATGCTGATGACACACAGCTGTACTTATCAATAGCACCTGATGACCCTGATTCTATTGATTCACTAACACAATGTCTGACTGTATCTCAGAATGGATGAATAGTAATTTTCTCAAGTTAAATAAAGAGAAAACTGAAATTTAGTGATCAGCAATAATGGATACAATGAGGCTATTAGAAATAAACTGGATACATTAGGATTAAAAGTCAAGACGGAGGTAAAAAGCTTAGGGGTGATTGTTGACTGTAATCTGAATTTTAAATCACATATTAATCAGATCATTAGGACAGCATTTTTCACTTAAGAAACATAAGTAAAGTTAGACCTCTTATATCACTGAAAGATGCTGAGAAATTAGTTCACGCGTTTGTTTTCAGTCGACTAGATTACTGTAACGCACTCCTCTCAGGACTACCCAAAAAGATATAAATCGTTTGCAACGAGTGCAGAATGCAGCTGCTAGAATCCTAACTAGGAAAAGAAAATCAGAACACATTTCTCCAGTTTTGATGTCACTACACTGGTTACCTGTGTCATTCAGGATTGACTTTAAAATTCTGCTTATGGTTTATAAAGCCTTAAATAATCTCACCCCATCTTATATATCGGAATGTCTGACACCTTATATTCCAAATCGTAACCTCAGATCCTCAAATGAGTGTCTCCTTAGAATTCCAAGAACAAAACTTAAAAGAAGTGGTGAGGCGGCCTTCTGCTGCTATGCACCTAAAATCTGGAATAGCCTGCCAATAGGAATTCGCCAGGCTGATACAGTAGAGCACTTTAAAACACTGCTGAAAACACATTACTTTAACATGGCCTTTTATAACTTCACTTTAACTTAATCCTGATACTCTGTATGTTCAATTCATCATAATAACTATTCATGGTGGCTCTAAAATCCGTACTGACCCCTACTCTCTTTTCTGTTTCTTTTTCCGGTTTCTTTGTGGTGGTGGCCTGCGCCACCTCCACCTACTCAAAGCTTCATGATGCTCCAACAATGATGGATGGATTAAAAGGCAGAAGTCTACGTGACATCATCATCATCAAGCCCTTCCGTGAGAACCCTAAATCCAAAGAGGACTGTTTCATTTATGTTAGGTAGAATGCCCAGAGGGACTGGGGGTCTCATGGTCTGGAATCCCTACAGATTTTATTTTTTCTCCAGCCGTCTGGAGTTTTTTGTTTTTCTGTCCCCTGGCAATTGGACCTTACTCTTATTCGATGTTAATTAATGTTGATTTATTTAGTTTTCTTATTGTGTCTTTTATTTTCCATCCATCCATTGTCTAACCCGCTGAATCCGAATACAGGGTCACGGGGGTCTGCTGGAGCCAATCCCAGCCAACACAGGGCACAAGGCAGGAACCAATCCTGGGCAGGGTGCCAACCCACCGCAGGACACACACACACCAAGCACACACTAGGGCCAATTTAGAATCGCCAATCCACCTAACCTGCATGTCTTTGGATTGTGGGAGGAAACTGGAGTGCCCGGAGGAAACCCATGCAGACACGGGGAGAACATGCAAACTCCACGCAGGGAGGACCCGGGAAGCGAACCCGGGTCTCCTAACTGCGAGGCAGCAGCGCTACCACTGCGCCACCGTGCCGCCCGTCTTTTATTTTTCTATTCTTTATTATGTAAAGCACTTTGAGCTACTCTTTGTATGAAAATATGCTATATAAATAAATGTTGTTGTTGTTGTTGCACACTATAATCAAATATACATGGAAGCCAGTCTCTGTAATGCATCATACCGTTACAGCAATGTCTTATTATTGTTAAGTGATTGGTGAAATGGGTGGCATCTTAAATGATAGTTCTGCATCCTCACAGTTTTCAAATAGCCATTCATTGGCCATGTACTCAGTACTTCAGACCTTCTTCACTCCAGAATTACAAACAGTTACATTATAGGTTAACTGCTATTCGAAACTAACTGAAAGTGAGGGCAAGTGCCCAGGTTTATTCCGTGATATTTCCAGACCTGTGTCCAGTGCAAGGATAGGTTGTAGCCTTTAATGCCCCTGAATTGGAGTAAGCAGGATAAGGAAATGGATGGATGAATATTACATAAAACTGCTGGAGTTAGTGAAGGTCTATATCAATGTACATGTCTAAAAGGAAACATAAATAAAAATAAATTGACTGAATGAGAATCTTGCATTACAGTTATGGATATTTGCATTTACCAAATATTTCTTGAACAGTTTCTGCATCCATTTACTTAGCATAAATGTAACTTTCACCTTATCTTAGAGTCACAGGAAGATGGATCATATGCCAGATGCACTATCAACAAGGCACTGACCTTGGTGGACATTAAATATAGCTGGAAAATTTAGGGTCATAAATTAATCTAGCATGTACAGCTTTAGGATGAGCAGATATGCTAAGGATGTTCAAACTTCTTGCAGACAGTGACAAGGTTGGAAACTGAATCCAGGATGCTGGAGTTGTGAGGTAGCAGCTCTAACCAAAGAGCCATTTTGTCACCCACATAACAAATGAATTGGCATAAATCAATACTGCAGATCTGAAAAAAGAGTATTTTACATTGTAAAATAATACACTGTATTATATATGCATTTTCACTTTGATAGACATTAACCAACTCTTTGTGCTGCACATATATAAGAAGGTTTCTGAATGTAAAATAACTTAATAAATAAACCACAGATGAAAATTCTTGACTGTTGTAATTTTCATAATTGCATTTCCTTTGTTTGTGAATTCACAGTGTGTGAAGTGAACATTCATTATAGTCCCATTAAAGTCACTCAATGTGGCAGTAAATGCTTTCATTTCAATCAAGAGATTCCCCCTTCCGGATTCTTCCATTTATTTATTTGTTATAGCATTATTAAACTGCAGTTTACATTTCAGTACCATTATTTTTTATTTCTATTAATCCTGTATAAACAGATTCCTTTGTCCTTTTCTGTATATCCATATTTAGAATAGACATTTTAAATGTACATTTACAAGAGTAGCCAGTTAAAAATTAAGCAGTTTAATCTGAAACTAAAGCTAAAATGTGTTTAAAGTGTTTTGATTGTTGAACGATTTGAATAATTGGTTTAATGATTCACATTTTACAAATGGAGTGATTGGAGGGAAAGGACCCAGATGGGAACGCAAGGGTATTCAGGTACCAATAAAGCATTTCATTAAGTTCAAGTTGTAACACAGCATGACGCAGGCAATAACTCAGCCTATTACTCTCCAACAGTTCATGGCGTATTCACAAGGAAAAAAAATGCTTTCTGACTTGACTCCTCACGAGCTGAGTTGCCTTTGTGACTATACCAGAAGATGTTAGCTTTACAAATGTTGCATTTGGCTTAAGAATATAAAACCCATTTTCATAAACACAGTGTTAATACAAATGAGTTGGTAGATTGCAGTTTTTACTTCATATGCTTTGAATAAATTCATAGATTCAAATGAAACAGTCAAATGAATAATCAAATAAAAGCATGTTTGAAAAGTACAACTTCACTATGACATCTTCATTTTAAGTAGTTTGTTTGATTTAATAATAATATGATTTATTTACAGTACATAAGACTATTTCCATGCTCAAAGTATTTCAAGGAAATTCAAAGTGAACAACAGGGCTTATTCAACAGTGGATATCACTATCTGTACATAATATTAATTAAATACATTAAATACAAGATACACAAGCTTTGAATTAGAATAAGAGATGAAATAAATACACAAGTACAAATACTTAAAAAAAACCCAGAATAAATATTGTTACTTGTGATACAAACACAAATCATCACTTGGATAGAGAGGATCAATTGAAAGAAGGGTTAGAATGCCACAGTAAGTTAAATGACTTCCTGTTCGAATGAGTTTTAAGTTGCCTTTTAAAATGAATGAATTGAGTCAACTGATCTCTTTAATTTAGTGAGGTTCTTCCAAAGTCTGGGTGCTACAGACCTGAAGGCTCAAAGAGAGCAGGTTAGTTTTGGGCACAATGAGATGGTCCCAATAAGTTGACCTTAGTGAGCAGATAGGAGCACAGCAATGGAGAATGTTATTGCTGTAATCCAGTGCAAGGCAATTTAAAGCATTTTAAGTTAGTAATGCAATTTTTATATTCCATCCTAGAAGATACAGTGAGTGAGTGAAGGCTGGAGCAGGATGGATATGACCTGCTTGCCAGTTGATGGTCTATATAAGGACTTTTGCAGCAGATTAGAAGGGGTACCTGCCAGTAGGGAGTTACAATAGTCGATGCAGGATGTAATAAAAGCACGGACAAGTATCTCAACATTCGAAAAGGAGGGGAATAAGCAAACACGGAGTATGTAACCGAGGTGGAAGAACGTTTTTTAATGTGATTTTTGTGAACAGAATAAGAAAGGAAGGAATAAAAAATGACACCACGATTCCTAGCAGAAGAAGAGGAAGGCCTGAAGACACCACCAAGAGTGATTGAAAAGGAGCTAATTTTCTTAAGGTGAGCTTTAGCACCAAGCAGCATAACTTTGTTTTTGCTTTAGTTTAGTTTTAAAGAGTTATAGTCCACATAAAAATGATAACCCACTCCATAGCTATGAACAATATAGCCAAGGAGAAGAATGTAGTTGCATGACAGAAGAGGGCTGAGGACACAACATAGAGAAAGTCCTTGTGTGAATGTCGCTGACCTGCAGCTGCTGTTGCCAAAAATAACAAACTTTTGCCTATCAGTCTGATAGGATTAACCACTGGATGGTAGTGCCTGAGATACCCAGAATGTTCTCCAATATAAACAAGATGTTTTTATGAAAATTATAGCATCTAGTTTTTTGATTATTTTAAAAATTGAAAAAGATTGGTTCATGAATGCTCAGGTTCTCAAATAAGAATCGAAATCACAGTGAAATGTGAAGCATGCAGAGTAAGCATAAATCACACCAAATTGGGCAATGGTATCAAACTTCTCCCTTTGAAAATTCAGGCCAAAATCAGCCTTAAACAGACACAATGCCTGATCTCTTATGAAAAGAAACAAAAGAATAGCATTGCTAGGTGTCCGAAATAGGAGAATGCTCTAAGTAAACATAAAACCACAAAACATGTGCAAAGCTCAGATCGCATTGCAGCTAGTAATATAACATTCTAAGTCTCGCTTAAACCAAAATTAGGCTTACACTGGAGACAGCCTCACCAGGCGCCTGAATGATGTGTCAGTCTACTACAGGGCCCGGTTACCCACAAATGTACACTGGGTTCAAAGAAGGATTAAGAATAAACTAACACAAACGTCCTTGCACTGTGGAAGGAGAACAGAAAAGCACAGACCTTGGAAGAATGTCCATGGCACAAGTTTCAAACTTAAGATACTGGATCTGTGAGACTGCTGCATTGATGAATCCCCATAATCTCATCCTTTGCAGCAAAATAGAGAATTTCGATTGCAAAATCAGTAGCTATGCCGTATATGACACACTGAAAACTGTTGAAAAATTTCTATTTTCTGAGAGACTTACCTTTGCATTGCACTCTGTGACTGAAATCAGTAGGCTGAATGTTTCTTTAAATAAATAAACGGAGGGTGATACTTATAAGTAGGGAGTTGCCTTGATAAAACAAGGATATAAAAAATGAAATTGGTAAAACAGAATAAAAACAGCTGGAATTGGCAGGAAGACAGAAATGGCAATAAAAATTAAGAACAGCTGGAATTTGCAGAAGTAGAAAGTCTGATCTATGACAACAAGGCAGCATCAGTCTGTGTGACAGCTAGTGTATTTATTTTGTAAATTTTACTGACTTTTATGTGGTGAATATATATATATATTGGAAAAATTGTGACATTGATAGAAGACCATGGGCCTCATGTATAAATGGTGCGTAAACACAAAAATGCTTCTACACACACTTTGAGGTGTATAACAACTAAACTTGGTGTAAAGCCAGGCACATTTTCACGGCAGCCTCCCCCTTGTGTATGCAAGCTTCTGATTTGTTTTGCAAACTGGTGGCACCCAGCGTCAAAGCAGTGGTACTGTTTCTGTGTGGTCTTATTTTTTCAGATTCACATAAATGACGTGGGATTTATCAAATATAACAAAATTAATTGCATATCATTCACAAATTTAAGGCACTTCATTGCAAACATTCTGTAAAAATATAATGGTGCGCACGATGGCCAAACTATTCCAAATACCATGGCTGCTTTAGTGTTGTTACTCTCAGTGCACCACTCAGAGAATTTTATCCTATTGTATACATTTATACAACATGCTGCCTCAGAAAAGCCACTAGCATCTGCATGAATTCCACTTAGCCATGTGCACAGTCTATGTGAACTTCCCCCATTAGGCAAACACTTCAGAGCTCCTCCTGCATGGACCTTGAGGTTCAGAAACAGCTTCATCCCAAGAGCTATAAACACACTCAATCCGTCTATCAAGTGCTCCTGGTAGAACTGTGTGTCCTTTTAATTACAATTACCTAACTGTAAACTTGCACTACAACTGTAATATATCACAGCCTGAGACACTTTATGAACCATTTACTCTATCTGCACTATACGTACATCTATATTGTACTTATGCTTTCGTATTATATATTTTTTATTGCTTTTTACCGTATTATTATCATTGTTATATCATTTTATAGGAAAATAAGTTTACGAAGGATTTGCTTATTAAATCTCATTGTACCATACAATTACAATAAAGGAATTTGATTCAATTAAACAGAAGAGAGCGTGTATTTACAGATGATGATGACTGGCTTCTAAGTTGATTTAGATTTCCAAGGACATTTGTATTACAAGAACAAGAAAATATGAACACATAACTCCAGTTCTTAAATCTTTACACTGGCTCCCAGTTAAGTTTAGGGCAGATTTCAAAATCTCCTTTTAACATATAAAGCATTAAATGGCCAAGGTCCGGCTTACTTGTCTGAACTTATTATGACTTACAAACCTGAGCACACATTAAGATCTCAAGATGCCGGTCTGCTTAGGATTCCAAGGATTAATAAAATAACAGTGGGAGGTCGAGCTTTTAGTTACAGGGCCCCTAAACTGTGGAATGGTCTTCCTGCTTCCATAAGAGATGCCCCCTCGGTCTCAGCCTTTAAATCCCGGCTGAAGACTCACTACTTCAGTTTAGCATATCCTGACTAGAGCTGCTGATTAACTGTACATACTGCATCTCTGTTGTTAGTCATTAGCACTAAAACATAAGTAACATGATAATTATATTTGAATACTAACCCTCACCTATTCTGTTTCTTTTCTCGGTACCCAAATGTGGCAATTGGTGCCACGGCCCACCTGCCAAGTTGTTTGCCTGCCTATGGTAAAGTCATCCCTGATGGAGGATCACAGGAATCATGGGAAAGAGGGGTCCTTTCATCGGAGCAATGTTTCAGCCGTGGAATGGCCAAATGGGGAGGAAGCTAGATGGATGAGGTCTCCAGGACTCTAAAAATATCCAAACCTAATTATGTCATATCATCTACTGTTAAACCGTACTTCTAAAATTTTTATTATTATGCTGTATTAAGGAATTGTTCTGTTCTGTATATTGTATTGTATTGACCCCCTACTTTTGACACCCACTGCACGCCCAACCTACCTGGAAAGGGGTCTCTCTTTGAACTGCCTTTCCCAAGGTTTCTTCCATTTTCCCTACAAGGTTTTTGGGAGTTTTCCTTGTCTTCTCAGAGAGTCAAGGCTGGGGGGCTGTCAAAAGGCAGGGCCTGTTAAAGCCCATTGCGGCACTTCCTGTGTGATTTTGGGCTATACAAAAATAAACTGTTTAATTTACGACATTAAACTTTACCAAAAAAATTAACTACGAGATTAAACTGGAAATTTTGAGATTAAAGTTAACATTTCAACCTTTTTTTTCTTCACTGTGTCCCTAATTTTTTATTTTCTTTGTGCCCTAATAAACTTCCGTATGACACCTAGACAGTGGGCTACGTCTAGCATTTCCATGTCGACTTAAACATCTGATCACTTCTTATTTATTTTAAGCACTGTGCAACTTTCTGAATTTGAACTTTTGAGTGTCATTCCATGAAGTTCCTTTTGTTGCACACACCATTGCCTAGGCCACCAAAAAGTATGTTTTTCCTTGCCTCCACTTCACTGAGTAGGACTTCCATTTTGGATTTAGTGAAATTCTTCTTTTTTATATGTGCTTTTGCCATTGTCTTTTAACAAAACATGCAACTGAAAGGGCTATTTATATTGATCGGCGCAGAAGGCGCGTGCATGTGTGTTACATTTCACGCTGAATAATGGAGCGGAAGTGTGTGGAAGTTGTGCAACTGAATTTTATTGCATATACAGTAATCCCCCACCTATCATGGAAGTTACTTTCCAGACCCACCTGCGATAGGTGAAAATCCATGATATAGAAAGACCACAATTTTTTTATAGTTTAAGCCTTAAAATACCCACCCCACACGCTTTAAACACATGTAAACTTATTAAAACACACTTTATAAACACATATGATATGTGGATGTCGGGCTGAGAATATGAGTAACATCTCTCTGTTATAAAACATTTTAACTTCACGCAAGACAAGGCAGTGAGACAGGATAAGAGCTGCTGTACAGGTTTTTAAATGATTGACACGCAGAGTGACAAGCTGAAAAAGCATTTCGGCAGACGCAGCACAGAGCCAGCACAAAGTCCACTTCTCCTTAGCGTGCATTCAGCTCCCCCCTTCACAACATGAAGTAGCAGGAGTGTAGCGCACCTTCATGGAGGGGGGTTTGAGCAAAGCAATAGTTACCAGATCTGAGCACTTCTCCTTAGCGTTCATTCAGCCGTTACACACCCCCTTCAGAACGCACAGAGCAAACAGAACAGCAATCCTGGCAGAAGCAGCACAAAGCCAGTAGCTGATCTGTCCACTTCTGCTTCGCGTGCGTTCAGACCCCCCCTTCACAATGCAGGGTACGTTATAAGTGCTGCGAGAAAGAGATTTAACCACGCCCGGGGCAGGAAATAAAGGACAAATATTGTTTTGACAAATGTTTTAAAGTAAAAATGAAAATAATTTAAATTGTTTATCCGGTAAACCAAACGAGGGGTGGGCGAGCGAAGCGAGCAGGTTGCAGAACCCCCTAGTGATAATAATAGTATTAATAAATCCGCGATGTAGCGGGGGCGCGATAGCTGAACCACGATAGAGCGGGGGATTACTGTACACATATTTCTACTTTTGTCCATACACCAAGTTTTAGTGTGACTTCTGCGCATACCGTTATACATGAGGCCCCAGAAGATGTACAGTACATAAATTGATTTTATATAATCAAAATGAATACTTGTTGTATATATATAATTCTTAATCTCTGTTTATCTCTGTTTCTTTCTGAAGTAATAGAGTTCTACAAATGAAGCACTAACTCAAGTATTCCACACTTAAGAGGACTTGCATGGTTTCAGAACAAATCAAAAAAACTGATGTGAATTCTCTCTATTTGCTCCTGTATTTCCAGATTTGATGTCAGGAAAAAGATCAGACTGGGCCAAGTCAACACCACATTCCACTAAACACCAAATTTTTCCATACATACTTTCCAAAGCAGCAGTTCAAAGACAGTAAATAAGTATAAAGTTGAAAGGTGAATATATTATAAAAAAGGTACATCCAAATATGTCAGATAAATAATTCAAAACACACAACACAGACAACAAATAAACAAGCAAAAGATAATCTACGATATGTATACTGTCTATATTGACGCACATCCACCTTAATAAAATAAGTGCCAATGTGTCTGTCTTTCTGTCTGTCTGTCCGGTGGGTATGTCTCTATCATTCCAAAAGATGGCACATCAAAACATTTGTTGTAATAAAATGCATTGCATTTGTCACTCCAGCAGAAGACACATAACAAACATTAACACTGACTTTACAAATCCATTACCAAATGGCATATAAATGGCATGCTGCACTGCAAACATTAACACATAATAACATAAAAAATTAGATATATTTTTCGATGGAGTATTTGTTTAAGATATTTATCATATTGCTCATTCCCAAAAAGTCTGCACATCAAGAAATAATTATTTATCACTACTTAGTAATAAAAAAATAATGTTTAGTTATTTCCACTGTCAACCTTTATTGTTATTCAGTGTTTATCACTCACCATTTACATAGAGTCATTTTACAAGATCAAGATGTATGGCAATATAAATATTTTAATAAATTTGGTTCCTGCAAACTTTTGCTGCTAGTACCTGCACTAACATTTTTGGTTCCCTTGCAGCAAGCTAACAGGAGTGAAGATGCAAGATCTTTTTTTCCCAGCATTTGGGATGTAATTATAAACACATAATAAGGCCCAGTTCAGGATTTTGACTTTACCATATTATTACATTCACATTGTTAATTGGCAAAATGTTTTTTTGTAAAATGAGTGACATTTGCTTCATGGTCAAATTTCTGTACACAAATACTTTGTTTCCCTGTGTATTGAGTCAAGAACTAAAAAATCCATGCATGCTACCTTTGATAAGAATTAAATAACTCCATATTTGTGTGAAAAAACATATTTTGTATTAATGTACTATCTACAGGTATACAGTAAGATGGAGGTATGGCACTGCAGAATAAAGACAATATGTACCTCTTGCTTCAGTTTTACCATCTGATTGAAAGATTTTGGACATTTTGAAGATTTTTTTCCTAATATTTCTCCTGATTATATACTGTATGACTAATTTACACCCGCTTTGAAAAAACATTTTTTGGCTTACAAGATAGAATATGCATCATCTCTTTGCAAGCAAGACAGCTCTTCTGAATGCCATATCAAATTAAGGTACCTTTTGGCTGCCCTCTCCTTTAAGAAGATGAAAAAACATCCTGGGTTGGATGGCCTCCAGCAGGAAGCATTATCCACTTTATGCCTATCGTTGTGTTCTAAATGTTTTTTTTCCAGGGTATTACTCATTATGTAGATGAAAGAACATTAATCTAATTCTTTTCATTGAATGACCTTCTATCTATATGTCAGACAGGAACATTTTTGTACAATGGTGGTTTTCGTTTTCTCTAAGGAAAATTTCCTGAATAATTCTATTACAGGTTATTGTTGATGGCTGTCTACAGAACATAGATATTTACCTGCCTTGCAAAAGGCTTACCTGCTTTGAAGTTCAGTCTGCTTTGACTGGTATCTCATCAACATACACTATGGTTATACAGAACTGCCTGCCTCCTTAGAAAATGTTGTATTTACTTGGTTGAAAGTTAACGTGTTCTGGGGACATTCGTTTCTAATCAGCATATAGTGGTATATGTAGTTCTTGATAGTGGCCAACAATACTATTGTTTAACCAATTAAAATATGTTTACACTATTGCTAAGCAAAGGAAATTGGTGTGAACCATTGTTTGAACGATCATCATGTTGATCTAGGCAGAGACTGAAGCAGTTATATAATTCTGGGCAGTGGGTGATGTAGAGGGGGTCTACTGTGAACGCTGTCAAGATCTCTTCCACAGAGTGCAGGGACACACAAGCAGACAAGGGTACATGGCTGTAATACGCAAGGCACACGGACCTCCAGGGAGGAAGAGACAGCTTCACCAGAGAGATCTGGTTGTGGGTCCAGTGAGAGAGAGAAGTCTCCCAAGAGGACCAAGCAAAGCAGATGGACAAGAAGTAAGGTGTGCCTAGGTCATCGTAGCAACACAAGGAACCCAGAAGTGAAAAAGAATGCTGATTCTACAAGGGAGAGACACTGACAAGAGACTCAACAAATTAGCAAAACTTTTGTTGGGAAACAAGCATTCGGCAAACGGAGTGTTTCAGTGGGACAGATGGAATATTAATTGCTGTAGTAACACAGTGCACAACTTAGACTTTGCATCACCAAATGTTGTGTTCCTAACTATTACGTTCTAATGAACTTTTAGAGTTTGGCCTGTGTGCTCTCTTTTTAAAAGGTTTTTGCTCCTGATATTTTTAGGCTCTTATCTACTTTTATGTTTTTGGTGGATTTATATATTTTCTGGTGTAACATAAATTACTATTGTTTTCTTGAAATTGCTACCATGTATTCCATTATGTGTTTACTCACCAGTTAAAAAAAAAGACGTTTACTATTTTAATAATCTTTAATATCAACATTTTCCAGGCTCTTAATAAAACTGGGTTGCGTTGCCGGATATTTTAACTGTATTTAGTTTATATCTATACTAATAAAAGGCAAAGCCCTCACTCACTCACTCACTCACTCACTCACTCACTCACTCACTCACTCACTCACTCACTCACTCACTCATCACTAATTCTCCAACTTCCCGTGTAGGTAGAAGGCTGAAATTTGGCAGGCTCATTCCTTACAGCTTACTTACAAAAGTTGGGCAGGTTTCATTTCGAAATTCTACGCCTAATGGTCATAACTGGAAGTTAATTTTCTCCATTAACTGTAATGGAGTTGAGCTGGAATTACGTGGGGGGAGCGGAGTTTCGTGTGACATCATCACGCCTCCCACGTAATCACGTGAACTGACTGTCAACGCAGTGCGTAGAAAACCAAGAAGACCTCCACAAAGCTTAACAAAACATGCATTATTTAATTGAGAAGGCAGCGAAACAATAAGAAGCGAGCGAGTGACATATACTACCATATTCATGAGTGCTGCTACCTCGGAAAGAAAGCAAGGTGTAAACCTAAACTTTAAATTAAGTTCATAGACAGGCTGCCGCTGGCGTTTCTCATGCCCACAGGTAATGCGGGATACAAGTTTAATGAGAGGACGCAGGATATAAACGAGAGTTTTGATCACTTTGTAACTAAGTTAAAATTGCAGGTGAAGGGGTGTGCTTATGCAAATTCCGAGAGACTGCGTTTGTGAGGGATTGACAGTTAAGGCGGGTGGGGGAGTCACGTCATCATCTCCCCTCCCATTCATCTCATTTCGGTCTGAGCTGAGCTCCGCCGTCTTCAAGCAACCGTCACACTGCCACCAAATACTCCCAGAAAAATCCACAAGTTAATACACACACTGTCTCTAGAGTTTCTACACACTAAATCCTCCAGGCACTACTTATAAAAGGTCACATTGACAGTCGTGTTACGTTATTTTTAAAATCTTTTCTTTTCTTAGCACAAGCACAGCTGAGAAGCTTCGGTGCATGTGCTCTATAACGCGTTAAAAAATAATGCATTTAATCACACTTTGCAATACAAGCAAAGGGAACTCTTGTCAATGCATGCTTTCCTGGTACACGATTACTTTGATCAGTGCATCCCGATTCATTTTACCCTCGCACCACCTTGGTTTGAGAAGAAGTATGAAAAAATATGAGGTTAACACAGAAAAACAGATCACCAATTCAAGCTTTATGAATAATCGATTTGCCATCAATAATTGTTTTGGTAAAGCCATACTCAGTGTAATCCTCCTTCCATTTAATAATTTTTCCGCCACTAGCCATGATTAAATGAGCGGTAAAAAGTAAGAAGCGAGGTGACTTATTTAGGCAGGCATATATATGACAGCAACACTCATGACAATGTCAATCATGTTACGTTATTATTAAAATGTTTCCTTTTCTTTTTCATTACTTCTTTAACACACTACTTCTCCGCTGCGAGGCACGGGTATTTTGCTATATAAATATATATTTATATGAATGACCTCAAAAGCTGAGACTTTTGATATCGTGAGCGTGTCTGCAAAACTGGGGTCTCCTGGCCAGCAAAAGTCGAGCAGCCAGCGCGCGTGCATAGCTGTGCCAGGATTTGAGACGCTGACTGCGCTTCTGCCTTAATTCAAAGTAAGCACTTTTAATTTTTTTCATCCTCCCCCTGCGCTATAGCCCAGACAAGTGCAAACACGGGACCCCTTTTCTACACCACGGCAAAATAATATTAAGGCGATTCACACTTTCTTTTGCATGTATACGATTATCAGGTCCTCACCTCGGATTATGAATCACAGCCGATTAATGGCGGCGACGTCTCACCAGTCTACACAATTCCCACGCTGACTGTCCCCAAAAGGCGATCATAGCGTCAGCGAACACATCTCTCTATACTATATAAAAAAACGGCAACTTTACTTTCTTTACACCTTTTTTCCTTTTATCCCAAACCAAAGCCTTTCTCTCTTAACACTGCAGAGGACACAAAACAAATTTTCTTTAAATGCCGGTAAGGCACATTACCAGAGGCACACATTTGAACGTTCACATAGAAAATGTAATTTCTATACCACAGCCGTCGTGTAGCGCCTTTCAAAAGGGATCTACTACCGAGAGATGATCCATATATATTTTAGCTGCTGTTAGTTACTTACCTGTTGTGTTACACAGTCTTTAAAATATAGTTTACCCACAACCACTCCAGTAGTGCTCAATGTACCTGTACTTCTTAAAACGTTAATGTTTTACTGTTTAATAAGTTATAGACTATATTTTATTATTTTCCCTTGCACTCAGTAACCAAAGCTATACACACACATATAGACACATACAAACATACACACAAGTATATGTATGTGTATATATATGTATGTATATATGTATATATATATATATATATATATATATATATATATATATATATATACACACACACACCACTATCTACATTATATATATATATATATATATATACACACACACACACACATACATACATACATACATATACATACACACATATATATAATTTGTGTGTGTGTATGTATGTATGTGTGTGTATATGATGTAGATAGGTATGTATATATATATGTAGATATGAAGATATGTATGTGTATATATATGTATGTATGTGTGTGTGTATGTGTGTGTGTGTGTGTGTGTGTATATATGACAGCAGCAATGCAAGCTGTGAGAAAACAGTAAAAAGGAGGCATGTCAGACGTCGTGGTACATTTTCTGATGCAGCTACCGAAAACAACTTTGTGATGCTGCCGCCAAATACACAAAACAATTACTTTGACAATCATGTTATGTTATTTTCAAAATGTTTCCTTTTCTTTCTCTTTCCTTCTTTAACACACTACTTCTCTGCTGCCAAGCGCGGGTATATATATATATATATATATATATATATATATATTGTGGAAGACTGCCGGCTTCCCAGGCCCGTCCGCACCCCCAGGCCGACAGGAGGAGCTCTCCCGACACCAGGATGCGTGCCCGAGGTCCAGCAGGGCCTTATGGACTTTGTAGTGTTTATACACAGCCCTGCTGGATACCTTGGGGACCACCAGGAGTCGCTGTGGGAGGACTTGTGGAATCTGTTGTGCCCTATGACCCGGGAGTACGTCACAGTCACGTGACGGGAAGGAATGGCGTGCTCCCGGGGTGAAGTAAAAGACTGATTGCCCTGACCCGGAAGGAATAGGGAACTGTGGACTGCTGGGACAGGAACACCTCCGGGTCAGGGGCTATAAAAGGACGGTGCCTCAGTCCGGACACTGAGCTGTGCTGGGTGGGAGAGGAGCAAAGTGTCTGGGCGAGGAGGAGAGGTTATTGTGTGTAGTTGTAGTGAATGAGTAGTGTGGAAGGTGCTTGGTGCACTGAGAGAAAATAAAAGAGTCTTGGACTGTAACCTGGTCTCGGAGTTGTACCTGAGGGTTCGAGGGTGCACTACTGCCCCTACTGCCACACTGGCGTGAGTCGGCAGGATTCTCTGGCCGTCTGTTGGCAGAGGACCTGCATAAAAACAAATTTTGTGTGGGCAGACAACCCTCGGTCGATTCCGGTGTTCACGGAGGTGCACAACAGCACCCGCTACCAAGAAAGCGGCAACAGTGCGTGCTATCCCGCTCTATAGGGCCATGGGAAAGAAAACTGGGAAAAAAAAGGTCAGTCCCAGCCGCCTGCAGGGCATGACGGACGCCGAGATGTCCTGGACCCTCCTGACCGGGGCGAGGAAGACAAAGCGCTAATCCGGGCGAGCAGGCCGGGTAGCGAGAACTCGGGACACGGGCGGCTGTCGAGCGCGGACCCCTAGATAGTCCGGAGGTGTCGCCATCCGCACGAAGGCAGCTGGAGGTAAAGCGCCCGGCGTTCGACTTTGTTTTATCATGTTTTGCAGGCGCCGCCGAGAAACTTGCAGCGGGGCGCAACTGACTACCTCGTGCTTGGCAAAATGGCGCGGCTCCCAGAAGGCAGGCCAGGGCGGGGCGGCTACCGACAGCTCCAGTCAGCGACAGACTGGTCACCAGCGGTGGATGTCGGGGCGGTGGAGGGAACCCGGAGTCCTCCGGCGAGGCGGTCGTTCCCTAGCGGGTCCGAGCCTCCTGGAAAGGGAGGGGAAGGCGGGCGCCGCCCGAAACAAGAAGCCACCGACAAAGAGGGCGGGTTGTGGCTGACAGTCTGCCGCGGTAAAGGAAAAGGCAGATCGCAGCCGGCTTGTAGTAGCCAGCCGTCCCTCTGAGGACTCCAACTCCCAGGAGCCTCTGCGCGACCCAGCGAAACACGCGTGCGGGAGGGCGTGCTCATTGGTTCCCGGCGGAGGGTAAGCAAAATGCGGAAGCGCTAACAACTCCGGCCGTAAACATTAACTGTTTGGATTTACAGGGGCTCGAGGAATACCTGCGCCCTAAGCAATTCTTACAGGAATATGCTGAACTAAAGGCGTGTACTGGAATTGGGAGCGATGGCGGCAGCTCCGTTGAAAGCACTGAGGGAGTTCGTGCAGCGGCTGCGCGGAAGCTCGGAGAGGATCGATCGCGGGAGTACAGGTGAGTCCCTCCCGTGTCGTAGAGTAAGGGGACACAGTGCGATCGGGCACCGCTGAGAATGAGTAGCGCGTGTCAAAGCACTGTGTGCCCGACAAGAGACTGGGGCATGATGACCGAATGGTGGGGACTGGAGCAAACAGCCGGGGCATGCGGCGTGGCGTGGCTTTCGGAGCAGTACAGCTCGAGGACCCGACCGGTCATAAATGCGGGTAACGCCGGTGATGGGAGTGCGGCGGGCGCCGCTTCGTGCGGTGCAGCTGACTGGTGCTGTTCGCCGGGCGAGGCGGTGCTAATGAAGCCGGCTCCTAGTAAGCGTAAGGAAGCGGGTGTGCAGACAGTAAAGAGGCTCCCTCTTTCCATGGAGAGCCTCAGGCTAAGCGCAAGCCCCAGATCAAGCGGGAGATCCCCAAAGGAAAGGTGGGTCTCCCGACATAATGGAGAAGGCTTGAGGGCAGCCAAGCGGCGTAATGCCCTCCCTGGCAGGTGAAGGGCGGAGCGCGCTGGCGGAGTTCCCGAGGTGTTTTTGGTCCCGCAGAGGGAAGCAACCAGGAGGGCCGTCGGTGCTATAATTGCCGGCAACGGGCCACGAGCGCCATTGTCCCGGAGAGACAGGAGGTACACCGTCCCCAAGGTTCGCTCGAGGACAGGGGCAACGCACTCAAGGCCCGGACGACGCGTCCTCCTGGAGGAGGCGTCCCTCTCGGGGCCGGACGCTCCGCCCCAGAAGTCGTCGCTAAGGGGGGGGAATTGTGGAAGACTGCCGGCTTCCCAGGCCGGTCCGCACCCCAGGCCGACAGGAGGAGCTCTCCCGACACCAGGATCGTGCCCGAGGTCCAGCAGGGCCTTATGGACTTTGTAGTGTTTATACACAGCCCTGCTGGATACCTTGGGGACCACCAGGAGTCGCTGTGGGAGGACTTGTGGGATCTGTTGTGCCCTATGACCCGGGAGTGACGTCACAGTCACGTGACGGGAAGGAATGGCGTGCTCGGGGTGAAGTAAAGACTGATTGCCCTGACCGGAAGGAATAGGGAACTGTGGACTGCTGGGACAGGAACACCTCGGTCAGGGGCTATAAAGGACGGTGCCTCAGTCCGGACACTGAGCTGTGCTGGGTGGGAGAGGAGCAAAGTGTCTGGGCGAGGAGGAGAGGTTATTGTGTGTAGTTGTAGTGAATGAGTAGTGTGGAAGGTGCTTGGTGCACTGAGAGAAAATAAAAAGAGTCTTGGACTGTAACCTGGTCTCCGGAGTTGTACCTGAGGGTTCGAGGGTGCACTACTGCCCCCTACTGCCACAATATATATATATATATAGATTGATAGATATATATATAGATAGATATGAGAACAACATATATATATATAGATAGATAGAGATATATATATATATAGATAGATATGAGAACAACACTCATATCAATGACAAAACAATTACATTAACAATCATGTTACGTTATTTTTAAAATTTTTCCTTTTCTTTTTCGTACCTTCTTTAACACACTACTTCTCCGCTGCGAAGCGCGGGTATTCTGCTATCATCTATAATTGTGAACTCATTTCATAATTTTTGGCGTTAGTCGGGAGGATTGGGCTTGTCAGTAATACACGTGGAAGTACTAGACAATTTTCCTCTATCATTTTTGTTTATTCATTGATTTTGTGGGGTAGTTTTACTGTTTTTTTTATTATCATGGTGATGCCTTTTTTTGCCAGTGCCCCTTGAATTGTCAAGTTTAGTGGTGAAAAAGGTGATCTGAAATATAGTGAATGGAAGGAACAAATGCAAGGTCTTTTAGAAACAACTAAATATAGGAACCTCAAGAGGTCAGTATTGTGATTGGGACATTTACTGGAAAGACCAAACGTGTTGTGAGTGGAACAAAGAGATGTCCCAATTTAACGGCTGTACGCAAAGAACTAATAACCCTTTAAGGGTATTTTTTCTCTCATTGAGGGAACTTCATTGCAGGCTATGACAGCATAACCCAGACGAAGACCCCTCCGATATGCAGTTGCGAGATCAGCTCTTGTTTGGCATCCAGGACAGTGGATTGCGACAAGCACTATGAACATTTGTGTACTACAACCCAGATAATAACTTTGGGGAAGTGTATCAAGAGGCCCTGTTGCTGGAAAGGGAATGTGATTATGTGACACAGGGAAGCTACTTGTGGAGCTGTTGGTGAATTCTCTGCAACTAACTCTCATTCACAGGTGGACTGGACACTGGCATTGAAGGAAGAGATTCTGGGTGACCTGAAAACACATATGAAGTAATGGACTAAGGATCTGCGGTTCCCCAGGTTGATGCTGCCTAGCAACTAGTACATTCTCAGCCAGCTAGGAGGACTCATGGTAATGGACATTATGCCTAGGATACACAAGGTAGGCCCATTTGTCATCAGTGCCGACAAGCAGGTCATATGATGCAGAATTGTCCATCCTTTAGTGGATGCCCTACTTTTAAACTTGTGAACACTGCTGCTATGGGCCAGGAAGCAGGGTTGGAGAGTGATACTTGAAAGGCCATATCATCTCTTCTTCATGACTGTCCTGTGGTACAAGTCACAATCAAAGGCAAAACATTAAATGTACTGTTAGATACAAGATCCCAGGTTAGACTGATGTAAGAGAGCCTTTTTAAGAAGCATTTTGCAGATATGATAGAAGCAGGGCAGGCTCTGTTTCTTCTAACCCTGAAAACTGCCCATGAGTTGGATATCGCTTATAAAGGCTACACCACCATGGATTTTGAGGTGGCCACAGTGAAGTTACCAAGCCAGAGGGGTCCACAAAAGCCTATTGCTGATCGGGTATGAATGTGATATCTGCTTGTTGGCATGCTGTTTTTCAGGCAAGAGTCACCAGTTGTGCTTCTCAAATTAAAGGAACACTTTTTAATCAGAGTATTGCATCAAGCCAATGAAACTTCTGGGCTATTGATCTGGTCAGTTAAGTAGCAAAGGGGGTTGTTAATCAGTCTCAGCTGCTTTGATGAAATTAACAATAGGTGCACTATAGGTTTAATAATGAGGCGACCCCAAAACAAGAATGGTTTAACAGGTGGAAGCCGATGTCATTATTTCCTCCTCATCATTTATGACTCTTTTTTCAGTAGTTTTACATTTCGCTACAATCACTGTCACTGCTGAAAGCATGAGGCGATACCTGGACCCTACAGAGGTTGCACAGGTAGTCCAGCTTCTCCAAGATGGCACATCAATATTTGCCATTGCCAGAAGATTTGCTGTGTCTCCCAGTACAGTCTCAAGGGCATGGAGGAGATTCCAGGAGACAAGCAGTTACTCTGGGAGAGCTGGACAGGGCTGTAGAAGGTCCTTAACCCATCAGCAGGACCAGTATCTGCTCCTTTGGGCAAGGAGGAACAGGATGAGCACTGTCAGAGCCCTACAAAATGACCTCCAGCAGGCCACTAGTGTGAATGTCTTTGAGCAAACAATGAGATGGGCCCTGTGCTCCACTGCCCAGCACTGTGGACCTCATTCGGCATTTGCTGTATTGGCAGGTCCACCACTGGCACCCTGTGCTTTTCAAAGATGAGAGCAGGTTCACCCTGAGCACGTTACAGATGTGAAAGTGTCTGGAGAAGCCATGGAGAACGTTATGCTGCATGTAACATCATTCAGCATGACCGGTTTGGTGGTGGGTCAGTGATGGTCTGGGGATGGTGATGGTCTGGGGAGGCATATTTTATATGGCATAGTTTATATACACTTAATGATAACAATGTAGATTTAGCACAAAACAATAATGTAACGCGATTGTAGTTTGCCTTTAAATGAAACCTTGGATATCACTGGATACACTGAATTTTAAAAGGTAATTACCTTTTAAAATAATCACATGCTTACAGGATATTAATATTATTCATCACTAAAACTTACTCACTACTGCTCTTTGTACAATGGAATAAAATTAACATTTCAGCTTTACTTCAAAGATGCAATCTTAATTCTTATATCAAATACCTTTTATTTTGGCATTTAATTACTTTTATGTTTTTACTAACATAGCCACCTGATAGCTTTCCCAGCAGTATACACACACGCATGAATTCATTTATACATTATATACTGTGTGTGTGTATTTATAAAATCACACACAGGCACATTTACATACGTGTATTGTATGTGATTAGACTTCTTTTACTTCTTATTCAAACTAATACAGATCAGCAACAGGTATAAGGCAGTCTGATTTAATATACAGCGCTCCAGGTTCTTTGAAGAATTTTGATCGATTCGGAGATCAATGTCTTTGTCCACTTCTCTTAGACTATATTTTCACTTCTCTGTTCATTCAGTCGCTGCAGGAATCTTTTGCCTTCCAGCTGCCTCCTCAGAGCTTTTAGAACTCAGGAATTCATTTCACTTCAAAGTACAAATATATACTATATTTTGAATTCAGAAACTCCCACTTGTTTAATTTAAAGTATAACAAAACATCTACTCTCAGTTTACAGTGATGATTAGGTTTTAATTTTTATGGGTGTTTTTTATTTATATTTGTAAGGAATTGTAGATATATGAACTCATATATATATAGGAACTCATATATATATATATGAGGGGAAAATGCAATACTGATTGTTAAGTGACCAACTACTGGGACGTTTTCCCTTCTACTAAAGAGAATATAGCACTTATAAACAGTACATCAAACAAAGGTTTACTCCAAATCGACTTATTTTGAAAACAACTTTATAGAGCAGACTAAGATCCCTAACCATATTTTAAGCATTTTATAATGACTGAGTTGGCTTGTGTCGGGTGTTACTCTACTCTAAACTGCTCATAAACACTAAACATTTGAATTTACAGAAAAATGCAGAATGTAAAGATAAGCAAGAGCCATTTGTGAAATTTAAGAAAGCACTCAAATTTTAGGGTTTACACATAGCTACATAAATTTACAATGGCTAAACTAAATGACAGTAAATTAATATTTATTCTTAATATGAATACAACATCTCACAACTGTATAGTTTTATACACATAAAGACATAAAAATGTCCTAACCCTCTCCAACTGAAGATATGAATGCACAAACCATGGATTTGGTTTAGAGATTTTACTTTTTGTAGGTCCTTTCTCAGACATTCACTATTATTATACCCTTTTCCTTACCAATCAGACAAATTTATACTGTATGTTGTGCTCTTCTTGGTTAGCCTATTTTTATAGATTTTTCAGAAGGTCTAGCATTAACACAAATTTATGTATTAAAATGTTGAAAATCTGTAAAACTTGTAGTAACAGCTAATTCCTGCAACATACTGTATATGGTACAGAGATAATTTTATAATTGTAACACATCAAATATTTTTATCCAGCTCTTATATAGATTATTATATTCACATTGATAGACCATAGTGATATATGACAACATAAACTATTGTATCCTTGATCATAGCATCAGCTGCAATGCCATTGTGTAGCTGTGATCTTAGCAACTAAACAATAAATCAAAATTGCTATATTCACAGGCTACAGCAGCATTGTATCATCTGCCAGCTGAAATAGGGTCACAGACAGATCAATTACAGCATTCTTAATGCTTAAACCCCACGAAAGAGGTTCATTCAAATAAGCACCCAAATTTAGTTATAAACATGATTAAAGTTATGGTTGCCCCCAATTATGCATTTTTTTATTAAAGAATTTTCCTCTATAAAACTTTCATTTGCAAAATGGGCATCTAAAATTAAATTATGAGTGTTTTATGCAGAAAAAGAATGGGATTAACTAAAGTGGAAATGCATTTGTAGTAATTCTCTTATTGATGATATGACACAGTCTTTAACAAAAGAAAAAAAAGAGCTGTCCTCAACACTTTTACTCATTCTTTGCTTACTCCAGCCTCTTGGTGTAGAATCAAATAATATCCATCAGCATACATTCCCAAACTAATTTATCTAAATCCTTTGAAAAACACTTAAAAAAAGAACTTTGGACCTAATTCTATTGCCTGGCATGATGAAAAGAACAAGGGTTCAATACTTGGTGCACCTCCTCAGTGACCTCATTTAATAAAGAGCAAAATGAGTGGAAAAAAACTACCTGCCTTGTGTCTGGCTATAGCACTGGAGCTTTGTCACCGTCTGTTTCAGATCCAAGAAAAAACACCATTACCTGTGTGTGGCTGGCATTTACAGGATTTTGCCCGGGAGGGCGGAGTCCCTGAAATGGGGTGGAAGTGATGTCACGCATCATCCTGACTTTGCCCCTCAGAACTGTGGATGGAAAAGAAAAGGCAGTTAGTGACATCACCTCCTAACTTGAAGGAATCACTTACCTTGCAGAAGCTATTTAGATTAGCCCTAAAAGCACATTGTCACACGTGTGTGCATGGGAGGCAGCTAAAGGGCCTGAATGAGAGTAATTCCATGCCAAACCGGGGAGTGGCGGAGGGGACTAACTCTTTCTCTCAAACCTCTGCTGAGTTACGGGAAATTCTGCCTGGCCTACATGACATCTCCTGTCTCAATGACGCCACTTGTGGTTCCGGCCCCAGCGATAACATCACTTTCGGTCATGGGGTTAGCAACATCAGTTCCGGTTCCAGCCCCAGAGACGACATCACTTCCTCCGGTCTGCTTTAAAACAGCCATCTTTTGGCCAGCAAGACAGTTCTGTTCTGGACTCTGATTGATACACATCTTTATGACCATTTATTCCATTTAGCAGCCAGGAAAAAATATACGGGTGGTTGCCCCAAACCTCTTTTTTTGCGTGGCTCATTCTCAATTGTGTGACAACGTGCATGATTCTCCATTTTCAATAATTGTTCCCTTCATTTCGGGGTTCACTCTATAGTCTACCAACCCTGATTTGACCTAAATATTTGTACATTACATAAACATAGCAGCATTTTTTTTCAGATTTGCAGTTTTGATTTAGTTTGTACATATAGGCAAAACTAAGTTTCTCTAATTCTCCTTTTTAGAGTCAAATTAACTCTATTATAAAGCATATGGCCCTTCTATGTTTTGTTTTTTTTTCTTTTAGTCTGGAGCACTGCACTTTACAGGGCTTCTATTGTAGAACATTTTACAAGATCATTGTCATAGACTTCTTATGTTTTTTATTTATCCTTCGATTTATGTTCTTAACCTATTTTTCCAAGGCAAGGTCACAAGGCAGCTGGGTTGTGTTTTCAGTTAACTTAGATACCTTTATCCTTGTGCACTGGTAATACAATCCAGTTTCTGCTTTTCAGCAGTCTGTTTTTTTATTCTAATTCAGTCTGTAATAAATTAGTTTCTTTCACATCTAAACAAGCTGTTTATATGAAAATTTTCTCCTTTTTTAAGAATTATAAGATGTTTCTCAGTAACCAATCTATCAAATTAATATTAACCTAGAAATGGTGAAGCTCAGACCATGTGAAATGGCTCTGTCTCTCTCTACCATAGTCCATTTTGGTCTTATAGAGCAGAGCAGCTACTGAAAAAAGTAATTTCAGTATTTATTTTGCCAACCCTCTTTTTACTGTTCAGCTTACATAGGTGGGATATACAAAGTAGTAGGAATGAAACATTAAATAACAAAAGTTAAATTAAGGAATTCAATGCTACTGTCTACCCTTACAGAGGTTGTTTTATAAGCCCTTTACACTAGAAAAAGTATTATCTATTCTGTCTGAAGACATGCAATCTGACCTGTCATGTGACTATAAAAACATATTCAATTACATACATTTTTGAATGTATAGCAGATTTTTAGAATTTTTATGTAAGGTGCTGAATATATAAAGAAAATCTGAAAAAAGACAATAGTTCTCCAGCAACATGCAGTGGGCATTTTGATTTCAAATCCCAATTAGAATCAAAGCTGTTCTGTTCTACTAATTTTCTAAATATCTTATTGTTCAACTAATACATAAATAATAAAGCACAGTAAAAATTGTAACCTTAACCCAGTTTTAACAGCATGAGATGGTTTAAGTAAGCTATTCATGAAAGATAAAAAAAACATTTCTAAAAAGATGAATGTACTAAAATGCTTCCATGCCAATGTATGGAATTCACCAACCTGTCAAAGATTCATTTGCATAACACCATTGCTGCCTAAAGAGTTTTCATCAATTTAAACTAAAGCTTTACATAATTTTCTTAATGTCAGTGAATATGATCAGTAGGTTCATTAAAAATGAGAATCTGTATAATTTGTGTACATTTAACCAGATTCCTTTATTATTAGCACTTTGATAATGATCAAATCACAAATTATGTTAAACTAACATGGAAATATACATAAAAGTAAGGAGCTCACAAATATTGTCTCATTGTTATTTTACTTAAAATGTCAAATTCCAAAAATCTATTTAAGCACCTGTTCTTCTTGCTAAAATAACTTCAACGTTAGGTATAAACCACAATTTCATATAAAATGATCACTATATTTGCCAGCCTTATTTTAATAATTGCCAGGACAAAGAACATTATGTCTTGGGAACAATAACATTCAAACAGAGAACAATACTATTATACAGTAGATATAGATATACAGTATATTGTTATACATTCAATAAACTGTTAGAAATAGAGGATGCAAAACAGGTCTGTGTTTTTATTGGATAGCACTGCAGTATAGACTAGATTAGTAAGTGAACTAGTCTTGTACAGCAACCTATGCAGCATAGTGCATGAATGTCAACAAGTGAAAAAGGCTGGGGATTACCTGTTCAATTGCCTTATGGAGCAATCAATGAAAAACAACAAAACAAAAAATGCTGCTCTGGTGTGACATTAACATTAAAGCCTGTAAGGCTTTTACTATTCCCTTACATGTGGTGATATATATATTAATAATGTTAAATTTAATTTTATCATTGTGTTTTCAGTCTACTCAGGTCAGTTTTGTATGATGTAGGTACCAGATTCCAGGAAATCACATTTCAGTAGGAAAGTTTTACATGATATTGTATCTTCTTGACTGTATGAAATATGTTTTAGGTTTGCTTTTTAGTATGTTAAAGAATAGGCATGGAAATAGTGTAATAAAGCATAGGACAAATCAAAAAAGAGTTGGGGATCTACCCTGTATATTATGCACCTATGATAAGTGTCTATTGAGACTGATCTGGACTTCTAAAAGCTGGGACTGACTAAAAAAGGGAAACAGCAGGCTTTTATAGCAGTGGGAGAGGAAGGGCGTGTTTGTAGGAAGGATGCAGTATGAGGTCATCTGTGGGTGCCAGTAATTATGTCATCAGGGTCAGGGTCCGGATGAAGTGAGGTGAGGAATAGGCGGAAGTAATTTCTTTAGGTGGTCTTTTCCTTGGAATTTCTGTAGAAAGAGGAGAAAAAGCATTAATACTCAATGCCAACCCCTGGTCTTGTGTCTCAGTGCATCGATTTGAACCCTTTGACTGCCTCCCAAGCACAAGTGTGAAACAACAATAAGATACAACAGTATGCTAAGGAGAAAAAGGAATCACACAGTGTGAAAATATTCTCTCTTGGTCAAACAAAATGTTGTTATATTCTTCATCTATGATTTTTACAGCTCTTTTATTTACTAGTTTGTAAAAGCAATAAGATCATTTTTGTTCTGTTTCTACATTATGGTGATAGTACTAGGGTATTTCCCCTTGGGATTAATAAAGTATCTATCTATCTATCTATCTATCTATCTATCTATCTATCTATCTATCTATTGTACCGTGTTAGCCATTATGAATGTAGAGAAAAGCCAAGCAAAATGACACCTTTTATTGGCTAACTAAAAAGATTACAATATGCAAGCTTTCGAGGCAACTCAGGCCCCTTCGATTACATCTTGCCTGAAGAAGGGGCCTGAGTTGCCTTGAAAGCTTGCATATTGTAATCTTTTTAGTTAGCCAATAAAAGGTGTCATTTTGCTTGGCTTTTCTCTATCTTATGGTAATTAATTCAACTCTTGCAAGTTGACTTACAACTGATATCATTTATAAACTCCACTGAATAAACTTAATTTAAAATTTACTATCAGGTTTTTGACATTGTGCAGGGTATTTATTGAAGTGCAGGGTACTTGTTCAGTTACTTTCAAAACTTAAACAGCTTTAACAGATGTATCTTTAGCATCACCTGCTCTTATGCTACCGTGTATTCATTACTGAACTTATTTCATGTAGCCGAGTCACAGGGGCAGCCTGTACTGGCAGGTGATGGAACAAAATCGTGGATGGAACATCTACATCACTTATATCATTTAGTTATCAGGCTCCGCAGTGAGTGGCAGCCTTTCCAGCAGCTCCGTGTACAACTTTATATTTCTACCTTTTTCTCTATTTCACTGATCACTCCTACCACTTTCTTTTATGTGGATTCATTTCCTGGGACACTTTTTACTACTTGGACATGGATTTTTACATGCCGAGACTCGTCTATTCAGGTAGTCAACTTCTAGCGCTGAGAACAAAGGCCTGTGCTGGTGTGGCTCCATATTTACCTGACGAGGTAAGAAGACGGGATCGTGGCAGCAGAGCCGGTGCTAAGCTAAAGGCTAAGCGGCTAGCAAGGAAGTGGCGATACAAGCCTTTGGTGCCATCTGTGATCCTGGGAAATGTGAACTCACTACCAAATAAGACCGACAAACTGGCTGCAGTGGTGAAAAATGACAGGACCTATAGAGAATGCAGTTTGCTATGTTTTTGCGAAACGTGGCTAACGACTAGCATCCCAGATGCTAACGTGGAACTACCTAGGTGTAACACGGTTAGAGCGGACAGAGACACAAATACCTGTGGGAAGCGGAAAGGAGGACTCACTCTCTATGTGAATACAAGGTGGTGTAACACCTGGACATGTAAACGTCAAAATCTCCACTTGCTGCAGGGACATCGAACTGTTGGCCGTAAATCTGTGTCCCTATTACTTGCCCAGAGAGTTTGGGCACGTCATTGTTGTTATTGTTTACATCCCTCCTCGCGCGGACGTGGCGATAGCAGGTGACATCATCCACTCCGCTGTTGCTAATCTACAAACACAGCACCCGAGGCCCTTGTGCTAATCTCTGGAGACTTTAACCATGTGACGCTGGACAAAACATTACCTGCCTTCTCCAAGTATGTGGATTGTAACACCTGGGGAAATAGGACTATAGACCTTTGTATGCAAACATTAAAGACGCATACAGCACCACTCCGCTGCCTGTGCTTGGGAAAGCAGATTATAACCTGGTTCTGCTTCAGCCTCACTACAAACCAAGAGTGAGGGAGCTACCTACAACCACACGCTCATTCAGGAAGTTGTCCCCTGTGGCAGAGCAGGCTCTGAGAGACTGCTTTAGAAACTACGGACTGGGATATCCTGCAGGGGTCACATAGTGAGAACATTGAGGAGGTTGTTGACTGCACTACTGACTACATCAACTTCTGTATGGACATTGTAGTTCCAGTAAGAACAGTTTGCTACTGTGCTAATAACAAGCCATGGATTACAAGTGACATCAAGGGTCTTTTCAACCAGAAGAAAAGGGCTTTTAAAGACGGTGATCAGCATGAGCTCAAGTGCGTGCAGAAGGAACTCCGAGTCCAGCTCAGGGCGGTGAAGGAGCAGTACATGAGAAAGCTGGAACAAAAGTTGCAGAATAACAGCATAAAGGAAGTGTAGGATGGGATGAAAATCATCACTGGCTGCACCTCGAAGCGGGGTGCCACCATCGAGAGAGATGTGGAAAGAGCAAACCTGAAGAACAACTTCTTTAACAGGTTTGACCACCCTAACCCACTCTCACTTCAGAGTACTGCATCCTCCACCCATCCTTCTGCTGATACCAGCATAGGAGAGAGTTTCCCTCCACCCACAATTACAGCAGCCCAGGTAAGCAGAGAGCTGAGAAGACTTTGTGCCAGCAAAGCAGTGGGTCCTGATGGAGTATCGCCACGACTGCTGAAGGCCTGTGCGTTGGAGCTGGGGAGTCCTCTACAGCGCATCTTCAGCCTGAGCCTGGAACAGGGGAGAGTCCCGAGGCTTCTAAAAAACATCTTACATCACCCCAGTCCCAAAGGTATCACGTCCTGGTGAGCTGAATGAGTTCTGGCTTGTCGCTGTGACGTCACATGTGATGAAGACCATGGAGTGGCTGCTGCTTCACCACCTGAGCCCACAGGTCCACCACACCCTTGACCCTCTGCAGTTTGCATACCAGAAGAAGGTGGGAGCGGAAGATGCCATCATCTACATGCTACACTGATCCCTCTCCCACTTGGACAGAGGTAGGGGTGCTGTAAAAATTATGTTTCTGGACGTCTCTAGTGCCTTCAACACCATCCAACCTTGGCTCCTTAGTGACAAGCTGACAGAGATGGGAGTACAGTTGTGCTTGGAAGTTTGTGAACCCTTTAGAATTTTCTATATTTCTTCATAAATATGACTTAAAACATCATCAGATTTTCACTCAAGTCCTAAAAGTAGATAAAGAGAAACCAGTTAAACAAATGAGACAAAGATATTATACTCGGCCATTTATTTATTGAGGAAAATGATCGAATATTACATATTTGTGAGTGGCAAAAGTATGTGAACCTCTAGGATTAGCAGTAAGTTTGAAGGTGAAATTAGAGTCAGGTGTTTTCAATCAATGGGATGACAATCAGGTGTGAGTGGGCACCCTGTGTTATTTAAAGAACAGTGATCTATCAAAGTCTGCTCTTCACAACACAGGTTTGTGGAAGTGTATCATGGCACGAACAAAGGAGATTTCTGAGGACCTCGGAAAAAGAGTTGTTGATGCTCATCAGGCTGGAAAAGGTTACAAAACCATCTCTAAAGAGTTTGGACTCCACCAATCCACAGTCAGACAGATTGTGCAGAAATGGAGGAAATTCAAGACCATTGTTACCCTCACCAGGAGTGGTCGACCAACAAAGATCACTCCAAGAGCTAGGCATGTAATAGTTGGCGAGGTCACAAAGGACCCCAGGGTAACTTCTAAGCAACTGAAGGCCTCTCTCACATTGGCTAATGTTCATGTTCATGAGTCCACCATCAGGTGAACACTTAACAACAATGGTGTGCATGGCAGGGTTGCAAGGAGAAAGCCACTGCTCTCCAAAAAAACATTGCTGCTCATCTGTAGTTTGCTAAAGGTCACGTGGACAAACCAGAAGGCTATTGGAAGGATGTTTTGACAGATGAGGACAGATGAGACCAAAATATAACTTTTTGGTTTAAATGAAAAGCATTATGTCTGGAGAAAGGAAAACACTGCATTCCAGCATAAGAACCGTATCCCATCTGTGAAACATGGTAGTGGTAGTATCATGGTTTGGGCCTGTTTTGCTGCATCTGGGCCAGGACGGCTTGCCTTCATTGATGGAACAATGAATTCTGAATTATATCAGAGAATTCTAAAGAAAAATGTCAGGACATCTGTCCATGAACTGAATCTCAAGAGAAGGTAAGTCATGCAGCAAGACAACGACCCTAAGCACACAAGTCGTTCTACCAAAGAATGGTTAAAGAAGAATAAAGTTAATGTTTTGGAATGGCCAAGTCAAAGTCGTGACCTTATTCAATTGAAATGTTGTGTAAGGACCTGAAGCGAGCAGTTAATGTGAGGAAACCCACCAACATCCCAGAGTTGAAGCTGTTCTGTATGGAGGAATGGGCTAAAATTCCTCCAAGCTGGTGTGCAGGAATGATCAAAAGTTACTGGAAACGTTTAGTTGCAGTTATTGCTGCAAAGGGGGGTCACACCAGATACTTAAAGCAAAGGCTCACATACTTTTGCCGCTCACAAACATGTTCCTTAATAAATAAATGACCAAGTATAATATTTTTGTCTCATTTGTTCACTGGTATCTCTTTATCTACTTTTAGGACTTGAGTGAAAATCTGATGATGTTTTAGGTCATATTTATGCAGAAATATAGAAAATTCTAAAGGGTTCACAAACTTTCAAGCACAACTGTAGATTCATACCTGGTGGCATGGATCGTGGACTATCTTACAAACAGACCTCAGTATGTGCATCTTGGGAGCTGCAGGTCTGACATTGTGGTCAGCAACACAGGAGTGCCGCAGGGGACTGTACTTTCTCTGGTCCTGTTCAGCCTATATACATCGGACTTCCAATACAACTCGGAGTCCTGCCACATGCAAAAGTTCGCTGATGGCACTGCTATCATGGGCTGCATCAGGAGTGGGCAGGAGGAGGAGAATAGGAACCTAATGAAGGACTTTGTTAAATGGTGTGACTCAAACCACCTGCACCTGAACACCAGAAAAACCAAGGAGCTGGTGGTGGATTTTAGGAGGCCCAGGCACCTTTGGGATCCTGTGATTATCAGAGGTGACTGTGTGCAGAGGATGCAGACCTCTAAATACCTGGAAGTGCAGCTGGATGATAAATTGGACTCGACTGCCAATACTAATGCTCTGTGCAAGAGAGGACAGAGCCAACTATACTTTCTTAGAAGGCTGGCGTCCTTCAAAATCTGCAATAAGAGCTGCTAAGCAGGCTCCTGTCAATCATGGAGAATCCACTGCATCCACTGAACAGGATCATCTCCAGACAGAGGAGCAGCTTCAGTGACAGACTGAGGAGATCGTTCCTCCCCCACACTATGTGACTCTTCAATTCCACCCTGGGGGGTAAACATTAACACTATACAATGTTGTTGTCTGTTATACATGCCTCACACTCTCCACCTTGCATTTTTTAACTTGCACTGTATTTTTATCACTCTTTAATTAATATTGTTTAAAATATCTATCTATCTATCTATCTATCTATCTATCTATCTATCTATCTATCTATCTATCTATCTATCTATCTATCTATCTATCTGTTCAACACAGGGCACATTGACACACAGCCACACTCATATATTCATTAAACTAACAGTGAAACCAAAATATCCAGAGAAAAATTGATGTAGATATAGGGAGAATGTGCATACTCCACCTAGAATGTCAAAGTTAGGAACTGGGAACTGTGATGTAACAGCATTAACCATCCTGCTGTCCAAAAAAAAATTTTAAATGTTGTTTTGTCTTAGTAGTGTTCTATATTACTCTACAGTACTTTCCCCTTCTGTATTCTTTAATGTGTAGCCTCAAATCCCATAGACTAACCATTGTTTATAAGGTATTGTACTTTATAACTTCTTCCCACCTTCCCTACTACATCTATAACCTCAGGCAATTAGATAGAGTAAAAGACAGGCAGGAGTTAAGTTACAACTTAAATAATGTATTATTGATAATATTCATAAAATAACAATAAGCAAAGTACATTTGAATATTGGCAATCATATAACCTAATAAATGCTGATATGTAGTTTCAGTCAGCACATAGACGTGCAGGTACTTTAAATATCTCTAGTTAAGTCATCATTTTATGGATTTCTTCAGGACAGGCCACATGACTGTCTCAATACAGCTACTGAGTTGTGCTTCTCAGTGTGGTCTTCTTTTCAGTTCATGGTGTGTGAGATGCTCCTTCATCATGATGGTGAGAGAGAGATAGAGAGGGGTAAAGCAATCAAATTTACGCATTCTTGGTCCCAGTCCTTACACCAATAGGGCATTGTGCTACAGAACGGTGTCTGATTCAAACAATCCCAAACAGCCATACTTCAGACCAATGGGGGCACACAATACCTTTCATTCTTTCCCCCAAAACCATTTGTTGAGCTAATTCTCGCCAGCTAGGTAATTTGGCTTTCCTGTGAGGGTTGTTTGAGAGAGTCCTGCAGAGAATCACTTGCCAAACTGGTTTTAAGCACTTCCCCGACCATGTCATAAAATTACAAAAACTCAGTCCCAAAAGGCGGGGGTTTGGGGGGTTGGAGTTGGGGTTGGGTAGGGGTGGTTAGCCAGATATCAAACCACCGCTGTTCCTATCAGTGATATAACATGAATGTTAGATTGCTTTGTCTAAGTCATAAATAAAGACATACAAAATATGTATCAACTTGTATACAAAATTTCACACCACAACAAATGTATTCAATTAAAAAGGAGATAATCCACACAGAATGTCCAATTTGTGTTGAATTTGTGTTGAAAAGCTGTGTGATGTGGAAGGAGAAAAGAAGAGCTGCCCAGGTTAATGTCCATGTCTCTGAGAATTAGAAGTGGGCGGCCCTGATCTGGGCGGGAAGAGAGCAGTCCATCATGCTCATCAAGGAAGTTCCTGAGCAAACCTGGAGAGAGATAAATAACAACAGTGTTTATGTTAATTGGAAAGCAGACAATAATTGCATGGTACTGAAAAGTAGAGAAGTTGCATATATTATCCAGGGGGGTGAATCTCCAGCTCTTAGACATAAGGATACCTGTTACTCCAACCTAACCCTACCAGGGTGGGAGAAGTTGAAGGTAGAGGTTGCTGTTACTGTATTTTCTACTTGAATCCATGTCTCTGTCATAGCCACCCCTTGAAGACCCCTTTGAGGGGCGAATGCTGGAATTAAGTCTACTTTGTTGACGGTAGAAGAGTTTGTCTGAAGTGGTGGCTTGGCCCAGAGGATGAAGTTTGTTGGATTTCTCCCTCTCCTGTTAAAAGGGTGAGAAAAGCATCTTATGTTAATAACAGGAATATTTTGTTCACATACGCTAAAGATGATATTGAAAGAAAAGCAAAAAACAGTACCTTAGTGAAGTAGGAGTGTGTCTGTTGCTTTGTCTGGTGTCCTTGGTCGGGTGACTCACACAAAGCAAGGGGGCATCACTCTTTAAACAAATCAAAACTAAGCAGTAAGCAGGCAAACAAAGAAATGCAGGTCGATCGGTATACTTAAATCAGACTGATTAAGAGTAAAATCAACTTAATAATGAAAATAATAACTAAGCACAGATAAATATTTGCAATGCACAAGTACAAATCACTTATTGTAACCCAAACCTGATGATACTATTCTCTTTAGAAACATATGCCTATAAATCCAGAAGTTACTCACCACTACTTGCAGATTCATCTCATATTTCCAAATTTTCATTTTATTTTACATATGTGGTTTGATATTAGGCTTGTGTCTGAGCTGAAAGAATCACCTGACCAGTTAGTCTAAAATAAGAAAGTCAAAGTTTGCACAGGACGCAAGTGGAATGCAACGCAGGTATTTGACATGGTGGAAACACCAGGAGATAGTCAGAGTGCTGCAGCCAGGCAGGGACAGTCTTGAATGGGGAACAGCTCGTACATTGTTGTCCAAAGCCTCAAAGAAGGAGAGGAAAGATGTGGATAATATCTGATGTTGGGAAGATAGAGGAGGAGGGCTACAAAATAAGACATGTAAATCAACAACAACATGGGAATTGGACAACCTGAAAAGCTATGATCAACAGGACCATCATGTGGATGGATATGTTGAGGATGCGAGCTTCCCGATCAAGGCCGCTTATGAAACCCTTTCGAGTCTAAGGAACCTGCACCTCTGGTATGGCTTGGAGGAGATCTGCCCATGTATGCAACATACTCTCTCTGGCTATACAGCAGCGTTGCCATGGTATTGATGGCACTATGACCAGGTACTGTGTAAGCTAGCTGAAATCCTGGAGGCATACAGGTCAGATGCCAGCAGGGTAAGGCCAGTAACTTTACGGCGGCATCTAGTTTGTTAGGCAAGGGCGCAAGTCTCAGAACAGCAGCAGAAAGATGTGATCCCTCCTGTCACCTGGAGAAGAGTGGACCATGAGGGCTGACCTTGACCATCAGTTGAAGTTCCAACAAAAGATCACCTCAACCTCTTTACAGCCAGATATTGTGCTTTGGTCCACCACTACTAGGTTGATCATTATGGCTGAATTAACTGTTTCATGGGAAGACAGGATGGAGAACACCTTTGAGAGAAAGAGGGAGAAGTATGCAGAACTATTAGCTGCATGCTCACAAGAAAGTTGGAGGGCTTTCGTATTCCCAATAGAAGTAGGTTGCAAGGTTTTCACTGGAACTAGAGGTTCCTGAAGTCCTTTGGGATTATAGGCAGAAGAAGTCTACTTCAAGCTCTGGCTCAGAAGAAAGGATAAAGCATGAGGAAAACAAGGACCCTAGAGCTGGCTGTAAGGGAGATAATAAGATGTGACTACCGCTGCTCAACCACCTTGAGATGTTCTGGGATTAAAGGAGTGAACCATCAGTGAAGGGAGGCTCCTGGTGGCACTGTCAGAGGTGCATCAGGCAGGAATGTCCAGCAGGTATTTATAGCCCGTGATAGCATTTCCACATACCCTTAATAAATAAACCACCTTGTTTATACTTCTTCAATATGTTCTCAAATACACATATGTCTTATGTGTATGCCTGCCAGAATTGCTGTCCAGATTCTTAGTTTGTTATCTGATACTTGGCATTTGCCACAATACATACCAAGACTCCTTCTTCTGATCTTATTTATCCCAATAGAGAAGAATGAATCTGGATCTATCTGCACACTGGCCAAGATTTTTTTTTTTCATTTTATATTCGTAAAAGCAGAACACTATGATGTCATGATACTCAAACAAATAATAACAACTTAACAGAAACAACAATTTACATGAAATTCAATATACAGTGGTGTGAAAAACTATTTGCCCCTGTATTATCGTGGTATTTCCCTCTACTTGCCCTTTTACCTGTTTCCTCAAGGGTAAGGGTTCTCGTCAAGTTCGTTATCGGGTTGGTCTACTGTTGCACTTTAAGATGAACACACACACACACAGACCCTAACCACAACAGTGCTCCATGAATGACACACACACACTGATTATCCCTTAGCACTTTAAACCACACAAGTGCTATAGGAATAACAGCCTGTCATTCAGCACTTCAAGAGACTTACTTATTTTCGGCACGAACAACAATACGATGTTTTAGTGATATCTCAGACCTAAACATTACTTTTGGTCTACAAGAATACATTTAAACATACAAAGACTCAGCACTCTTGACTATAGGCCATTCATCAGCCAAGAATACCTTCTTTCTCGTATTTGTTCCTTCTGTTGAGTATAGCGCTCTTCACTCTCAGCCATATAAACCTCGCAGCACAGAAATAATGGCAAAAATCCGGCTGTCACCAGGTGCTCAAAGAAATCTAACTTATTACTTCAATCACTCTAGACAAAGCATTGAAAGTTAAAAGCAGCATGGTATTTATTACAAGAATAATAATAATACCACAAGAACAAAGAATACTAGAAAATAGGTAGTGATAGAAAAGTCTGAATATATATAGTCTTTAGAAAAAGCTTACGAAAAAGTTACAGATGACAAGGATGAATGTCCCAGGGAGGCGTTTGATTTAGCAATCGATGTTCATGATGCCTTTCTGTACGACCAGGGCCGTCTTCGTCCGTTCCTCTTCTTCTCTCTTTGCTTCTCTTTCTTCTCCCTTTGCTTCTCTTTCCTTCTTTCCAAACCAAGGCATATTTATTATGAAATTTCAAGCCTTGGTTTCACAACATATGCACCTGATTGGCTGGCTGTCCAAATGATTGATGAATTAATTCAATGTCCATTTTCCCACACAACAAAACCTTTGATGTCCTCTGAGGTATCAGTAGTTCTTCCTGTCCCAGGCTATAAAGCAAATTGTTGTTCCAGATGTCCATCCATAAAGTAATCAATAGCCTGAGGTATCAGCTCAGCATCCTTTCCCAGGCTATAAAACCAAATTAGCACGAAGCTATGAACAAGTGTTATAAAAGTAAGGTGTAAGGGAAGAAACATTTTGTGTGAAAAACATGCAAAAGAATAAGAAATCAGGAAGGGGGCAAATAGTTTTTTACACCACTGTAAAGTAAACAAAGGAAATTTAGAAATAACAAAAGGAAATAGGAAAAACAAGATTGAACCCTTACCTAAGAAACAGAGAAAAAGAAGAGAGATGTGAGCAAAACAAAAAGCCCATCAAACTTTTTAAATATAATAAAACAATAGCATCAGAGTGTCAATCACAGGGGAAACTTTTAAATGAAGTGCATTCATTTGAGAGTTTGGAGGAATGTTGGGAGAAGAATAATAAATTGTATTAAGAATCGGTTATGAGGTGTTGGGTAGGACAACAGGAAGGAGCCTACCTGGAGACAAAGAGACATGGTGGTGGAACAAAGAGGTTCAGGATGTGATAATGGCTAAGATGAAGACAAAGAAGAAATTGTACCAATCAGAGAATTGTATATGCATACAAACAAGGTAGCAAAGAGGGCAGTGACAAGAGCCAATGTACAAGCCTTAAAGGGAGTGTGTGAAAATCTGGATACAAAAGAGGGAGAGAAAATTATTTTTAGAGTAGCAAAGACTAGGAACAAGGCTGGAAAAGATTTTAGTCAGATGAATGCAATATGTGCAAGATGTGTTTTTGATAAGCGTGATAGGATCAAGAATAGATGGAAGAGGTACTTTGAAAATCAGTTTAATAAAGAAAATACAAGAGTAGTATTTGGGGATAAAGTCCCAGATGAGGGGCTAGTACCAAGAATAAGGAGAGAGGAAGTAAAGAAGGCATTGAAAACAATGAAAAATGGAAAGCAACTGCACTCCATGAAATACCAGTAGATATATGGAAGAGTATGGCAGCAGGAGTAGATGTGTTATGGGATCAAATGCAGAAGACTATGAACAGGAGAGAATACCAGAGCAGTGGAGGGACGGTGTGATTGTACCCATTTATAAGGAGAAGGATGATATTCAGTTTATGTCACACACAATGAAAATTTGGGAAAGGGTTATAGAAAGATGGCTTAGGGAACAGACCAGCATAGGGAAGGAACATTTTGGTTTTATGCCAGGAAGAGGAACAACTGATGCAGTCTTTCCATTGAGGCAGCTCATAGAGAAGTTTCGAGAAAAACATAAAGGTTTGCTTATGGTGTTTATTGATTTGAAAAAGACTGGTAATAGAGTACCACATCAAGTGGTCTGAAGGCGTATGAAGGAGAAAGGAGTACCAGAGAACAATGTCAAGATTGTCCAGAATAAGTAGAGTGAGAACTTGGGTCTAAGTCGTGTTGGGGTAACAGTCAAGATCCTAAACAGAGTAGGTCTGCACCAGGGATCTTCTTTAAGTTCTTATCTCTGTGATCTGGTTCTGGATGTGTTAAGTCACCAATAAAAGATAAAAGACCAATCCCCCTGTTGCACGCTTTTTACTGAGGACATTGTGTTGTCTAGTTGCAGAAAACAGGAAGCAGAGAGGAAGTTGGAAGAATGAAGAAGGGCTTTGGAAGATAGATGGTTGAAGATAAATAGGAAAAATATAGAATATATGAGGTTTAATGATGATCAAGATTCAGAAGTTAGCCTTCAGGGAGAGCTATTGAAAAGAGTGGATACATTTAAATATCTAGGATCAGTGGTAGCCCAAGATGAAAAATTAGAGAGAGATAACCCTGTAATGGATGGATGGCATCCTTACCCAGCCGGGATACCCTCACCATGGAAGAACACGGGGAAACAACATTCATGGGGCATTGTCTTCCCCGGGCTGCTAGATGGTGGCCAACCACGTTGCAGCAGCGCTACGTTTTCCCATGGGGAATCACGGAAAATGGAGTTCTTGTACTTAACACTATTGGGTTCCGTAGGCATCACCAGGGGGTGTTTGTGGAGGCTAAAGAGTCCTACCTTATCGGGCTCCAGCCTAACCCGAAAGTGCTCCAGGACTATGTTTGCAGGACACCGGAAGTACTCTCGGGCTTCACATAAAAGGAGCTGCCTGACATTGCTCAGGTAGCCAGAGTCAGGAGGAAGGAAAACAGAGCTTGCCAGGGGGAATGGAAGCGGCAGAGAGATTTAATATAATTGTTTTTCTGTATTCTGTACATTAAAACTTTAACATTATTGTTAACAATTTGCGACATAAATTGTATAAGCCTGCTTAGGTGGCTCACTGGTGTTGTTGATGTTGCACAATAAGCGACCATGGGTTCATGTCCCAAATCCTCCCCTTGTAGAAAGATTTATGTGCATTACTATATCAGTTTCATGTAATTGTTATCAGGCAGTGTGATACAGTGTTTAAGGCTTTGGACCTTAAACCCTGAGCTTGTGTGTTCAAATCCCACTACTGACACTGTGTGACCCTGAGCAAGTCATTTGAATGGCCTGTGTTCCAATTGGAAAACCAAAAGTAATGTACCCAATTGCATCATAAATGTTGTAAAGTTGCCTTGGATAAAAGTGTCAGCCAAATAAGTAAATGTATAGTGATGTGCATGCAAAGACTAGAAAAGTTTTCTTATGTTAAAGTCAAATATTCTTTTATTAGGCTGCTGCAAAACAAAATACAGAAATGAAGCTGACCACCTCTTTGTGGCATAATGAAGTTCATCTTCTCCCTTTGTTTCCAAAGTTTTTAACTACAGCATTTTGCCTCTTACTGATCACTTTAACTCTTTGGCTAGCTGTCAGAAACTTATTAATGTAAACAGTCATCTGCAATTACAGGTTAGGATTTTTTGGCATTTATAAGTTTCCTGTTTACAATTTTCATTAAAACTACAATCTTAATAAAACCATAAATAAACTCAAATGCCAATCAGCAAATGATAAATGGCCTAATTAATACTCCATCCTGTGACAATTGTTTCTTGTTTATTTGTGCTTTTGCAATTTTATGGAACAATGCATAGTGTGTAATTTTTTGCACTCCCATGATGTGTTATGGTAATTATAAACTACACTGCAGATGATGCATTCCTCTTTTTTTGCAACATGCTTGTTCCCAATGAGGCTGGAAAATTATGATTAGCAAAATATGAGATATGATTCCTCTGTAGCAGATATCATTCTCTTTCTTGATTGACCTTGATCGTGGAAATTCATATTATGTCCTACTGTAATTTTAATCCTCCAGTTCTTCCAAAGAAGATTCCTTGAAACCCTCCTATTTTAAAAAAGCTTTCCTTACATTATTTGAAACATTTTGTGCTTTAAAAGGAAAAAAAATGCAGTCTAACAAATAGGCAGCATAGAGTAGCATAGTAGTTAGTTGCAAAACCTCTCAATTCTACAGACATGTCTATATTTCCCTCAACCTCAAATGTGATTCTTTTGATTGGATTGTGTCTTAATATTCCTTGCATTATCTATGTGTTGTGGTGTGCAAAATCTGCAAATTGTGCTCTATATTTTCATTATATTTTTGCTCAAGACAAAACAACAGATGAACTTAAATACAGATCATTTGCATGAACAGTTAACGTCAAATGCAATCCGTTTTCCTGAATTGTACCAATATCACTACTGTCTGTTTGAACTGAGCAGGAATTCAGGAGACGCCTCAAGCTGTATTGATGATTTTATCACCTGTGAAGGTAAAGGCACCAGGACTAAATTGGTTTACAGCTTGGGAAAGGAAGACATGCTATGGTTCAAGCTGTATCCGATTACTTTACAACCTGTGAACAGAAGGCAAGGGACTGGAAATTATAGCTTGAGACAGGAGATTGTTAAAGCATTAGAAACTTTATTGCTTAAAAAATGGACATACCTACACAAGATTAAAGAATCTGAGTGGATTCTTCCATCATATTGGCAGCCTGTCAATCAGAATATCTAACATGATGAATTTTATAATAAATATGCCTCGTCTGAAAGTGACGTCAGAAGAGAAACAGCGATGACAGAACAGCAACATCAGAAGAGGAAACAAAGACAATTGTGACCAGTTTCATCCGATAGTCTGTTAACAACATTTCAAAAACACTGATTACTAAATCAAAGCCGCCATGGGACATTCATCCTTGACATCTTTAATTTCTTGCAGTAGGCTTTCTCTAAGACTACATATCCAGACTTTACTATCATTCTTATTTTCTATTCTTTCTTGTTCTATTTGGTAGTATTATTATCATTCATGTAATGCATAATGTATTACTTTTGAAAGTTCTATACTTTGTTTTTATATCTGAAGTGATTGAAGTAATAAAGTAGATATTTTTACGAGCGCCTCTAGCAGCCAGAATTTTACCATACGTTCTGTGCTGCAAGGTTTATTAAAGGCTGAGGGTAAGAGTTCCACCCAATAGTAGGTAACAGTATGTAAAGTAAGACATCTTTGTTTGATAAATGGCCTAGAGCCAAAGATATTGAACCTTTGTATGTTTAAATATATTCCTAGAGACAAAAGTAATATTTAAGTCTGAGATATGTTTAAAACATTGTATGTTGTTCATGCCGATAACAAGTTTTTTGAAGTGCTAAGAGAGTAACAAGTTGTGTTATTCCTATGGCACTTGTGTGGTTTAAAGTGCTAGAGGTTAACCAGCTGAGCGTGTTATTCATTGAGCACTGTTGTGGTTAGTGTCTGAGTTTATGTAAGTCTCTTGAAGTGTCAAGAGAATGACAAGTTGTGTTATTCGTAAGGCACTTGTGTGGTTTAAAGTGCTAGAGATTAACCAGCTGTGTGTGCATCATCCATTAGGCACTGTTGAGGGTCTTTGTGCATGTATATATTTATGCATGTGTGTGTTACTTTTAAGGTGTAGGAGTAAACCAATCCAATAATGAACCTGGCAAGTGCATGTGTTCCTGGAAAAAGTAAGGGGTTGAAAGAGGGAAATATCATGATAACACACTAGGTCACCTATCTATGCTTTGTTCAAAGGATAGAAGAATAAACAGGAAAACTGCATTGTTATCATATTAGCACTTTATACATATCCAAATATTTATAACATTATGACACTCACGAACGTTATCCATAGTATGCTTCAGGTTTGAGGTTGAAGGTTCATGTTGTTATTCAACATGTGACCAAATTGACTGATTTGCGTGGGAGGCATGCTATTTAAGAAAAAGGAACCCTGTTTAATTTAAATGGTAATGGTAGATAAATGTGAAAAGCAACAAGGTCTGTATATTAAAGTTTCATAGTTTAAGCAAGTTAACATAGCAAAGGTGTAATTCATACTGCAAGAAGATCTGGTGGTGTGTGAAGAATACAGTGCTTATCAAAGGAGTTGAATGTTGGTGATAGAAACTATTGCATGTTGTAAAGGAGGCGATTTAAGCAGCAGCAAGCTTTTGGAGAAGCCTTAGGGGCCGCTCTGGAAGGTTCATTGTAGAAACTGAATGCTTGACACCAAGGAATTGAATCTTGGGTCACTTTTGTGTAACACACTGCATTAACACAGTATGTCAAAGCTTTTATGAAATTTCTATTACTATGTGGCTGATGATGTCCAAAGCTTTGAATGGCACTGAAACACTAGGAACAGTCTTTGAAGTGAAACTATGAGTCATACTTTAGGCAGAGATAATATTAAATTAAATATGGAGATATAAAGTTGAAAAAGCGACCAAGAGAGTGGGAGCATTTTGAAAATAAGGTAAATTGTAATTCTTCTGTAGTGGAACTTATAATGTGTCATTAATACTGCAGACTACAGTTGTCACACTCCTGAAACCCCCTTATTCACTGTACCAGTCATTTTGCTCTATTTCACAAGCACATTCCCTAAATGATTCACTTCACCCCTTTAGTACTATTATTCTCCCAACACGGATTGCCTGAAAACAAAAATCCCCTCATACAAAAAAAGTTGCATCATTATGAATTAGCCTGCCTTCCAGACGGTGATTACTGGAATAGGCTGCAGCTGTCCCGCAACCCTGCCCAGGATAAGCTAATTAAGAAAATGAATGGATGGATGGATGTATGGATGGATGGTGACCTTTACTGTATTTATAACAGTTGCTTTTTTGCACCATTTTAATGACAACGTAATTATCATAAGATCAAAACAAGCATTCCGAGTTTCTTACTAGGCTTTTACTGCACTTATTGGATTGAAGGACTTGTATGCGTGCCTCCTCTGCTATCTCAAGCTGATGGTTGCTGTGATTTCTGTAAACCACCAGATTTCATTATTTTTGAATTTCCAAACCTTTGGCTCTTTTTATTAGAGACTTCAAAAGATTCACAGGTCTTTGCTCATCAATAGATTTTCTTTGTGATGCTTTTTTTTTTTTTTAACAATAAATTGCCAACGGTAGAAAAAGATTAGAATGCTATTTCGCAAAAGTGGTATTGTACTTTAAGCCATTGCCTGTTTCTAATGAGTCAATGTTTCTCACTTTTTCTTTTTGCACTCACAAAGTGCTGTGTACTGAGAATTTTTATTTTAAAGAAATGATAAAAACTGTGTAAACAGCAAACAGTCCTCAGCTTGTGTGTTTTATACCGAGACTGGATGTATGCGATTATCTTTTCCTTTGAGATAAACCATAGTAAGAAGTTACTTAAGCCGTATAAGTAAGTTTAGCTGCTATAGTTTTCAAAATCCAACTAATAGGAGAGATTGATGGATATAATGAAACTTTGATAAACATTATGGATAAACCTATGCATGAATTATCAACAAAAAAGTTAGGCTTTTTTGCATCCAAAAACACAATGGAAAAATGTTCATTACATCCTTTATAACATGGTGTTAGCCCTCTCTCTCTCTCTTTGTGTCAACACGCCCAGGGTTTAGACTTTGCTTGATAGTAGAATATCGTTTGCCTAGGAAGTGGCCCACAACAATGGGCAGGACGTGGATCTGAAAGGACAGTTGAAAAGAACACAAAAAAGCAACTTATGCTAAAAGAAAGATTAAGAACACAACACCTCACCGCACAGCCATGTGGCAAAGGCAAACTCTGCACTGTATTCTCTTAATGAATGTATTTTTGCCTTAGATATTTTTTTGCTGAATTTATACTCTATATTTTGATGTTTATTTTTGTATTTAACATTTTTATTTGAGAAAGATTTTTTTTTCCGTTTATTTCCAAAGAGAGTCATGCCGGGCATTTTAGAATTTCTTCAGGAAGTTAAGACGTTGCCAGGAGGCGTTCCACATCCCAAGATGCACCGTGATTCTTTTCAGGGAGTCTTGTTTATATATTCCAGCAAAGCGCTGTTAGTTCTTTGTCCGAGATTATGGATTTGAACTGTTAACAAGTGCTTGTTTGGTATTTTAGGTTCTAATTTTCTGGCAACAACTCATTTCTTGCCAAATTTAGATTCTCAATCTTAGTGTTTGGGCTCCGGTTGAATTGTTGTGGCCTTGTTAATGGCTACTGCCAATTCTTGTTTGACTATGATAACAGTGAAGCTTTTTGGTTTTTGATAGTAATTCACAGTCTATTTAGAAACCTGTTTGTTCTAGTTTCTGTCTAAAAAAACTATGAGTATCTCCTGGGGCCTCATATATAAATGGTGCGTATGCACAAAATAGTTGTGTACAAATGTTTCCATGCTTAAATCGCGATGTATAAAACCTAAATTTGCTGTAAAGCCATGCACATTTTCACGGTAGCTCAAGCCCTGGCGTACGCAAGTTCTCAGTTCGGTTTTCCAAACTGGCACCCAGAGTCAAAGCAGTGCTTTTGTTCCAGTATGGTTTCCCTTTCTTTTTTAGATCCACATCCCTGATGTGACTTTATCATATACACTGAAATTAACTGCATATTGTTTATTAGTTTAAGGCATCTGATTGTAATTAACCTGTAACAATATAATGTTCTACGGAATGGCCAAACTATTCCAAATACCATAGTTGCTTTAGCGCTGTTCCTCTCACTGCACCTTTTTCTTCTTCTTTCAGCTGCTCCCGTTTATGGTTGCCACTGCAGATCATCTTTTTCCATATTACTCTCACTGCACCACTCGGAGTATTTATATACAGCATCAAGCACACAGTGCCTCAGCCATGCTGCCTACTTGAACTGCATCTCATACGGCAAACGCTTCAGAGCCTTTCCTGTACTGACATCGCTGTTCAGAAACAGTTTCATCTCAAGGACTATAAACGCAATCAATCAGTCCATTAAGTGCTCCTTGTAGAACTGTTTATACTTATAAATACTATTACTTCACTATAAACTTGCAATACAGTTATAATATTGCACAACCTGAGCCACTTTATAAAGTGAATATTTACATATGATGACAATATCATTTTTAAGATGAAATGCAGCAAAATATGTTTATTACATTATACAGATAAAATGTTAACATCATTTAAATAACCTATATTGTTAATAAGTAAACATGTGAGGAAACGGTGGCGCAGCGCTAGCTAGTTCAGGGATTGTTCCTACTTCACGCTATATTCTTGCTGGGGCTGGCGCGACACTGGAATGATAAATGGACAGAGTAGTTAGACATGTTCTATGAAGATATTTCAATGTTCCTTAAAAGTTTTGAAGAATCGGCGTTCCAAGCTTACAGATGGCTTAACATCTATTACAGAGCTGATTGTGTGGTGATTGGTTACTTGGAGAAAGAAAAGGAAGGACAGGAATTGGAGGTTAGTATATTTGAAAGAGACAGTACTGCTGCAATAAATTATTTCATTGAAGGTCGCACATGGCGCAGCTTGAAGGAGGCATGAGTAATCTATGGACAGGGCTCCAGCTCGTCACTATCATGCTTTAACTTCTATCATCATGAAAATTATATCAAGTATACATCTCAGTATTTTAATTATTCAGAGAGTTGTAATTTAATGAATGTAATGGATTCTGTGTCCTGTTGGAGGAAGAGAAAGCCCGTTTAAGAAGCATGTAGTGATTCACACATATAGAGCACATAGAAGAACACATACAAAACAAAGAATTTAATGTGCTACTTTAGTTACGATGGTATTTGAGAAACTAGCAAACTAAACGATATAAAGATGAAGTTTATGGTGTTCTACTTTGATAACAAAATAAACTATGTGATTAAAATGGAAATTTCAAGATTAAAGTTGACATTTCAAGGTTTTTTCTCAGTGTCCCTATTTTTTTTTTTTTTCTTTTCTCTATTCCCTAATAAGCTTTCATATGACACTCAGACGATGGGCTATGACTCACCTTTTCACGGCGACTTTGATATCTGACAACTTCTTTTTTATTTCGGGCACTGTGCGACTTTGTGAACTTGAGCTTTCGAGTTTCTCCGACACTCTATATCACTCGATCAGCTTCTTTTTGTTGTTTATACCACTGTTTAAACCAACAAATAGTACATTTTTCCTTGTCTCCACTTGGTATTCGCTGAAATTCTTCTATTTTCCCCATGCTTTTGCCATTGCCTTTTCGCAGAACTCCGAGCTTAAGGGCTATTTATATTGATTTGCATATTCAAAGAGGTGTAATTCTGGGAGGATTTGGGGTGGGGCAGCAGGCGCATGCACGTGTGTTACTTTTCAAGCTGACCGCGGAAGAACATGGAAGTTGGGGAATGCACACATTTATGCATTTGGATTTTTTTGTGCATATACACAATTACGCTTTTGTCCCTCACGCCATGTTTTAGTGTGAATTCTATGCACAGCGTTATGCATGAGGCTCCAGGTCTTTTTCTAGTAACATCTAGCAGTTCTTTTCTATCATTTTAACAGCAGGTTATTTGAATAGGGCAGCTTGAAATTATAAGACAGACAGAGCATCTATGCTGTGGTCCAGCTAAATTGCTTTGAGTAGTTGCATCTAGCATAATAACAATAATATGCAATTTGACACAGCATTAGGCTCCACCTTTAGAAGTGAAACTAAGTTAGAACTGCAGTTAGTAAACAGCTATCTAAAGACTTGCTCTCACATAATTAATATTTACTGTGTTAGAAACACATGAATAATCGTGTCAGGTAAACATCTAACTTTATGAGTATTTAACAGATTTGGAGGCAAAATGTCTCAGGTTTCAGCTGAAAAAAAATCAGCACGCACAATCACTTGCAGGGAATTAGAACAAATATATGCTGATCGTGATGTCACACTAAATCTTCATAACTCAAATTCTAAATGAAAAAGTTTTTAAAATCAAGAAAATTCAAAAAAACTTTTAAATGTACATAGAACAGTCAGCATTGTCTTTGTCATATGTTTGTCTGTCATGCCTGTCTTGCGTCCTGTCTTCCATGTTAATAAATAATTATATTTCTATAATCCTTGTATATCAATAAAATGTATTATTCTGTTTGTTAAAATGAGTGCCATACCGCATACACTTCAAAAACAGGTAATCCACTTGAAGCTAAGCATGTTTGGGCCCGGCCCCCATTTGGATGGGAGATGGGTTGCTACTGGAAAAGGTGTTTTGGCAGGGCCAGTAGGAGGCATTTACCCTGAGATCTGTATGTGGATCCCAGTGCCTCAGTACAGTGACAGGGACACTGTGCTGTGAAAATGCTGATGTCCTTTGGATGAGATGTAAAACTGAGGTCCTGACTCTCTGTGGTCATAAAAGATCCCTGGGTATCCTTCATAAAGAGTAGGGTGTATCCCGATGTCCTGGCTAAATTACCAACCACGTCTTAGTCATTCTGGCCCCCTAATCATATCCTCTATCTAAATGACAAACTGTCTCTCATCCCTTCAACAGCTAAGATGTGGTGAGTGTACTGGAGCAAAATGGCTGCTGTCACATCATCCAGGGGATGCCACGTATTTATGGTGGTTGAAGTAGCTCCCTACTTACCACGTAAAGCACTTTAAGTAGTGTGAAAAGTGCTATATAAATGTAGCAATTATTATTAATATATTTTTTTTTTTATTCCATGTCCCAAGAGCCAGCTTCTGTAGTTGAAGATCGGACCGCCAAGATCCCCGCCTTTGGCCACCACCTATTTCACACTGCACCCAACCTCCTTGGTCCCTCCCATAGGTGGTGAGCCCATGAGAAGGGGAACCCACATTGCCTCTTTGGGCTGTGCCCGGCCGTACCCCATGGGTGCAGGCCCGGCCACTTGGTGCTCGTCATCGAGCCCCACCTCCAGGCCTGGCTCCAGAGGGTGACCCGCGTGCAGGCAAGGGAAAACGCCGTCCAAATTTTTTATTCGTCATAGAAGGTCTATTGAACTGCTGTTTGCCTTATCCCTCACCTAGGACCAGATTGCCTTGGGTGGCCCTACCAGGGGCATAAAGCCCCTGACAACAGAGCTCCTAAGATCATTGGGACACGCAAACCCCTCCACCACGATAAGGTGGCGGTTCGAGGAGGACTGTCTTGTTGTAGGACTGTCTTGGTTGACACGTCTCTGCAGCATCGCATGGACATCGGGGACAGTGCCTCTGGATTGGCAGACCGGAGGGTATGTTCCAACTACAGAGGGATCACACTCCTCAGCCTCCCTGGAAAAATCTATTCGGGGTTTCTGGAGAGGAGGGTCCGTCAGATCACAGATTCAGGAGGAACAGTGTGGTTTTCGTCCTGGTCGCGGAACAGTGGACCAGCTCTACACCCTTAGCAGAATTCTGGAGTGTGCATGGGAGTTTCCCAACCAGTCTACATGTGTTTTGTGGACTCAGAAAAGGTGTTCGACCGTGTTCCTCGGGGAATCCTGTGCGGGGTACTCCGGGAGTATGGGGTACTGGACCCTCTGATAAGAGCTGTTCGGTCCCTGTACAACCGGTGTCAGAGCTTGGTTCACATTGCCAGCAGTAAGTCAAACCCGTTTCCAGTGAGAGTTGTCACAGATTCTGTTCATAACCTTTATGGACAGAATTTCTAGGCACAGCCAGGGTGTTGAGGGGGTCCGGTTTGGTGGACTCAGGATTGGGTCACTGCTTTTTGCAGATGATGTTGTCCTGTTTGCTTCATCAGGCCGTGATCTTCAGCTCCCTCTGAATAGGTTCGCAACTGAGTATGAAGCGGCTGGGATGGGAATCAGCACCTCCAAATCCGAAACAATAGTCCTCAGCCGGAAAAGGATGGACTGCCCTCTTGGGGTTGGTGGAGAGATCCTTCCCCAAGTGGAGGAGTTCATGTATCTCGGGGTCTTGTTCACTAGTGAGGGAAGAATGGAGTGTGAGATCAACAGGCGGATCGGTGCGGTGTCCGCAGTGGTGCGGGCTCTGCATTGGTCTGTCGTGGTGAAAAAGGAGCTGAGCTGTAAGGCAAGGCTCTCAATTTACCAGTCGATCTACGTTCCTACCCTCACCTATGGTCATGAGCTATGGGTAGTGACTGAAAGAACGAGATTGCGAATACAAGCGGCTGAAATGAGTTTCCTCCGCAGGGTGTCTGGGCTTTCCCTTAAAGATAGGGTGAGAAGCTCAGACATCCAGGAGGGGCTCAGAGTAGAGCCGCTGCACCTCCGCATCGAGAGGAGTCAGATGAGGTGGCTCGGGCATCTGATCAGGATGCCTCCTGGACGCCTCCTTGGTGAGGTGTTCCGGGCACATCCAACCGGAAGGGGGCCCCGGGGAAGACCCAGGACACGCTGGAGGGACTATGTCTCCCGGGCTGGCCTGGGAATGCTTTGGGATTCTCCCGGAAGAGCTAGAAGAAGTGGCCGGGGATAGGGAAGTCTGGGCCTCTCTGCTCAAGCTGCTGCCTCCGCGACCCGACATCGGATAAGCGGAAGAGGATGGATGGTTGGATGGATGGATTTTTTTTATTATTATTAAATGTGCTTCATTTACCTTGATATAAGTATATCAGTTGGGAACCAGTTATAGAGAACAATAAGAAAATAAAGTATAACCCCAATTTGGAAAAAGTTGACACAGTAAGGAAAATGCAAATAAAAACAGAGCAATGATTTCAAAATTCATTTTTACTTGTAATCGATCATAAATGGTATAAAGACAAAATGTTTATTCTTTTGCAAATATACATCCATTCCTGCCATTGAGGGCCAGCAACACATTCCAAAAAACGATGGAATGGTGACAATTTAGGGCCAATAATGAGACAGCAAAAAAAATGATGTGACATTAAAATGATGATGTTGAAGAGGTTACTGTAATCATGCTTTGCTGTAAAAGCTCCATCCAGAAAAGACCTAGTCCTTTACAAGTGAAAATGGGCTGAGGATCGACAATTTTTCCACAAATTCAGGAGAAAGTCCAAATAATATTTATCGAAGACATTTTGGAAGTGATTTGGGATTTCACTCTTAAGTGTGCACAATTAAGTATTCAAGCAAAAGGGGCAAGGGCACAACAAACTGACTACCCGTGATCTTCGATCCCTTAGATGGCACTGCATCAAGAACCATCATTTATCAGTTAATGATATAACCTCTTGGGCTCAGGAGTACTTTGGAAAACCTTTATCAGGTAGCAAAATACATAGTTACATCCACAAATGAGGGATGCAATTGTACTGTGCAAAAAGAAAGCCATATTTAAACAGCATCCAGAAGTGCTGTTGACTTCTCTGGGCTCAGGACCATTACACAGTAGAAATGTATATTGTGGTTGGTCAAATCAATATTTCAGTTCCTTTATGGAAGAAATAGGCGTTGTATCGTCTGGACCAAAAAACAAAAAGGACCAATCAGACTGTTACTAGCTATAAGTCCAGAAGCCAGCATCTATGATGGTATGGGGTTTTGTCAGTACACTGGGTAAGGGTAACTTCCACTTCCATGATGGCACAATTATTGCTGAAAAGTACATACAAATTTTGGAACAACATATGCTGCCTTCAAGACAACATCTCTTCCATAGATATCCATGCATATTTTACTAAGACAATTACAAGATGTTACAAAGAAATGGATGCATAGGAAGAGAGTGTGGGTGCTCAACTGTCTTGCCTGTAGTCCTGGACTGTCCCCTATTATGAATGTGTGGCACATTTTGTATTTGACACTAAAAACCTCATACTGTTGTACACATTTAAGGCTTATTTGAAAGAATAATGAGGCAAAATTACACCTGTAATAAAAATAAATTGTTGTTTTCAGTACCTGATTGTTTATTAAGTTTTGTGAGAAGGAAAGTCAATGCTAAAATGTGGTAAATTCTTTACTGTTTAAACATTTTTTGGAATATGCTACAAGTATCAAAATAAAAATGTTTATTTTTGAAAAAAAAATCCCAAACATTAATTAGTTGTAACATCACATAATGGTCTGTTATATTGTTTTCTGATCAAATTTAATGTACTAATAACTGTTCTCTGTTTTTATTTCAGTTTCAGTCCAACTATTTCTGAGTTGGGGTTATAGGAGCCTTACTAACTATCTAATTAATTATTTGCATAACATTACCCAAACCAAAACTGACATTTAATTGGTTGATTAATATCAATTGATCTTTTTCCATTTTTGAAATCCCACATCTCCTTCACTTGTAAGAAAATATAATTCTTCCCATTTTTTCTTGTTTTTTCTGTCCAAGTACTGTTTAACTTCTTCTGCAGAGGTAACTGATTCCACAATTTCCAAAGGGCCACATCATATTTTCTTCATATTATATCCTTTCCAAGTGCTTCTGCTATTTACTCTTGTATTGTCAAATGTGATTTTGTGTTGTAATCATATTGAACTTACAATGATTCATTACTGTGAATAATGATCAGTGTTGAAAATCATTATTGAAATATTATAAAGGTTAAAATGAACGCAAATCATATGAGACCTTTATACTGTACCTTTAATAAGATCTTATTAACAATAAGGAAATTCAAATATAATCTTGCCTTGGTTGAACAGAGGCTTATAAAGGGTTCAACACCTTTCATAATGGGGATTATTACTGTGTCCAAATTTAACAAATCCCATTCTTAGCATTTTACAAAGGCAATTTAGCTTCACCTAAAATCAATTTAACTGATTCTGATAAGCATTAAAATTTAAACAGCTGTTCATACAGCGTTTCTGATGGAGTCCTCTTGGTTTAATAGTGCAGAGATAACCATGGACTAGAAGTAGCTCAGAAAAGATTTACAAAATCTTCCAGTTTATAAGTATAAATCAGAAGATGGATATAAAAGAATTTCATATATATTACACATATCATCAAAATATGACACCACAAAGACATTACAAAGAATAGAAAAACCCTCGAAATAGGATGATTTCGCATGAAGAAAAATCACTAGGGTAGATGACAAGAGGCCAGTAACAAATGGAATGAACAGCAGAAATTTTCAGGTTACTCCCTGCACATTATAGCCATGTTATGTATTTTCCACAAGTCTCATCTATGGGGTAGGATGGGCAAAAAGAAAACATTTTTCGTAAAATAAATGTATATTCATGGTCAAATGAATTTTGAAAAAGGATGCATTCAGTTTTTCAAAAGTATGTGAAAAAATGACTTATGATTTACTACTGCAAATCTGTACTATTATATCTATATATTACTATTGTATTTACCAATAATGCCTGATGACCCAGACTCTCTTGGTTCAATGACCCAATGTGTTCCTGAGTGGATGAGTAGTAATTTTCTCTAATTTAATAAGGAGAAAACAGAAATCTTCTTCTTTTTCTTCTTTCGGCTGCTCCCATTAGGGGTCGCCACAGCACATCATCTGTTTCCATATCTTTTTGTCCTCTGCATCTTGTTCTGTTACACCCATCACCTGCAAGTCCTCTCTCACCACATTCATAAACCTTCGCTTAGGCCTTTTCTTTTCCTCTTCCCTGGCAGCTCTATCCTTAGCATCCTTTTTTATTGGCAAAATGGACATAGTGAGGGTATAAGAAATAAACGATCCATTAGGCATAAAAGTCAAGACAGAGGAGGGAAAGAATTTAGGGGTAATGATTGACTCATTTCTCATTTCATGTTGACCTACATTTTAAATCATATATTAACCAGATTACCAGGGCAGCATTTTTTCACTTAAGAAATATAGCAAAAATTATAAATTTGCAAGATGCTGAAAAATTATTTCACGCTTTTGTTTTCATTCGACTAGATAGGAACTGATAGCTTTGAATAGAGTAAACAAGAGATTAAAGAACAGAAAGCCAACACAGGAGGATACAACTAATACGTATTCCTGAACATCCCAGGCATATAATAGGGGCAAATGTGACTAGGGGATCTGGGTTAAGGTCCAACAAATGCTAATTCTTCTTCTTCTTTCGGCTGCTCCCATTAAGGGTTGCCACAGCAGATCATCTTTTTCCATATCTTCCTGTCCTCTGCATCTTGCTTTGTTACACCCAATCACCTGCATTTCCACTCTCATCACATCAATAAACTTTTTCTTACACCTTCCTCTTACCTGGCAGCTCTATCCTTAACATCCTTCTCCCAATATATTTAGTGTCTCTCCTAGGCACATGTCCAAACCAACAGAACTTAAAATATAACCGTATATAAATTTGAGTAAACTGGTGTTTAGTGAGATAAGAATTTGAAATTTTTAAAAACTGTATTCCAGCGAATAGTAGACAATAATTTGAGGTCTTGGGACCACTGAGAGATGAGGGCTAGACGTGTACAGAAAGTCTTACATAGCTTGGAGTAAAGAACTGGAACAGGTTTTTGGGTGGAGAAAAGGAACAAGAAGGAGAGAGAGGAGAATGATAGGGTAAAGAGATGTAAGGGAGATACAATGAGCCCTAAGAGCTGAACAAAGCTGTAGGTAGTAGAAAAGGGTGGAAGAAGAAATGTGAAAGGGAGACTCAAGATTTTCTAATGATTCTAGTTCTGAATCACTCAACAGATCACTAAACACAATGTTGCCACGCTGCCATGTTTAAACATTTGATATGTGAAATATCCAAAAATAAACAGAAAATTTACTGTTGCCGTTTCACTATTATGTTAAATGATTTTCAGTATTAAAATAACAATTTATATGCATGAATACTTACAATGTTTCCTTTTATTGCAATAGAGCTTTCATCACAATCAATTATGACAAAAATGTGGAACAGATCTCTCTATCTCCTTAGACCAATTTCCCTGGAGCTGTAGGAAAGACCATTAAAAAAAAGTGAGTTAAAAGCATCAGATGCCACCACTTCTGGTTATGTCTCTTTTGGTGAATTTAAAAGGTCAAGGTGGACAAGAGCTTGCTTGACATTTTGAAGGAGACAGAAACTCAGAGAGCCAGATTCAAGCACATTGTGATAAATGAAAGAACAGGCCAGTAACACACAAAATGTGAGTTTCAAAAAATCATTAATTTCAGTTAATAAATTAGCTAGAACCCCCTGGCTGAAAGAAATGCATAAGAATCACATGGCAAGGTTTAACGAGCTTCCCCTAATGGTCTGAAATGCTTGCTAATTATACAAAGGGGTGATCAAGAGGTTTTGAGCCTGAACAAAAATAGGGTAGACTGCAGTGCTGATTATATGATTGGCTAAAGAAAACGTTACGCCCACTGAACTATGTCAATTACAAGTTTCTAGGAATTGTGGTTTGTGTTTTTTTGCTTCATTGCACAGTCACCATGGCAAATCTGCCATCATTGAAGTTCTAATACTACAAAACACATTTGACTTCGAAAATACATTTTGCCTTAGTCACTTAAGTTTGCCACAGTCAATATACGGCCTGAAGAATTATGTTGTGCCAGAACATCCCTTGAAGATGACTAATGGTCTAGCTGGCCTTTGACATCACAAACAAAAGAAAATGTTGGCACATAATGGAGAACTGAAATATGACAGTTCTTGATACAAAAGACATTGTAGGGATTAGTTATTGGTAAATGTAATCCATTCTTTATGAACAAGTACAAAGGCCTACAGTACACATGTTGGATGCTGAGAATGTTGACACCTGCAATTAAGAATTACAGTATCAACATTTCAATGACAATTTTAAGCTAATTAATTCAGATTGATAAAGAAATAAAGGTTTAATAACCAGGAATTAAATTAAAGTATCACTTACAGTACAAGAAACTACTGAAAAAAGAAAATGTAATCGTCTCATACCATTAAAGGAAAAATCACGGATAGAGTTTTTTATGATGTTGGTGTAGTCCGAATTGATTACAAGTGTCAAAATACTATTATACATAGTGGTCATATTATGCTGAATCACGTGGGTGTTTGTGGCTGTCTATCAAGGAAAAGGATTCAGGAAAGCTTTATGACAATGGCCTTGCTCACACTGCATAGGGTGCAAAATCTCCTCTGCAATACTGTTGATTTGAAGAGATGATACACACCTCTCCCTCTTCTCCAGGCCAGGCCAGGTCACGTATGACTTCTTCCCCAATCTGAAGTGCTGCCTCGTTGGGAGATGCTATGCCATGAATGAAGTGGTCAAGTCAGCTACAGAAGACTAGTTGGACAAGTAAGACAAAACATTTGATTTGATTGATATAAAATATCACCAGTATTACAAGTGTTCTAATGTTCATATGGAAAAATACAACTTTTGTTTTGTTGGTGTTTTAATTAAACAGGGTAGAACTTTTTAATAATTTGCATGAATTCCATGAGCATGAAGTCAACAAACCACATAATAATATCTAATAAATGCTAAGCAATGCCTTGCATGTCATTTACGTAAATGAGTAGTGATAAGCGAAACAATTCACACAATAAATTCTGTTTTGTAACCAGCAAAATTCCCATTATTACTACATATATTTTCATCTCATTGCAATATTCTTCTCCATGTGCAAAGGCACAGCACAATTTATTCTACAACAGAGTATGGGAATATGAGCTCTAAGAGAGACAGCAGATGCCTGCTGGTACTTCTTCTCCCTAAAATCATTTAATCTGCATATGTGGCCATTTGTGAGCCTCGAGAATGATCCTAGCTTGGATCAGCTTACTGAAATAGGGAAAGTGAGTGTGGAGGCGCTACCTCTGATCCCAAATGAGTTGTGCAAAGCATGACCAGTAGCACAAATGGGCAATCAGACAGTGCACGAGGCAGATAAGTGTGTGTGGAGCTACATGGAAGTAGCAGTACTGGAGAGTGACCAAGGAAAGGGGCAGTGATTTTGGCCATTGGAATATCCTAAATTAAGCAATATTCCTTTCATTACAGCCCAAACAACAGTAAAACCTACCTTTAGTGATTTTTGCATTTCATATTTACAAAACCATGTGTAAAATGAACATTAGGGACATTTCTATAAAGAAACTCTATTTGAACAACGCTATATGTGAGTGATCATCACATAATTATGCCCTAAAACACTTAAAAACTCAAATCAGGTTTAATCAGTTATACAAAGAATGTTTAATGCCTTTATTTTAAACACATATGTACAATTAATGGTTAAGCCTGTAAAAATCTGCTTCTTTTTTAAGACCCTGCACAAACCTGACTAAAACTATATATATATATAACTTTAAAAACATAAAGTACACGATAAAATTAGATGCTACTGATTTTGTCATATGGTTTTTGGAATTCTTGTATTTTCATATCGAATTATTTATGTCAGTTATACCATCCAGCTGGTCTATGATAATATACAGTGTGGAGTGCCCTTTGGACTGTTAAACAGCACAATTGTTTTAATTTAACAAAGGAATAAATTTATAGGATAAAATTTAAAAAAGAAATGCTCAACCAAACACATACATGTCAACGGCTCAATTTAATTTATTTAGTTTTTTTTGTAGGCTTCTTTCCTACATGAGACAAAAATAATAAATCAGTCCATGAAAGACAAAAATAAATTTAAATGTTATTTATTGATTTTTACTTCATTTTTTTAGAAAACAGAACAAAAACACAATCCTGGTCAGGATACTACCTGTGAATTTATATAATATCTAAATTTTCAAAACAAAACCATAAAACCACAGCACAGCCCAGTCACTGCAAGGCTTTTATAAGTTCAGCAAAATAATAATTAAAAAAAAAACTGTACTCATAATAAAAATGCCTTATTGTTTCTTCCATCAGTGAGATTTCACTTAAGTATTTTGCCACACTGACATTTCAACATGGATCAAGGCCAACTTCAGTTTATAGACTTCAACAGCCTTTCAGTTCGTAGAATGGCCATTTATAACACACTGGTCCTGAGTTAGAAGCCATTATACAATGCTGCCAGTGACTGTGTTGTCCCTCATGGAATTTTCAGTCCGCTACTTCCATAAACAGCTGCCCTTGTGAATGCCAGGCACTCCTACAAAAAAATAGAAAAAAAATACTCTTTTAGCACATTTATGAAATAGTATGTTTATTAGAAAGAATAAGATAAGGATATGTTTTAAAGCAAACCAGAAAACACTTTTTTTAGACATTTATGAGGAATTTGTTATATTGATTATAGTTATTCTGTTTCATCACTTTAAAAATTTAACATGTTAAAACCCTGGGGGGGTGTATCAGTGTAAAGAAATTTCTAGCAAGGGTTGCAAAATCATTTGTAAGGTGGACCAAAAACTTCCCTCAAACTAAGCAAGACAAAAAAATTTTTAAAAGACCTAATGATCAAAGATTTATTAAAACAAAAACAAAACACCCAACGTTAATGAAGGTAGTACAATTAGTCAGTCATTTTCTAATCCACTTAGAACTGAACGGGGTTGCAGGGTTCTGGTGGGAGCTTATCCCAGCTAGCGTATGGCATAAGCCAGGAACAAACCCTGGACAGGGCGCCAATCCATCACAGGGCAAACACACACACAGCCACACACTAGGGCCAGCTTAGCATTGCCAGTTAACCGAGCATGCATGTCTCTCGCCTGTGCGAGGAAACAGCAGCACCCAGTGGAAAACCATGTAAACATGGGGATAATATGAATACTTCGGATGCAAACCCACACTACCACTGCTCCACTGTGCAGCCTGAAAGTAGTACAGCCCACCAAAAAAGATTAAATATATTGAAATATCCTTGGCCATAAAATGTTCAAGAAGAATTGATATTGCGTAAAATTTGCAAAAGCTTTTTCATTAAAAAAAAAAAGATATTGTGCTTTCAAACTATTTTACTTATTATATTATGCACTTTATTATACCTATGCATATACTGGGCTGGGATTGGCTTCAGGAGACCCCCGTGACCCAGTGTTCGGATTCAGCGAGTTGGAAAATGGATGGATGGATATACTGGGCTTAACTTACAGTATGAGGTTTATCTAGTTTTAAATATGAGAATTTGCTGTATACTATGCGAAAACTACTATGCTATTACAGTCCCTACATATCAAAATATTGATATTTCGCTTCATACAGAGTAACTCATGATAAACTCAATTTTAAAAACGTGATAGTCTACCTAAAAAATGCTAACATTTTACCCATGAGCTATGAATTACAAGAACTATATATTAAGAGTTGTGTTCCGTTTGTGTTTTGTTCCTGCCTTGTGCCTCATGGTGCCATGACAATCAGTAGATATGACAATAATGAATCGATTAGGTGAGTTTTGAAATTCATAGATGGAAGTGTAGATGAGCAATGCTGCAACTGAATGCACATTTGCACAATATTTTGAAATACGCTAAGCTATTAATTTACCAGATCTTGTTATTATCTGTTATGGTAGCTACCATTCTTCTATTTCTTTTTCTTCTGCTTATTGTTGTTAATGTAATAATAATTATTATTACTAACCCTGTGATGGAGTTGGTTTTAAAGTGAATCTACGAATTAGTCCATTTATTTAACTGACAAGAGTCCATTGCCTATAAGGTTTACACAATCAACATATTTATCAATAAAAGTAATTAGCAGCTAATTCATTAGCCTCTATTTTTTGTTAACAAAGCAGAGGGAAGCACAAGGGTCACTTGTCTATGGGAAACATATTGCTCAAACTTTCTGAAACAGTGTCTATTTTCGCCCAGGGTTTCCAAATAGAATTAAATGTAAACAAAAGGTTTAACTACTAACTTCGACTACCAGTTCAATACTGAACAGTGCTTAACAATTTCCTTTACATCTTGGACTGAAAAGAAAAATCTTTGTCATGGTCTACTTCAGAGTGTCATAGGAAACTTATTTACATGTGTATTTATTGAGTTGAGTACATTCAATATGAGTATTGAACTCTGAGGCATCTTATCCCTGCTTCAGTTCATGGGTTTCATGGAAAGGATATAAAAGCACATCATTTTAGAGTGGTGATTCCCAACGTGGGGCACACACACCACTGGGGGGCAATTTGATTTTTAGGGGAGCAATTCGAGAATTTAGGTACGTTAAACAATTTATAAAATGAAAAAACAGAAATTCACTGTTATTTTTTTTTTACAGAGACATTTATATATTTATATAAACATAGAAGGGATGGTGAAGAACCCTTTAATTTACGATTTTACAACTGGTTTGAGTTTTTCTACCTAGAAATTGTTTTTACCATTAAAATAATATGAATTGTAACAATGATTATAACATTTGGCAATATAACAAAAATATAAAATGATCAAAATATTACAGAAAAAGCTGTCATTAAAGTTATTTTATATTTATGAATACAACGTCTCTTATATGTTTTTAAAACTGTATTTTCATATTACTTCATATTATATTACTTTTTTTTTTTAACAATTTCTTAGTGATTTCTATGTCAGTTCTTCAACTACCCTTTCCCTCTTTTCTTTCAATGTTCTTTGGAAGCTTGTTTAGACCAAACTAATGACATTATGGGCTTCCTCCACGTGAGTAGGAGTTCACTTTTTGAATAGGTAATAATAAGAATAAGGTATATGTTACAGTGGGGGACATCATGATTTTAGAGAGGCCTAGGTGGGGCATGGCCAAAAAAAGGTTGGGAACCACTGTCTTAGAGTGTCTTGTTTTTGGAACCTAGTAATTGCATCCCTGCTTGTTGAAGATGATCTTACCCGTTTGGTGTTATCAGGTTGGGCTTAGTATCCACAACTGTGGGTGCTGCAGTCAGGAAGAGAATCAACACCTCCAAATGTGCAGTCATTGTCCTCTTCTGCAAAACAGTAGTTTGCTCTCTTCAGATAAGGAGTGAAGTGATGCCTCAAGTGGAGGAGTTACACTATTGGATTTTTATTCATCAGTGATGAAAAAGATTGTGATATTGACCAGTGAATTGCTGCAGTGCAGTCTACATCCCAATCCCCACCTATGGATTGTGACTACCACAATGATATCATAATCGCATTAGGTTAACACTCTGTGATAAGAGCTCAGCAATATGGTAGAATCATTGAATAGAAATATTGGATTTCCAGATAGACAGGAGCAAACTGAATGCAGATTGGGCATATACTTATATTGCTCCCTTGGTGCCTGTTTCAGACAACAAGGTCAGAAGATGATAAAGGAATTGCATCTTTCAGATAGGCTGGGGATATTTTGTGAACTTATCCGTAGGTGCTAGAAAAAGTTGCTGAGCATAGGATGGCTTCATCAGTTTATTGCCACTATGGCTCTTATCAGGATAAGCAGAGTGACTTCTTCAGGGTGGCACATTGCCATAGCAGGTTATTTTAAATCCGTGTTCAATTTCCATTTTTGTTTGGGTTTTGTCAGAGATCTTTTGTTAATAATCCAAATACATGCAAGACTAGACTTCAGCTTGCGTGAACTACTGTAAGTTGCAGAAAATGAGTACTTGTAAGGAAACATTGTTTATTTGGTATTATTTTAAATTGATTCATTATAAGGAAAAAGGACATGCAGTGGATTTTAAGAAATGCACAGGTGGACAGGTGGTCATATTGGCAAATGTATTTGTAAATAGGCCAGGATTAGTACGTATGGTTGGGTGTACATATCTTTAAATACAGAGCCAAATGACCAGAAGGACTACTGTTTTTATTCAGCTTCACAATGACGGAACTATCAGTAAAATTTGACCTACCTGGAGACTGAGCTTATTTTTCTACATTTAGAAATCCACTGGGTTTGTTTTGGTTATAAGTGCAACTGATTTGCTTAAATACATTAAATTTATGGTAACCTTCATTTTAAATTCTTTAAGTTATGCATGACTCAATGCAAGTGGAATACGGGGAAAATACATTAGAAAGAGAGCTACTTAAAGTAGTTTATATTACATAAATGTTAAATGTGCTGGGTGCCCTGAGGGAATTTATATGAAGACATTGACCTTCTATCAAATTGGTATGCCTGGCATTTACATGTTTTAAAAGCATCTGAACAGATTACTTTGAAAATGTACTCAGTGATGAGTCTCTTTTTAAATTTGAATTGACAACATTTTGAGGAGTATCTCATTTTAAATTCTAGAAATCTGCCCATTTTTTATTTTTATTTTGGAAGTGCTGGTTGATTAAAGCTGGAAACTCTGGGCAATAAAAAAGAAATAAATTAAACTTCTGTCTGTACTATTGTACATTATATATTACCGGATTAGTGTTTTAGAAGGGATGCCAGTGCCGAAGGGGTGATTTAGTTGTGCAAAACTATATCTATAGCTAGCAGACTAGACAGAGGATTATTACTTAAGCTTTATTACATTGTTTTATGTCTGTTTTCTCATTTTTTTTCCCAAAAAAGATTAAGATAAAAAGACAGTTTGACAGTGTAAATTAATGTAAAATCAAATTATCTAATATTCCAGAAGAACTATTACATGAATCTTTCAAAATATTAGTGGCAAACATTTAAAAGTTCTTGTGTCATTTTTTGCTATTTGATTTATTTTTTTCTGTTATTATTTGTTAGCATTTGCCTTTGCAGAATACACTTATTTCTACAAAATCTTCCCTTATTGATTTCCAAGCCTTTTATTCTGTCACTTAGACAGCTGATCCAACTAAAAATAAATGTATTGACTCAAAGTCTAATTACCAACATTTCTCTAAGAAGCAGCTTTTTTAACATTTTTAACAGCAAATCTCTGAAAATATATTGAATATCCTTATACTTGACCCTGCCCAAATATGATAACTTTAATTTTCATTTGTTGTGAACATGTTACGGAATCCTACCATACTTTTCTAAAAGCAACGATTATATATCTTTCAAAGAGCTTTCCAACATTTTACCTTCCACTTTTAAATATTGCATATTTCTAAATCTATTATGGAATATTAATAAAAATTTTAATTTCTTCATTCCCAAGCTGTACTAGGAAACTTGTCTCTTTTCTTCTTGAACAAAATGGCTAACTTAATTAATAAAATTAAGCATCATATTTTCTCTCTATGCTTCATTACTTGATGAAGAATCGTGATCATGATGTATCTCATCAGAACTGCAGCCCTAGTGGTTATTACTTTTTTGAGCGCTTCTCATATCACCTTTAACAAGGCCACATATGACACATGGAATAGTTGCTAGCTATACAAGCCCAAACAACAGTATTCCTCGCTACATATTCTTCACATTTTAATTTAAGGATGTTCGATCAATTTCCTCACCAGGAACATTAATGGAGTAGGAGAAAAAACACAGCACACCAATCAACACGCCTGCTTGCGGAATTAACACTCTGTGGAAGATGTAATACCGACTCTTTTTAGCCAAAACTTTTCTGCTTTCCGTGCAAGGTATGGTTGCATGCTCACCAGTAAACTGACAAACCAACAGCGATTTTCCACTTCCTTGATCTAGTCCATCTACGTGTATTCTGTTTTTGTCTATAAGCATTATTAGTTGGTATAAACCATGGTATCACAAAGCAATTTTTCATTGTGTTATAGAACTTATGTGTTAATCCCAAAGTTATAATACAGAAAGTGTTGTAAGTATATCTAAATACAGAGCTAAGGACAATTAGAGTACATCGGACCAGAAGGCCTTTACACAACATTATAATTGTGTTATTGTTTCCAGCCTCAGGACTAGGGGAATCTGGGCCAGGTAGCCACAGCAATATGGGTTCAAAAGCATAAAAGAAGCAGGCAGCAGTCAGGAATCTCTCCCCATACTTTCTGTTCTTTTATTCTCATTTACCCAGACATATATAACTGCTTCAATATCAACTTGACGATTGGTTAAATAATGGAACATGCCATTTTCCTTTGGTTAAACAATGGCATTGTGGCTTACTATTAAAATGTGTACAGTATATGCTGAATAGAGACCAATATCCCCAGAACTTGTTAATTTTCAAAGGAGGTAAATACAAACATTTTCTAAGGAAGCAGGCAGTTCTGTTATCACAGTACTGTACAGTATGATGATGAGACACACCAATCAAAGCAATCTGACGTTCAGGGCAGTAGACCCTTTTGTGTGACAGGTAAATATCTATGTTCTGTAGATACAACAGCTATCAACAAAAACCTATAACAGGATTACTCAGGAAATTTGCCTTTTCACTTATCCCAGTCTCAAACAAAGGGTGCCTACTGTCCCTTCATCGATTGGTTTTTCCATTTATTGTTCACATATTTTGTTTTTTTTTTACTAAAAGCAACACACAGAAATATCCTTTTCTTTAAGACATCAATTTCTAGTCCATTACAAATGTCCTTTTCTTAAAAACACCAATTTCTATCCCATTACACTACTGTTATCATCCTTACCATCAGGTATAAGCTACTGTTGCTACAGAGTGTAGTTGCAACGGCAAATTGCCAAAAACATAAAAAAAGGAGCCAGAAGTTAGTGACAATACTTCATTTTATTCTGATTTACCCAGAAGTACTGTATATAACTGCTTCATTCTCTGCCTAGATCAACATATTGATTGGTTAAACAACGATACATACCAGTTTCCTTAGTTTAACAATAGTGTATACACATTTTCTTTGGTCAAACAATAATATTGTTGCCAACTATCAAGAAGTACATATACCACCATATGTTCTTTATAGACCAATGTTACCAGAACACGTAATTTTCAAACCAAGAAAATACAAACATTTTCTAAGGAGGCAAGTAATTATGTCATTACAGTGCTGTACATGGATGAGATGGTTATCAAAGCTGATTGATCTTCAAAGCAAGTGTGTATTTTTGCAATATTTTAATAATATTGTTTTACTATATTGTTTAGCAATAAGTTGCTTTTTAGGATCTTAGTTTACTTCTAGAAATATGACTTATAGATACAGCTACAGATACTGTATGACTGCCTTGTTGAAAAGTTCAGCACTGGATTGCAAAGAAACTTAGTGAATTGTAACCCTTTAAAAAGAATCAATCACAAGTGAAATATTAGTTTACAAACTCTTGATGGTACTCCTTTATTATGATAAAGTCATTTTAATTAGTAACTCTGATATAAACATTGGCAAGAAACCAACCTTGGATACAGACAAGTCCATCCCAAGGTACACTTATATATACACCCAGTTTCATTTATAATTTAGAGTGCCTAACCAATCTACTGTAATATACACATATTTGAAATAAGCAAAAAAATTAACAATACCACGTCATACATGTGCATGTAGGAACGACATTCCTGGCTCTGGTGAAGTAAGCAGTTCCACCTCGGGATGAGAGGGGATGCTGACGCTAACTGGCAGTTTCTTTCTCCTGTAACATCGAAGGGCCACCAAATGAAAACTGTGTCTCACACCTTCATAGGAACCCACACCACCCTCCCTTCCATCACCACCACTCCACACTAACGCTACAAAAAAAGGCTACCAGGGAGCCAGGCATTAGATCTTGAACAGCAAAGAAGGAAGACTGAGTCTCCAAACAAAGGCCAATTTTCTTTGTTTCGTTTTGCCGCCATGAGGCTGTGTTTCAGTTGAGATTAAAAAGGTTGAAAACTTCTTTTATGATGCAAGAATTGGTAATTGTGCCTATTTGAAGTGTTATATTTCTAGAATCTGAATATGGATTTTTTTAAGTTAATGAGGAGTATTTGTATGTTATATATATATTTGTATTTTCTAAAACAAGACACAATTTCTCATATGTGCATTGTTCTTAGACATCTACAGAACGCTAATCTAAATATTTGATAATTAATCAAAAGTTTTAGTAAATAACTATGATCCCCTGTTACATAAATGTAGAAGTCTGTGTGACTTGATAGCTAAAAGGAAAATTCATAAGAAATTTTTATTTGATTTTAGTAGCTTTTTGAAACTTTAAAGATGTTTATAAAAGTTTGTCACTCATAAGAGACTCAAACTGCCAGCTCAAGTCAGGGTCAGATTAAAACTTTACCTTCCCCTTGGGAGTCAGCAGTTCAGAAACAAATCAAATATAATACATATACTCTAAAAATCAATAAGCCAGTGGTAAAGCTAAACAAACTTCCAAAAGGTAAGCACATGAAACCTATATAGTTTTTTTTAAATTCCAACTTCCAACAAAAGGCACATAAGAGTGGGTTGCTATTAGAATCTGTGAAATCAAACCATAATTGTTACTAATTTGTGAATCACAATTTTGCTATTTCTTCCAACATCCACAAAACCACAGCATAGATTTACTTTTTCAAATTAGCTTTATAAACTTAATCTAGTTCTTTTTGTTCAATAATTAAAACAAACAAACAAAATAAGGCCTAGGGATACTCGTTGTAATTATGTGTACTAAAGCAGGGTAATAAAATGTGAACAAAATGCACAAGAAAAATGTGTAAATTAAAGATAATCTGTCCTTGGCTCAAGTGTTTTGCATAAATTTTGTTTTTTGTTAAGGATAGTTGTAAATTGGATGGATTTTCAATTTCCTTTACTTGATGTTGTTTATGTCTTGAACATATCTTTTTGATTTGAATACATTTTGCAAAATAAAAATTGAAACACATACAGAATGGTTGCATTGTTTAAACTTCTCTGCTCTCCAATGTACTTTATTTTACATTAAAAAAGCAGACATTTGTTGATCAAAGATATTTTAAGAACCTTTTATGATCTTTTAAGATTAGTAGGAAAGGGCCAGAGTTGACAAATTAATGACAAAGAATTTCAGAATGGCTGCAAAGAATAGAAGGACAAATAAAGAAGCCAAAAATGGCTTTTGAACACCAACAAGAGAAAGAACCCTGGCTGAAACATCACAGTATAGACAAGTTGTTTTTGGTGATGTAAAAAAATGTGTGATTTATCAGAATATATAGGTTACAAAACACATTATATTACTGAAACATTTTTGTCTGGAAAAAGTAATTAACAATTGTGATAAATAGACTTGGTCATGTAATGATTAAACAAGATTTAAGAATCTTTGTTTAGTTTTGGAATTCTGTCTACTCACTTATAATCACCAATTTTCATTATTGTTAATAGCCAAACTGTAACTGTTTTTGCTGATCTCAATTGCCTTATCAATTAGAAAATGTGACCTGATAAATCTGTTACTATCAATGTCATTCCATTTTTAAGTGCTGAATTATGTTATTAGTGTTCAAACTACATTTGTATAGTTTTTAAATATGGTAATAAAAATATTAACATTTTATGCCTAATTCATTAATAGTAGAACATATTATTACAGTATACAGTATTAGATTGGAAGTTATATTTTACTAATAAAATTCTACTTTTATAGGCAGCTGGGTAGCTTGAAAAACACAGAATGAGGCATCAGAAGTGTACAACACTTTCACACTACTTTCAAAACCATACAACATGCTGTGACAAATTAGGTATAATATTAGCAACATGCATTGTAATTTTCATTAACTCTAAGAAAAGTAAACTTGGGGACACAAATAGTGATATTCAATGGCTCCTCATTTTGAGGGTTATAATTATATATATATATATATATATATATATATATATATATATATATATATATATATATACATATATATATATATATATATTGTGACAGATTAGGGCTTTTCTCGCACCCTTGTACCCTCAGACCACACGTCAGACACCAGATAAAAAGTCCAATTATTATTTATTATAATAATAATGTGCACATAGCACTCTCCACTCCCAAATACTCAATAAACAATACAATACAATAATCCAATCCTCCATACTCCCAGACGCTTAGTCACCCTGCCTCCCAACTCAGCTCGTCCATTTGGGATTTCCCACAGTCCTTTATAGTCCTTGACCCGGAAGTGTTTCACTCTCTCTGTCCATGTGACCTGGAACACTTCCGGGTCAGATAAAAATCATTCTTTTCTTCTCCCAGGAAGCACATCGTTCCCATTTTCCACGTGACTATGACGTACTTCCTGGGCGTAAGGCAGTCTCTGGGCCTCCCTGTAGCGACTCCTGTCAGCCCCCATTGTATCCAGCAGGGCTGTGCATTACAAGTCCATTGTCCATAATTCCCTGCTGGCATTCGGGGCACCTCTATGCTGCAAGGAGGGCTCCATCTAGCGGCCTGGGGGTACTGGCCGGGATGAACGGCCGGCCATGTACTATATATATAATCATAATTAATTATATTCTATTTTTAGATTTTTTTTGCTGTTTCTTATAATGTTCTAATTTTACATCTCAGATGTTTTTACTGCCACAGAAAATGCTTCAAATTATTTCATTACAACTTCTTGATAGGTTCAAGTGCAAATTTGGTGGAAGCCCTAATTTCTTTAACGTTAGTTGAAGTAAGAGTGTATTGCCCTTCCTGCAACTTAATGATTTATATATAGTCATATGGTAATTGTAACTGCATATTAAAATACTCTGAATGTGCTTCTGTAAAAGTTATGCGACAAGTCTTAAATTAATGATAGCATAGCAAAGAAAGCTCATCCATGCTACAATCCTTTCTTAGAAACTGTTGACAGAAACAATATTGAATGTGAAATGGACTGTATGTTTGCATTTTTAGAGAAGTTATTTAAAATATTAAACGGCAATACATCACATTCCCGAGGTAAGACCATTAAACAGTGTTTATTGGGCAAAAAACGATATTGCTCATGACTTATTCTTGGGAAAAATGTGGGTAGTACATTTAATACAATTATAGACAGGAAAAAAGTCATACTCTCAAAAATAACAGCCTGATTGTTCAATTTAGCTAAAGGATTTCTTCTTCGGTTGACTGGCAAGACATTTGTTTTCTGTATTCCATGCGAGGTAAAGACCTGAGTGCCCATCTCACGAGCCTAATACTGTAAAGTGAGTGCTGCCGTAGCGATGAGAACCCAATTACATATCATCTGATTCTGTGAACTCAGACCAGAATTTTATTTAGTGTATGTTTATGTGCCATGCATGCTTGCTTTGTATATTATTTGCTGCTTGCTTTTACAGATACTGGTGTAAATCAACAAATACCTGCCATTAATTTACTTGAGCTGATCGTGAATGGAATTAGGCATTTACTGTACATGCTCTTCATTTTTTTCTTATGGAGGATAGAGATTTTTTTATCTGGGTTTGCATAATCTGAGGACAACCAAACATTTTTTTTTCAGAATAAAGGGTTTACACATGCAATGTCATTACGAAAATATTTAGTAATCTGCTTAAGATATCAGCATTTACACACAGGTAAACGCACTCAGTGTTAAAATATTATATTGTACTCATCTACTACATCTACAACTTGCATTAATGCTAATTAGTAAGTGTGCATAACTATTTGAGAGTAGTTTTTGTAAGCAGCCTATATGTATTGCTATGCACATGGTACATTTCTAATATTTGTGCATTTTAATTATCACGTCAATGTAATGACCATGTTAATGTTTTGTCTCTTATTGCTCTTCATTTACCTGATTCAGCAGAGGGTTTATAACTGATAACTGCAGACTATATTAGCAACTGATATTTATGGTTCATTATGCATAATTGGTTAAAATGCTTGTTGTCATGAGAAGCATTTATCATTTTGCATTGAAATATTTGAAAACTAGAATCTGTTTCCTCAGTCTGCTGAACTGTAAATGAAATATGGTGATAAAATACTTGCATGAAATGCCAGGAATATTATGTTTTAAAGAGTATTAATCAATTTAAAATGAACAAAAAATAGAATGACAGCAAATAATTAAAAACAGCATAATCAAAAACAGAATCAGTTCATTATTTCCAGTATCTACACATGGAATAAATAGGCAAGGAATATTATGTTTTAAAGAATATCAATCAATGTAAAATGAAAAAAGAAATGCCAGAAATATTATGATTTAAAGAGTATTAATCAATCTAAAATGGACAAAAAATAGAATAACAGCAAATAATTAAAAACAAAATAATCAAAAACATAATCAGTTCTTTATTTCCAGTGTCTACACATGAAATAAATAGGAAAGATTATAAGCATTAAGGCAGAGACAATAGTCAAACATATCTACCAAGTTCAGGAGATAGGCGTCCTATGACTCTGTCTGCAAAAGTGTTTAGTTATTTTCCTCTGTGAAGTCTTCAAGTTTTAGAAGCATCCTTTACATTTTGCAACGTAAATGCACTGTAAACCATAAAATAACTGTGAGCTTCAAGCAGGAGATTCAATTGCCATTAGCAAAATAGTTTTTATTTTTTCTCCATAGTTGCATGTCTTGTGACAAATAAAAGAAAAAGCTTTTGTGTTGCTAGCTCTATTTTCTTCATATTTTTGATACAATCCAGACTCAGTAAATGCAGTTTTTATATAAGTAAATTTAGTGACATTTTTTCTAACTTGTCTACTTTCATGCTTCATACTATTATTCAACATTCACTTATTTTCATCTTATTTAGTTAAATTCAAAGCAAATTATAGTAAAAGAATGTTAAATGTATGGAATATAAAATACAGTTAAGTAGATTCTCTCCTATCTGATTGCTATTGTCTATCTATAATTATAGTATAAGTAAGACAAAAGCAAGGTCTTACAGGCCAGTGGCACTGATACAGAGATTAACATATATAAACTACATAAAAAGCACATTTTATTGTGTGAGTATGTTTTTTAAATTGGATTTTCTCATTTCTTATCCTAATTTTACTGACAATTTCCTTTAGGTCTCACCTACCATTTAATAACTTGGAGAAGGATCTCTATGTATTATGTACAGTAATTAATTATTTAAAAGCACAAAGCTTCAATCATGATGCTAACTAAACTACAACCATGGAAGCAGAACTTGTTACTATACGGCTTTGCGTATTTTGTCCATGCCAAGTGTTAGACATTGCATCCAGCTTAGCAAGCTCCTGCTTGATTTCTAAAATATCCAGCAGAACCTTCAAAAGTTCATATGTTAACCTTTGTTTCTTTGACGGACCAAGATGGCTTCTTTTCTTGACACTACCTGTGCAAATATCTCATTCACTGAAGACGAACTATCAAATGTGTGCTTGGGAAATGGATGTCACTGAGGTGGTAATAAATAAGCTTTCATTTCTTAGTTAGTGCTCATTGCTTTGTAGGGGTCTGTAGATTAAGGTGCATTTGGGTAACATTTTCACAAAGAATATTTTCTTATATGTTGCACTGTAACATTATTTAGATTAGTAATTTTATTGAGGTTCTGATTATTATTGTTAGTAGCTTTTTTATTCAGATTCATTTTGCAATATGGATTTTCACTGCGCACACTGTTGCACATACCCTGTTGCTAACTGTTACACCGGCGCACAACACTTACTGAACGACGACTGCAATACCAATGCCTATGTCAACATACAACGTAGTAAATTCACTCCTCAAGAAGGATCACTTCAAGTAAGACATACAATCCTAAGTCTGTTAAAGAGCAGCCCAGCACTTCCAGCCAAGAAGAAACATTTTAAAATAGTTTTTAGAAATTACAGCATAACTGTCAGTGACACTATTAGTAACATTACTGACTGATGTTACTGGTTTATATCCTAATCAGTGGTCTGATTTGCTTCCTTTAATCGACATTTTCAGTTTAAGATAATGCAATGTCTATAGTGAACTAATAATACAGTGGCTATGCAAAGTCTCCTTTTGGTTATGTGGAGTAGTCATGCATACTAGCAATGAGGGTGAAAGACATGGGTGTACATTTTAATATCAATACATATATAAGGAAAATAAAATGTGGTTAGATACATAACTTATTATTAACTATCCATTTTGGTATCATAACCCTCCAATCCCAAACCCTATATTGGTTTTGGAAAAAACTTACTCACAATATGTACAAATCACCAACACCAGTATCACTACCACATCTACTAAATACAATACAATCAAATCACCAGCACCAATATCAATAACACATCTACCAAATGCAATAAACTCTTATATTCTTTATGGATTGATTGTTGCTTTGTTAGTGAGGTAATACTGTAAGTACTTCTTCCTGATTTCTTAACTTCTTAACTTCAGTTTCCAGTTTTTAGTCTCTATTTTGACAGTGCACAATGACTTCTTTAAGTATTTGCAGCTACAAATTTCTTATTTTAATTTATACATATTTATTTATAGGATATCTTGTTTAATTAAGATCATAGGCATATGAATCTACATGTAACACACCAATGCAGTTTGCTGTGATGTAACAAGCCATGGCATTGCATACTGGCTTTATTTGCTTCATTAGAAGTTTGAATTGATGACGGTCAAAAAGAAATAAAATATACACCAACATAAGACACCAAGATGACAGGAGGATACTGCAGATTGTATGATGAACTTCGGCTCTTCCATCACCCACTGTCTACAAAAAGACAGACTTCAAATAATAGATAATGGAAAAACTAACTAAGGTAATAGTATTGTATCCATCAGCAATTATGTAAACAAGTTCATTTTAGCATAATGGAAATGTATTTATAAAGGGTTAGCAGAGAGCACCAAGTGCGGGGAGTTGCTGCAGCAGAAAGAGAGAGTGACCTCTAACCAAGACTTGCGAAGATAACGTTGCAGCCTCTTGCCAATGTCAGAGAATTGCCAGCTGAGCTTAAAATCATACTCTGCTGCTTGGTGCTGCTGGGTCCCTGGGTCTCCCTTTGTTTTTGTTGGTCCTTTAAAAAGATATCTTTAAATATTTAACTGTTCTTATTGATGAAGTTTAGGGCCCAATTAGATTATGTGAGATCTATATGGCTTTTACTGAACACTTAATAAGACCATAGTCAAGTTAAGTGCCATTTAGGCTCTTGTATGTCAATTCTTCAGCCCAGGCATTGTGAAAGGGCAAATATGCAGTTATTGAGGCTACGGACACAGAGATATATATCTGTGCTGAGGCTGTCAGGGATATAGTGGAGAGTGATAAGTGATTTGACAGCTCTGCAAAAGGAAGCCCCTGTTGTGACCTGATTAAAGTTCATCAAAGTTAAAAGAAAATTATTTTCAATAACAATACACAACTCAATACTCTTGAGTATTCTGTCACACCAAATGAAATCACACAGAATGAGAAAGAACTCTGCACAATATTACTGTATATACCAAGTATTACTTAAATATCAAACTACATAATTAAAATATCAGGAGACTGTTCAAGGAGTATTTAAAAATATGTTAGTATAACAGTAAGTAGAATAAAGATAGAAAAAGTAAATGAAACTGACTGATTCACATATACTAAAGTTACAAAATTCTATAACATATGCATGCTAATTAATAAACTGATCAAGAAAGACAATTAAAACTGCAAACAATGATTCAATTAATACTCAGGTGACTACTAGCAAAGCCAAAATGTTTAATAAATGAATGGCTCCTCTTGCTCTTAATTAATCTAAGCTGATTTAAGGCATTGATTGCTCATATGCAGTTAAACCCAAAGCAAATCATCCAGCTTACTCAAGAATCTTCACAACTCTGAAAAAACACCAGAAGGAAGGCTCTTTAATCTGATTTTGTTCTTTTTTTTGGTAAAGATACTTGCATCAAATCATTGTTTTCTTCTTAATGTTATGGGATTTGTTGAGAATGCTTAAAATGAGCACCAAGATGCACCTAAAATACCAAAGAGTTCTTTAACTGCATCACAATGAATAATGCACTTCATAATTTAAAAAAACAGATTATGGCTATTTACATAGATTTTGTACTGTTAATACCATCATGATTTTCTTTCATGGTGCCAGCATTTTGTGCTGAGCTGATCAGGTCACCCTTTCTCCAGCAACTTCCTCTACCTCATCTTGTACAATTCTTAGATGCTCTGACGTCAGTTGAGAAACACAGCTCCTCCAGCATTTTCTTTCAATGGTTCATGACTAGTCTGATTCTTCAGCTATTCAACTGTATTCTTTGTACTATTTTGTCTATTTTAAATGTTAACTGGTAAGCTCCCATTGTTTCCAGGTATCCAAGATGGGCTACCATGTTGGGGTTTTCAACCACATGCTATTCCACTCCATTTTTGTCTCTCTTCACTCCTCTTAACTCCTATTGAGAAGCAATAGTTCTACTGCAACTTTTTCTCATATAGCAGAGCATCTCACCTTATCCTGAATAGTGAGTCCAGCAATGCTGAGAATAAACCTAATTTTGGCTATTTGTAATTGCACTCTTATTCATTCAGTCATTACCATCAGCTTGCGACTGACTATAGGTGAGGATTTGGAGATGATAATTCTAATTTCAACCATATTAGATTCAGTTATGAACTGTTCCACTTCATTTCACGGATTACAACCAAATAAAGTGAAGGGAACAAAACCATCACCAAAGTTCAACTGTGCCTTGATATCTTGTTCGTTAAAATCATGGAAAGGAGGGGTTTGGTCTTGATCATGGAGCACCTGGCAGCCATTTTCTGTTTTGTTTTGGATTTCATTGCATGGCACAATTCTTATGATTTATGCAAGGAAACAACACTGCTTACAAAATCAGCCAGACATTTTTGCACTTTGAGCAAGGTGCAATTAATATTAATACATCTACATTTTTTAACTATTGCTTTCCAGGATCCCACGCCTCTGCAGTCTGCATATTACCCATCTTCTGGAGTTGATCTTTTAATGTATCTGTTTATTGGCCAAATAGTTTGTCTTGCGATTTACCTTCTTTTAGCTAAACAGCCAAATCACTTAGGGTAACATGATGGACAACAACTGTACAGTATTTAATTCAACTAAAAAAAATAACATGATAATATGATGTATCATTATCTTAAATAACAGACTTTTTGCCCTCTGGGACTAGGCTGCAAATTTCCAGGTAGTCATCTCTGTTGACAGTGATAAGCAGATGCAATGGTTTTGAAAACTTTATCTGGCTCTGATGTATGAGTCCAAACACATTTGTAAAGTGAGCAGAAAAAAATAACATTTACGCACAAGCCTAACCGCCACTTCCGTTGATAGTATGAATGGTTTAATTTACAAACAGTTTTTTCAGACAACATATATTGCTGCTTGGATTGTTCATGGCATTCTTGTTAAATACATGCAATATTCCTTAAATCTGTTCACTGGAAATGTAGCTAATCCTTTGCACAGCTAACAACCTCAGAAAACATTACTAAAAGAAGAATTGCAATTAAAAATTACTTTTCATTTATGTATATCATGTGCAATGTAATTTGCAGTTCACTTAATGCAATTATACAACTATGTGAGGCCAAATGGAACAAGGCAGGATAGAAATAAAACCACAGATCAACTAAGGCTGCCACTTTGCATGCATACTGTATAGAAGAAGCTAATATCAGATTATACGACATATAGATAATAAAGTATTAATGCGAAATATGTGCATAATATGAAAATATTATCAACATTATACCTTCTCGGATCACTTAATGTTTTTTTTCTAGTCACAACAGTCTAAATAAGAAAGTAAATGGCCGTTTTATTTTTATTTTTTGTAGTTTCAATGTGGTTCAGATGATGATGTCATTTCCTGTGCCATATTGTACATGGATATTTCATGATGCATTACATTGCTATACAGTGCACGTAAAATTGTGTGTGCGTGTAAATTCCATCATGGTTTCTATTTACAAAAGATGTTTCAATTATCTTCAGTGCTTCAAATTTCATTAGCATAAGAAGACGAGCTTCTTGCCAATTTCATTAGTTTTTTAAATATCAGTTTTGCTATCTCGAAAGGGAAAGGTGATTGTCTGGATTGCGGCAACTACACAGGGATAACACTGATTTTGGGACTGGGTAAGGTCATCCTCAATAGGATCCATGATCACTTGCTCACCTAACTATAAATTTAGGGTACATATAAAAGTTAGCTTTATTTCAGTTTTATTGTGTTAGTCATGTTCACGCTTTCCCTTTCCCCTCCTGATCTGAGCCTAACTAACAGCGTCAGCATAAATTTACACCCGATCTGACGCTGTTAGTTTTCAAATAATATTGCATTCGTGCGATGATGTTTTCTGATTGGTACTATTCAGGTCATAAAATGATTTCTTCAAAATGTCACATATATTTGTCTCTTCTTTTTTTTCTTTTTTATCCCCAGTGCTGCGATGACATCATGGACCAGAAGGCGTGAGCTTATTCAGTGCAAACAGAACATACAGGTCGCCAGTTGCTCTGTGCTACAACATGCTTGAATTGGTGGCAATGAACACACTTGTACTGTACTAGGCATGCACTGGTCCAATAAGAAAAGAAGAGTGTTCTTAGCTTACCTTGCAGATGAACTTCAGCATCGCTTCTTACAAGAAAACGAGACGGAAAAAGAAAAAGAGGATGCTACATCAACAGGCTTCTGTTCCAAGACCACCACTACCCTCAGGAAAGCAAACTCAGTCAGTGTCAGGTGCCCCTTCGATGTAATAGGAACCACAGCATAGAGAGAAGTACGTACATTACAACAGGTACACATGTCATAAATGTAGAAAGGATGGTCCTTGGGTGTGCGGGAACTGTTAACATTTGAATTTGATGATTGTATATAGTGGTGGGGAAGGGGCTGTATCATGATCGTGACTGAGAGAATAAAAGTGAAAAAAAAAGCTAACTTTTTATAAGTACTATAAATTTACAGAGGCTGTTACAGACATTGTTTTAGGACATGCTTTTATAGTGAGAGTAAATGGCCTCCGGAACCTGTGACACCAGATACCAACTATGTGACCACATATTGTGGTCCATCCTTAATCCCCATGCCACCATACAATAAAATTACAAGCTAAGTTATAAAGAAAGTAAACATCTGATAGTCAATTTGCCAATAATGTGATACTTTACTTGCTTTTTCTTTTTTTTTTTAACCTTAACAGTATTTTGAATTTCTTGGAAGGTACTTTCATAATTACAGCATGGTGCATTAGTTTGGTTAATTATAAGATTTTTTTTAAATTAGTTTTTCTAATGATTAACATTTTCTTTTGAACTAACAAATTATTCATGCTCATGTAAAAAATTTAAATTTACATGATTTTGATTTAGTATCAAAACATCGTACACTACCATTTTGAAATTTTTTGTTTTTCCAGGGTTATTGGTCGAATGATTACATTTTCAAGTGCGGATCCTGGTAATTGTAAAAGTAATTACTTTATAAATAATATGCCTTATAATAAGATTATTTTTTAAAATTTGCTCAGCAGTATTTAAGAAAGAGACTAATTATAACTGTATATTCCAAAAAGAAAAAAAAGGTTTTATTTCAGTTCTCTTCAAACAGTAAGATTAAATTTCTGATAACATCAAAATGAGTGAAATACAAGCAAACAGTTTTTGCTTTCAAGTGATTCCATAAGAATTATCTAATTTATAGTATGTTTTGCACTGGTTGAATTTTACCCCTCATATAGAATGGACAGCATTTCATTTCCCGTGTCAGAGAAGGCTTCCTAAAAATTGACAGTGTAATGCATTTTGTTTCATGTAGTAAGGTGTTGAAAGATGCATATTCACTAAATGATCAAACAATTTTATGTTTAATGCTACATTTCAGAATAAAATTGGTGCATTGGCACAAAGCTAAAGGTCAAAACACTGCTTTATTATATTATATTGACTTTCTTTTCATTTAGACTGTACTCCATTTTGATTTCAGATACAAATAGAATCTTGGGCGTGGAAAGCTAGTATGTTAGAAAACAAACTTTTTAGCTGTCGTTTTAATTAAAATTAAATAGATAATTACATTTCATCTTCTTTTCAACAATTGCCACCTGGGGTATATAGATTTTGCTCTGAGGGGGAAAGTACAAATGTTCTAATAATAAAAGCAGCCGGAACGCTTCTCACAGCACTTGGCCTCTCTGCTCTCATATCAGATGCTTCTTGCTGCGCACATTATCTGCCTGTCTGCAGGGGGAAAGAGATAGAAGCTTCCAGATTAACTGAAACAGCACGGAAGATGGATATTATCTTAGAGAGTGCAGCGATGCGTGGAGTGAGCAAGGGAGAAAAGTAGGCCTTGTAAAAGGAAACTGTGATATAACAATAATCACAGACTGCATCTTTAGTAAGAGACATCCCTTCCTTTCAAGTTGAAGGTGACATCGTCACAGGGAATATTTGACTCTGGAATGCATTTCACCTCCTTTCCTAAGAGAGATGTTTGAGTTTACTTTCTTACTGCTGAAAGGACATAAAAATGGATCTGTCAATGACTGGCAAAATTAAAATGTGCAGGCTATGTCAGCTGACTCTTTAAGAACATGTTTTCTCCAGTGACTCATATGTTTACCATTTAAATAATTTGGATTTTAAAAGCAAAATATAATTTTGTTTAAAGTGCAACATTCAGGCATAATCTCCATTCTAGTCTGAATAAAACTATGGATGGCTATGTACAGATGTGCTTTAATTTAAATGCACAGCTCTTAATTTTAATCTGTCTCACAGTAAACTACAGGAACTTGCTATAATTAGTTTCTGTATAGATGCCTGTACATCTGACAACTCTTTTGTCAGTGTTGCTGCTCTAGAGTCACGTCAGAAAAAACACAATCCATTCTGTAAACAAATCACCATCCTTGCTTATTAGAAAAAAATATATATATATATATACTGAATACTGTATATATATATATATATATATATATATATATATATATATATATATATATATATATATATATACACTTAGCTGTGGAAGCCTGTGCTGTAAAAGCCCGGGCTCCTAGAAACCATGGATTTTGGCACTTCAATCAATCAATCGCATCAGTTGTGCATTAGCGGCTAAGTGAGTTTCTCTTTCCTTGGTGGTTTTGTTTTGCCGACATGCTCGCCTCGCTTGTGTATTAGCGGCTAAGTGAGTTTCTTTTTCTCTGCAGTTTCACTTTGGCAACGCAAGTCGATTTCTATGAGCTTCATGCTGTACCCTCGGACTTCACACACACACACTTCCACGTGTAAACGTTTATATATAAGATATTACAGGAGTTAAACAGGTTCTTAGAAAATATAGTTTGATGAATGTTAACAGGCTGGTAAGTGATTTGTGTGGACAGTTCAGGGCACATAGAGATGCCTTATTTAACATGTTTGCTGTCAACAATGAAAACTTTCTGTTCTGTGCGTCAACTACAAGTTACCTTGAGGAGATTTTTTTAGAGAAACTACATTTTCATTGTGAGTTTTGCTCAATTTAATTAGAATATTAAAATAACACCCTAATTTTACAATGGTCAGAAACAGATTTACATGTCACTGCGGCAGTAAACATGTTAAAAACCATTACTTGAGTCTGGGGGGCTCCTATGAGTACTGGAGTGGGTGGACTGGGAAGATAATCTGTGTCTTTGCACAGTGTACTCCCCACACCTCAACAGCTCAAGAGCACAAGAATAGGTAAGAGGTCACTTGGAGCTGACATGAAGCCATTGAAGTCCTTCAATTTACTATGCTGTGAACGAAAACCACTGGATGTAAGTTCAGGGACACTGCTTTCTGTGAATAAGGCAGAGATTCCAGGAGTAGCCCTCGCCCTCAAAATCAGAGGGAAGAGATGAGGAGGATAGTTTTTTTTTTTTTTTGATCAGGAAGTTTTGAAAGCATTTTAGGGGGGTCAGGTAAGCATTATTATAGTAGCATAAAAAGCTTCTTTCTGGTGTTATTTTAAATGATCCTTTGTCTTCTTTCTGTCCTGTTGATTCCTAGCATATTTTTGATTTTACAATTTTAGGCATCTTCAGGATTTGAAGGTCACCTATTCTAATGTTATTTTAAATTATTCTTTACAGATATTTATAGTTTTGTCAAACCTGCAACAGATATTCCTACAGTATTGAATGACAGAGCATTTAAGCTTTTTCTTTAAGCATCTTTTCAAATATCTGCTTTTCCCATTAACTCTGTTTTTTCCCTCTGTTCAACTCTCTCTGCTTTATTCCATCTTGTTTAGTCAAAACTGTGTGCCTGTTAACCTTTTTTTATTTTTTGTGTTTTGCATTTGCTAATAATCTTTATCTCTGTTAATTATTTCCATTTAAAGTAAGTGAAAGTTGAAAATGAAGGCAAATGTTTCATTCAGTATTATTTTTAAATTACTGCTACAACACTACTGCTGATCTGTGCTGTAGGCAATGATCTTAACATGTAAGCACATTGCAATGTTGTTATTTTCTACAGTACATTTATACCTCTTTTTCCAAACAGTATTACTAGAAATATATAAATTGGGACAAATATTACTCAATGAAATGGAAAAATCATGAGTTTCAAAGTAATCAACCTCTTTACTGTGTAAAATGTGCCATAATGTAGGTGCACACAATCACCTTCTATTAATTAAATATTTCCTTGACTGATTTCTGCCTGTAAACAATAACAATTATAAGTCTTAATGTTTTCAGAATAGAAACCCCAGTTTGTACAAGACTCTTTGTTCAGGTAGTGAACTAAAAGACAAGAATCACCCATGGAAACTAAGCAATTTCAGAATAGGTCATGGTGTAATACAAATCCATAAATAAGAAAAATAGAACTAAGTAATATCAAAGAGAGTCAAAATCTCAAGGAGCACACAAGGAAGAACATGGAGGTAAATCACTGTCTAGATGAGTCCTTCTCTTAAAACTAAACAAATTGATTAGGCATACCTAAGTGAAGTCAACAACATCTTTCAAAAAATTGTCAGGCTTAATGACTGGGATACAGAAAAATGCACATCGGTCAACGTTATCTACGACACTTACATAAGGGAGACAGAAAGTCTAGAGGGAATTTATTTTAGTTGTCTAAAGATTTTGTTTAAAGTTTAAATGAATTACCTTTCAACAAGATAATAATCTGTTATATTGAAACAACCAAAGAATACGAAAGTGAAAGTCTTTGAGTGGTCATGTCAAAGTATTGCATTGAATCCCAAAAATAATCTGTGGTTCCTTTTTTTTGAAAAATTGCTTTTATTTGAAATCCCTAACCAAGCTTGAGAGAAATGAAATGAAACATTTTGAAGGGCGGTATGCCATTTTGGTTTAGCACTAACTAGAAATGTAATTCACTGAACATTTCCATTTCTGGCTTCCCTTTTTTATTTGTTTTCTATATATATATATATATATATATATATATATATATATATATATATATATATATATATATATATATATATATATATATATATATAAGCTTTAATGCTTGATTAATTGCCTAAATATAAGTGTTTACCGAATGATTAGCGGAAGTGACTTTTACAACTAAACAAATTTAATGTCATACATTACTATATTTGTATTTATTATATAGTTCTGTTGGCTCAAAGAGGAAACATAAGTAAAGGCAGAAATCACTAAAAACCATAATTAGGGATAGTGTTTAGCATAGTTAAGGGATGGAAACTATACCAAAAAAGACATGAGAAAGAATCTCTATATTTATTAACAAGCACATCCCAGATCACTACATGATTAAGCTTAGGGTCCAGCAACACCCTGTGACAATCTGTGTAAGAAGGTGTAATTAATCTCCTTTTTTTCTTACCAAGGTATTTGTAAGAAACCGACAAAAAAAAAAAAAACTACAACGTACAATATTTCCACACAGGGTAGGGTAACGAAAATTGAATATGCAAAATCCTGGCAATCAGTCTTATGGTCTCTAATGTTATAGAACATCTGTCCACAGATTACAAACTTGCACCCCTTGAGCCATGAATCAGTAGCTTAACACAAATCAGCTTACCTCATGCAAGATTAAAGCAATTTCTTAAATTTCAATTTAGTGCATTCGTTTGTATTGAGCAAAAATGTCTGATGTAATGGTTTATCGTCAGGCAGTTCAAAGTCTTATACTTGAAAAATATGTTTATGGTTAATTCACTGTATGGTTAATTCCTCTGTACACATAACAATGCTACTACTACTACTACTACTACATGGACCAATGCCTCTACATTTACGAAAGAAAGGTTAATGGACAAGTAACATGAAGTGTGATGCCTTTCAATCACTTGCAAAATGTTTTATTCTGCATTTTTGCAAAAAAAGCATGAACTTGACAAAGAGGGCATATATCAAAAATAACATCGCTGCACCCTGTACAACAGGGGCTGATTTACCATCAATGCATTCCAGGTACACATTCTGGGGCCCATGGAAGTAAGGGACCTTTTCACCAATATTCCCTCTTTGCATGATGGAACAATCGAGTATCTGCAAGCAGAAATTACCCAGGGAATCCCTTGATGAAACGATTGAGTCTCACGCTGAAATCAAGAGTAAATAATGGAGCGCTGCTTTAAATGTCCTGGAGTTCTTGCACTGCATTGTTAAAAGTTGAGGTTGTGGGGTTATAATCCGGCCTTGCTGTGCAGGCCTGAATACACAGGTACTGGGTATTCTAAGTATATATGAACTAGTTAGTGTATCCTGCCTTCATGATAAACATTTTATTTTTCTGCGTGAAATGAAATTGCCCATGTTTACTTTTTTGCAGATTGCAGAGTAAGATTTTCCCACCCTCTACTATTTAGACTCATAACATATGGTTCACGCTTTTCTGCTTTGTAAGTGTATATATATAAAGAGCTGCATGATGGTGATGCAGTAGTGAAGCTGCAGCATTGCTTGAGGAGACTGCGATTAAAGACTGGCTGATCCAGTGTCTATGTCTGGGCAGGCTTTTTTATGCTGCTCTAGTTTCCCACATACTTTCCATGTGCATGTTAAGTTGACTGTTGCCTCTAAAATGATTTAGCGTGATTGACCATGTGTGATCAACAATGAACTGGCACTCAATCAAGGGTTCTTTCCTGTGTTGCACCTAGTGCTGCCATGATAGGCTCTGGCAGCAAGGAGCTAAGAATTAGATTAAGATCCTTCCCAAAAAACCTACTGTTTTGTGTATTCAGTTCTTCTATTTTGGTATAAAAAACATACTTTGATCTACATTGATCTAATGTTTTGATCTACATTGATAGGTGTTTATTGGTTTTAATCGTTTTATATTGCATGAATTAATTTTTTTTTCACACCCTATTTTTAATTCTTCTTAAAATCATCATTAATATATCTGTATATAAAATTGTTTCAACCTTTGACAGTACATTTTGAAAAGTTGAAAACATTTATTTCACTGTGATTGGTGCCCCACCATGCAGGGATGATTCCTGGCTTGTGGTTAGTGGATGGCATTAGGCACCAACACAATCATTCATTTATTTATTTATAAAGCACTTTAAAAACAACATCAAGGCTGACCAAAGTGCTGTACAATAAAATCCAGCATATCAGACACACAATAACGAAAGGGTAAAAGAAACATAAGAGCTGAAGAAATTCATAATAAAAAGTACACAGATACTCAACATATCATACTGGGTTAAAGGCCAGGGAGTAAAGGTGTGTTTTTAAATAGAATTTAAAGACAGCAAGTGAAGGAGCCAGCCTAACATGCAACGGCAAATTAATCTGTGTTGGAATCAACAGGTTAAGCTAAAATAATGGATGACTGAAAACAGTAAGTTAATTCATTGAGTGTGAATTTTACTCTTGATTTGAAAATTGTGACTAGGAGGGTGCACTCTGGTTGGAGAGGACGAGCTAGGCAAGATATTTGGGTCAAGGCAGCATTTGTAGAAACTAAAAAGAAATGCAACATAAAGAAATAAGTTTGGCACAATCCAGTAGCCGGTAACATTTCCAGGCCTCACTGTGAAGTAAATGTTTAAAGCAGAGCAAAAAGCTCTCCTTAGGCTTCTACCTTGCAAGACATCGTAGACTGTGCTAGAGACCTGCTCTATAGGATTCACGAGAATGCCACAGACAAAGAGGGCACGATTGAAATCTTTTAAACGCTGGATTCTTTTCAATAGATAGATAGAACTGTATTTATCCCCAGAGGGAAATGTGGCTTTTCACAGCAGCTCTTTAGATAGATAGATAGATAGATAGATAGATAGATAGATAGATAGATAGATAGATAGATAGATAGATAGATAGATAGATAGATAGATAGATAGATAGATAGATAGATAGATAGACACTCATACTAAAGCCTGAACACACACCACAATGACTAAAAATAAATAAGTAATTAAATAAATACATACATACATACACGCATACATACATACATAAATGAATAAAAAAATAAATTAATAAATAAAAAAAATGAAAAAGAAAGAAAAACTCCTGACTTGGCATTCACAGTCACAATGAGGCATTATGTAGGTGTGTTGCCATTGGTATAAAGGACCCCCAGAAGCATTTCTTGACACACTTCTGCTGAATAATTTGTTTGTTCAAAGTACTGAGTGTTACTATGTTAAAGAGAGGATATGCATCGCTGTTCATAATGGCACTCAGTTTTGTTTTAATTCTCTCTTTTGATTCTACATTCAGGGGGACTAGAGTGCATCCCATAACTGAGCCTGCCCTTTTAATTAGCTTTTTGATTCGGTGAGCCTCTCTTGAAGTGATGTTACCAGCCCAACACACCACAGCGTAGAAAATGACACTGGCCGTCACAGAGTGGTAGAAGCTGTGGACCTGTCATTAATGTGGACCCCCAAGTACTTGTAGAAGTGCACCAGCTCTACAACAGCTCCCTGAATAGTGACCATGCGTAGAGGCTCTTTGGTGTGGTGAAAGTAAATAGCGAGCTCCTTGGCTTTGCTGATGTTAAGAGGCAGAAAATTCTCTTTGTACCAAATAACAAAGTTCTCCACCTATCTCCTATATTCGGTCTCTTCCCCCTTATTAACCATGAGAGAGTGTGCTCACCATTCTACAGAGCTGCTCCTGAGTTTCTGTGTTAGTGCAAAGAGCATGCTTTCTCCCTTTTTCCTGATTCTTGTGCTTAGTTTTAAAAATAAAGTGAGTCAGTGCAAGCAAAGATGATACTTTTTAAGCACCTCAAAGCCGTCTGTTGTGCAAAGATTTAAAAAATAAACTACTTTTACCTATAAGTAATAGTAATGTAATCTTGTAAATGCCTTCAATAAAAATACTGGAAAATAACACATTCAAACTCTAGGAAAATATCAAGTAACACAACCAGACAGCAAACTATTTTCAAACAGATTCATTTACAGCAAATTAGGCCAACATATTAGTGCTTGCTACTCAAATTTAAGCAATTGTAACATTTTATTCGCTTTATGTTCTTTTAAAAATGAACATAGAGATTGACTAAATACTGGGGAGCTAAGACTAGTTAATTCTAGATTTTTAATTATGCATTTATTATTAATGTATATAATTTCTTTTTAAAAGATGATAAATTCAAGTAAAACCTAAACTTCATTCTTATTATAAGTTTTAGTATAACATTATTAGAATCAGAAGTAATGAAAATGCACTATGAATAATATTAAAAAATCCCAGTTAACAAAATAACTTGAATGAATGATTATGTTATATAGAATGAAATCTACCTATAATACATGAAACTGGAAACCACTGAATTTATTGTAATTAGTCATAATCCATTGTCAAGATGATTCAATTTTTTCTTCTTTTTTGAGAACTGACAATATTTGGGAAGAAAATGTACAACCTTTTAAAAAAGCAGTGATTAAATGAATTGAGTTTCATTTAATACATACTTATCCAATATTATATATACTCTGAAACAGTACTGGCCTGGCAAGAAGGTGCTGCTGTTAAAAGGTCTAGAAAAAGGGGAAGAAATAGGTGCTGGACCCATTACAGGTCATACTTTAAGAGGACACAAAATAGTAAATGTGTAGGTCAAATGCCAGTTAAGAATTGTGTAACTCTAAAAAGAGGGTTCCATGGTGAAGAAAATGTGAGTAAGCAACCATCTACGCTGGTATCTGGAAGGTTTCCAGTTCAAATGCCAGAAGGGATCCTACTCTGTTGGGCCCTTGAGCAAAGCCCTTAACCTAAAAATTGCCCCAGGGGCACTATAGAAACATTAAGCACCATATATACTCACATATAAGTTGGGTCTTGAAGCCCAAAAAGTTGATCATAAAATCAGATCCCGACTTATACGCCCATTCAAAAATACAACACGTCATTTTTTTTTTTTTTACATCTTCTTGCTTCCTCCAATCTCGCACACAGACACATCAAACTTTGTTGCAGGAGCACAGTTACCAATTTTTTTCGCCGCTTCAACATCTTTTAACTTAAAACCAGCTTCATATTTTCTTCTGATCTAACGCTCCATTGTAGATAAGGGATGCTCTTATGATAAAGGTGTATGAGGGTGTAAGATACAAAAAAACACAAAACAGTGCAAATGTCACTTCAGAATAGTTCGGGTACCCTTTGGTCACGTAGGCACAATACATATAAAAAATTGATAATCCCTTGAACCAATAGCATGAGTTTTCTGCATTTGATTTATACGACCGACATTATAAAATAGCGGACACTATATGGTAAAATCAAGCCCTGACTTATACGTGGGAGAAGTTAAACACGAGTATATATGGTATTTCTGCGGTGAGTTGGCACCCTGCCCGGGATTGGTTCCTGCCTTGTGTCCTGTGTTGGCTGCGATTGGCTCCAGCAGACCCTGTGTTCGGATTCAACGGGTTGGAGAATGGATGGATATATGGTATTTGCTCTGACCCCCACAAATGTCATGCAATTAATTAATAAACTAATAAAGTATATTAAAATTCTAGGAAGTTTATGTTTTCTAAGCGGTAATTGGGAGGAAGTATTTAGTCCTAGGACAAAAGTTTTTTCAAGACATCATGGGGGAATGAGTGAAATCCCGTGAAAATCCCCAAAAATGGATTGTGTATGAAATAGGTAGGGTTCTGCTGCAGAACTTAGAAGGCAGAAAACACTTATGTCACCAACACAAGGATATAGTACCTAAGGTCATCAGAGGTAGGGCTGAGGGCATACTCACCGAAAAAGTGGCTCAGGGGATTACCCTAGAAGTAAATGGCCTGTATTTGACATAGTGCCTAACTAGAGTTCAAGAACCCCCCTAGGTGCTTTACAACACAACAGTCATTCACACGCTGGTGATGGGGCACACTGACACCAATCCAACCGACCACCACCAGCAGGCAAGGTAGGTTAAGTGTCTTGCCCAAGGACACAACAGCTCATGCCGAGAGCCAGGATCGAACCTGCGACCCTCCGATTGCTAGACCACCCGCTCTACCGACTGACCTACTGCTGCCCTTAGTTCTAACCTGAAACATAACCCCTTGACCCCTTGGACACAGGTCTTTCAAACACAGAGTCAGGAGAGAGAATTGGTCATGGGTTAATATTTCCAGGATGGTTTGCAACCACAGAAAAAGAATGTAGGAAAGTTTTGAACTGAGCAGGGAGCTGTTGGGAGTTTGTATACTATATTTTTGAACAGTGAGACAGAGCAAGAGCCTGGTATACCAGATTTTGTAGTAAGGCTTATTTCTCCTGGGAGTCCCCCTTGTCTCTTTAATTTCATATTTTATGTTCTCCACCCTATTTGCCTTTTGTGTATTTATTTATGTTTTACTAAATATTTTTTTTTTATAAACACATTAATTTCTTACCATTTTTGTTCCAGCTTGTAAAAGTGCCAGCTACTACAATATCAAACTCTGCAGATACTGTATATGGCAAATTAAATTTAATGCCATTTAATAAAAGCTACATTGTATCAAAAGAAAGAAAATACATTAAATATAATTACAAAGGGTTATATGTGCGATTAAAAAGGACATGCAAAGGACATGCTAGAGCTGAGTTATGTACTTGTGTGGCTTTATGCACAATACCACAGTCTTGGTCTCCATATTACAAGGCTGTAACGACACTTAAGAAAGTACAGAACTAATTCCAGGTCTATAGGTTCTTTTCAACCTAATTTCATAGAAGTTAAGAAGTGAAATTAAGTTGCTGCTGAGATTAATGTGAAACAGATCAATAAGCTGTAGAAGTGTTTGTGTCCTTCATTGAATTATGCCTTATTTACTTTAATATAATTTACAAATGAATAAAATAAAAAAGAAGTGAAATGACAAAATGAGATAAAATAATTTTATTCAAGTAGTTTGAGAATAACACAGAGGAACAGATAGAAGATAGTGAAGAGTTACTTTCACTCTAAAGTTAGAAAATATTTCCTGACTCGGAAAACTAATAGACATGCTGAACAAATTAGCTATTTATGTAACTGAAGAAGGATGTTGGGGCTTTTCATTTCTCAGCTTGATGTTACTTTGGGTACATTAGGTGAACAGAAATTCAGTAGCCACGTTGGGATAAATTGCCTGTTCTTGTCAAGAGTTCTCTGTTATTTTTTTAATGCCACACTCTAACAGCCGTGCAGTATATTGTGAATTTAATATAATAATAGAATAATGTAATATAAAATGTACTAGATGCTGTTCTTTTTGTGAGAGTCCACGATGATAAGGATCTCTTGTTATATTATCTATTAGTTTGAAAACTGTGTGTTTGCTGGAAAAGTATCAACATTTTTAGTGGTAAAGAGGGAAAAAGATGGGATACATGAAAAGGTTTATAGTTGTCAAACAATATTGACACGTAAGCACAAAGAACTGGAGAAACGCAATAAAAAAGTATTAAAATATACAAAAGAATTCATTGTTTCGTACTGTCAATGTCCATATTGTTTGAGAGCACAAGAATAATTCTTCCATACAGTATGCATTACACTTGTTTTTTTTTTTCCAAAAGCTGTCTTGACTATAAGGTAAACTTAATTAAAATGGTAGATCATTGGGCTAGGTACTGCTCAAATGCAACTAATTCATAAACACTTGATTTATATATATTTTTTACAGTTCTAATTAATTATAATTATTTATAAGGATATAATTGATTCATATCATTAACAGCAGCAAAAAAAATCAGTAATGATAGTGATAACACATCTTTCTATCTATGTATACATCTCCATTATAATACTTTTCTAATCTATCTAAGGTTCCTTTACTATCTGTCTCCTTCATAGTGCCATTCATGTCTATCTATAACACAGTTTCTTTGTTATCTGTTTATGTATCTGTTAGTTTGCTAGTAATGTTGGCAGTCCAGGGTTAGCTGTCAACTGCCAAATGAGTGTGCTTAAACAAAATTTCATTACTGCATTATAATTATTTTTTTTTTTGCTCATTAAGGACTGCACTAGGATAGAATTCTAGCAACTGAGATACAGTACATCATTTGCTAAGTAAGCACATATGTCCCGTATTCCACTGGGCTGTGACAGACCTCAAGCAGAATGCCACTTTAGCAGTCCGTTTCTTAAAGTAGTCCCCACCTTTAAATATTCATTTGAAAAACAAAAGGCAACTTTTGTCGATTGCTGCTGCTGTTGCTCAGTTGCTACAGTGTGCCTTGTAGTGTCAGTATGACAGCTATTTCACAAAGAACTTCAACTTGTTCAACAAGATGGCAACATAATTTCTGAAAGATGACTGCCTATTGGCAGGTATGGAGAGTAAAGTGGTGAGTGTGTCACCTTTAGTTCCTCACAACCAAGCCCAGACTGAAAGCAACTTTCACAAAGGCAAAGACACCATCTTTTTGTTCAGTAAAGTTATGGCCAATAGAGTAAGAGAAACATTTTTTTATAAATCACTCTTTATAAAACACTTTTAGCAGGAAAAAAAACAATTTTGTGTTTGTAATGCTGCCTGCAATGCATCCCTTACAATTGAAGAATAAATCATGCAAATATTGGTTAAAGCAACTCAATATAAAATATGCAAGGAAGTTCAGGCATCAGGTAGGCAAACATTCAACTTAAAAGAAACACATCAATAAAAACGTAACATACACAATCAACAATAGAGGGAAAAACCTTTCGGAGAGTGTTATGATATATAAACAAAGATGTCCTTTAGGATCTTTCCCAACGTCCTGACAGATGGAAATGATTAACATGCGTAGTGCAGCCTGGCTGGAAGTGAGACGAGATGCCTTAAGAATGCCTTAGTTGGCAGTTTCCTTGTACTGAGTGAGCATATAAAATATAGTAGGGCAACAGCCAGGGTTAAAAGCACTGTAAGGCAGAAGTACAGGTGACTTTGGTTGCTCTTTTCCATCTTGGATCTGACAATCAAGATGTTAAGAGAATGTAGGAGTGGGAAGTACAAGACGACACTGCTCTAAAAAGCTGTCCTTGCTTGTCTCTCTGCCACAATATCCAGTAAACAGTGTTTAGGTTCTGCACAATTTTACCTTGCTTCAGTGAAATAGCAACTGAAGCAAGATGATTACCTTACTCTCAATCACTAATTTTCACCTTGCCATATGATAAACTATAATCCAGTAGTATCCACAAGGCCTAAAACTTAGAATTAATGTAGCTAGTTGGTTTATTATGGTGGATGCTATAGTAATATGGATGCTGTGAATTGTACATGTCTTCCAAAGAATTGGAAGTTGCTATGATATTTTTCCTATACCCTCAATCAAATTTATTTAAGATCTAATTAATTATTAAAAATTAATTTGTTTAATTTTGATTAAATATGAGACAAAATATGCAATGATGCCTTTTATTTATTGACATTTTAGTGAATGCCACCTTTTGTGTTCCATTCTTCCATGTGAGCTTTACTATGGGAATAATAGCCTGTCAAGGATTTCTTACTGGTTAGATGCTTACTGTTGCATGCACTGTGTAGACTTTATGGAGCCATAAATCTAGTGATAAACTATTTACATTGAAGACTTGGACTTCTCAATTCTAAATATAATATTGTATGATTATAATCTTATATCAGAGCCAAGAAATACCAGCTTAGAATTTGTTAAAGGCAAAACTGAATCAGTGGAGTTACTGATTAAGACATTATAGGGAGATGAAACACAGGCAAACATTATGGCAAAATGAAACTGTGGAGAAAAAAGATTAAAGAGATATTACAAAACTTACTGCTTCATCTGTGGAGTATGGTGAAAACAGTGTCACAGATTGGTCAGGTCAGGCCACTTCCAGAGCTAGCTCACTTGGCAAAAGAAAGGACACATTTACTCTTTGGTGACAGCCTTATTATTTAGATTAGTTGTGCTACCCATCTAAGATGTTTTTGAAAAGTAATCAGCACAGACCTCAGCATTAGGATTTGCAACACACCATCTACTGAAATGTACAGTGGAACCTCGGTTTGAGAGTATAATTCGTTCCGGAAATGTGCTCACAGTCCAAAGCACTTGTTTATCAAAGTGAATTTCCCCATAAGAAATAATGGAAACTCAGATGATTCGTTCCTCAACCCAAAACTATTCATATGAAAATGATTAATACAAAATATAAAGTAAAAATACAGAAAACAAATTAACCCGCACTTTACCTTTAAAAAGAACCATGGCTGGTGTGAGTGAGTTTCTAAACTCTTGTGGGATTCCACCCAACAGGACGACACACGGAAGAGCGTCCCAAAGCAATCACAGTCTCCCAGCGCCGTAGCAGTTCGCCGCAAAAGCATATCCAAAAATAATCGCGGACATGCAGACAGAGAATAGGATGTGATTGCCCTGAAGAGAAGAGAAAGAGAGAGAGAGAGACGCGCGCGAGTGAGAAGAGATAAGGAGAGAGAGAGAGAGAGATGCGCGCGAGCGAGAGAGATAAGGAGAGAGAGAGAGACGCGCGAGAGAGAGAAGAACCATCAGTTCAGTTGTGATCACATGACGCTCAGCAGACAAAGTGTATCCATACTACTCATATTGCAAGACATCACTCGTTTATCAAGTCAAAATTTATTAAAAAATTTAGCTCGTCTTGCAAAACACTCGCAAACCAAGTTACTCGCAAACCAAGGTTCCACTGTATGTTGTAATGCATGTACAGTGACCCCTCACTATATCGCGCTTCGACTTTCGCGGCTTCACTCCATCGCTGATTTTATATGTAAGCATATCTAAATATATATCACAAATTTTTCACTGGTTCGTGGATTTCTGCAGACAATGGCTCTTTTAATTTATGGTACATGCTTCCTCAGTTGGTTTACCCAGTTGATTTCATACATGCTACTGGCGGATTGCTGAGAAGCTACTCAATCAGAGCACGTATTATGTATAAAATAAAACTCCTCAATAATATACAATATGCTTTCCGCACATTCCCTGCTCCTGACAGAGGAGGTGTGAGCAGAGGGGCTGTTCGTACACTGGCCTACAGGATACGGACGCCTCTTTAAAAAATGCTGAAAGACTACCTTCACATTGCTCCCTTACTTGCGGCTGCTTTGTTGGGCGGTGCTTCGCATATTTAAAAGCCCGAACAGCCCTATTGATTTTTGATTGTTTGCTTTTCGCTCTCTGTCTCTCTCTCTCTGACATTCTCTGCTCCTGACGCACATTCCTTTGAAGAGGAAGATATGTTTGCATTCTTTTAATTGTGAGACGGAACTGTCATCTCTGTCTTGTCATGGAGCACAGTTTAAACTTTTGAAAAAGAGACAAATGTTTGTTTGCAGTGTTTTAAAGTCCCTGTCTCTACAACCTCCTGTGTTTCTGTGCAAATCTGTGACCCAAATGTTGACAATATAAAAATAACAATATAAACATATGGTTTTTACTTTGCGGATTTTCACCTTTCACGGGGGGTTCTGGAACGCAACCCCAGCGATCAAGGCGGGATCACTGTAGAAATAAAATGCATTGCACTTGAAATTCTAAAGGATGGCATATGGCAGAAGTGTTGTAATAAAATGCATTAGTACAAATGTTTGTGATGTGCCACCTTTTGGAATAACAAATGCAATGCACATGTTTCTGTTGTATGACATGTGGTATAGGCTTCATAAAAGCAGTGTTAATGGTTGTGATACGCCATCTGTTGGAATTAATAATGCAATGTATGTTATTACTACAAATGTTTGTGATTCATCATCTACTGGAATGACAGAGACATAACGACTAGATGGATGCACAGACACTTATTCTTTTAGTAGTTTAAGATGGAAGGGCACCAACCCAAATCTCACTACAAATGAATCAAAGCTGTTTTTAGGGGAAAATAGTTGACCTTGGGCTGAGCAGGTATTTCATTTGCTGAACATGAGACTTATGTCAGAAACCCACCAAAACAAGTAACAACTGAAAAGTAAACACTTGGAAAAGCATCTCAATAAAATAAAACATTGCAAAAGTTTGCCAATATGAGTGAGTCACAGCCCTCCTGCCATAAGATCGTACAAGATAATTGAAACCAAATACAATGTTTCATAGCACTTTAGTTAGCTTTAAACACCTTTGCCCCAATGTTTTTACTTTCTCATATACAGTGAAAGTATTGTAATCGTCCAAAGATTTGATGTTGAGATTTTGATGAATCTCAACGTTGTAGACCTTCCTGACTTTCTCGTATACGAAATATAGGGAATGTAATGGAATCCTCCAAAAATTCAATTTTGAGATTTTGATGAATCTTGATGTTTTAGACCTACATGAGTCCGAAAATACAATTTTTGGAATTATGTCTGTGTGTCTGTGCGTGTATGTAAACACAATAACTTGAGTACGCTTTCACTTAGGTTAACCAAATTTTGCATACAAGTATTAAGTATAAAACGTAGATGTCTATCAACTTTTGGACTATTTCCGTTAACCGGAAGTGTACTTTACCTTTTATTCATGCAGCTCCAGAGTCCAATTTGTTCAACTTTACTTTTATAATATTTGTTCAATATATTATTAATTTGATTTTATTTGTTGTTGATGTACATCTCTCTATTATATAAAAAAATCTTGGGACGAGGCGAGACCTGTTCAGAGAGATGAGACGTAACTTTCTCAGAAAGACACTTTCACATCCCGTGAGACAGACTTTGTGCCAAGAGGTTTAATCACACCCGGGGCAGGAAAAAGACAAAGAGTAGATGACAAAATAGAACATTGTAAAAAATGTAAAAACGTTGCTTAGATATACATGCAGAGCACGTTAGAGATAATGGAATTAGGAAAATTTGAAAGTCTCATAAAAATGATAGTAAAGATCGCATTAGCGCAAACAAATGGAAATTATTACTTGGTGAAATAACAGAACAGCAAAAAGAGATCGAATAGTGCTTCTTCCCAATGAAAAGGTGTATCTGCAAGAATTAAAAGATTTGTTGTTTTGTGGAAGTGAAATCCACATACGATGTCACGCTTGGGTCAAAGAGTTGCACAGATACACAGCAGATTTTAGAGACAGAAATGTTTTTCAAACACTTCAAACAAACATAAGTCTCTTTTAGGAGTGACTCAAGCTCCGTGTGTAGTTGGAGGGGACAGTTCCATCTCTCAGTTAAAAGTATAGAAAATCTTCTGTGTTGTCTCCTCTTCATAGGGGCACACCTCAGGAGCGGGACCCCCAACAGGAGCAGAAGATGTCTTGGGGAGAAGAGAGACAAAGCAGTGAGACAAAAGGACAGCTGCTGTACAGGCTTTTAGACGTTCGAAGCACCGCACAAGATGCAGATAACTTGGCATGCAGCAGCAGCTTCCCAGCAGCTGATTGAGCAAAGAGGAGGTAAAAAAATATATATTTGTTTCCCATTGTATCAGCGGGGTTTCAGAGAAGCGACCATGTCTCCTTGGTGTGCGTTCAGCCCCCCCTCTTCACAACGGCTCATGGCGCAGGCATGAGGGGGGTTTGGGGGGTATTGGCGAGCAAAGTGAGAACGGGGAAAAGCCCCCTAGTTATATTAAAATATAATCATTGTCTTGTGATTTACTCAAATATCCATCCCCATATCTGTGTATATGAGAAATTCATGGGGAGATCACTCACGACTTTTTAATGTTATTACAATATAAGTTGGTGCAAGGAACTGCAATGCTATATTTGGGATGCGCAACTGGTCACTGTATGATATTTTCTCTCCACGTATCTCAAAGATTCAAAATTAAACCCCATGAGTTTGTGTATGCATGTATTTGTGAATGTGCTCATACCCCAGTTTGAGCCATGAATGACCCTTAAGTTAGATTACATGGATTTGATATTGCTATATTATGCTATGAAAAGACAGAATGAAATATCCACATTTAGAGCATTCTAAGATGTTAAAGCATCTGTGTGACATCCTACAGCTTGCAGTTTTGGGAATACTCTAAGTACTAATATGGGGTATCGCTGTTTGTTGCCCTACATCACAGTAAAGTAATCCATCATAAATAATATTATGAAATTACTTTAGGTATTACCTGATCTTAATCTTCATTGCATTAAAATGAGATATTTTTCTCTAAATAAAATGTTAATATTGTGCATTATGTTTTACGCAGATAGCTTAAATAAGGAATATAAGAACTAGATACCTTGTTCCACTCTACTGTAAATACAGTAAACAACTTAGGATTTTTGTAAAGTTTAACTAAATTTTTAATAAATCAATCCATAAGTGACATCTCAAGAAGGCAATTTGCTAACTTGATCCTAATATATAAAACAAAAGAAACTACTCAGCATGAATGCAATAAATCAGACAGGGGCTTCACATAAACTGTTGCAGCCCATAATAAAGGCCAAAGTGGATCATTGTTAATGCAGCATAGATTATGGTGTGTAATTGATGCCAGGTCTAGGCAGGTGGGCTTTGATTAAGCCTGTTCATCTTTGACAAAATGACAATATGGAGTGAGGGTGCATAACTAGTAGTATCTGCTACTTAAGGCTTTTTTAAGAAGATCTGAAAGATTAGCTCTAAAAAAGAATATCTGAAAATGCAGACTGTCGACATCTTGTGAGTTTTAATTTGGTTACTTGAGGGAGAGTGAAATGAACTGCAGAGGATTTAAACAAATAGTTTTTGTAAAACAATAGGTGATTCACAAAGGCATTCAAGTACTTTGTACCTTTTTTATGCTATAATTTCCATTAAGTTGATTAAATCTGAAACTGGTCCAGCTGAATCTGCAGCACAAGATAATATAAAATGGATTTGGACACACGAGCCAGCATGCAGCAAATTAAGATGAATGCATGCTTACAATGTTATGCCACTCACACAGACGAGCACACATACGGTTTACTTGAAAGGACTGTCTAGTAATGAAAGGCTGCATGTTATTGTCTGTTCGATAATGGAGAGATGCTGCTGAAATGAACATAAAACCCTAGCTTAAAGTAATTACCTACGAACATCATTGCCATGGCAAGTTTCGAAGAGCATCTATGGAGACTGCAGATGGATTTAGAAGTGATGCTTTTTACATCTTGTTTACTAAATCCTGAACAATAGTGTTCTTGAGCTGCTTGATGTTTTGTCAGCCTTTGTTGAAATTCAAAAATATAGAGAGTGTCTAGGTGGCACAGTAGTGGAATTAAAGACTTTCTTCTGATGCACAAAGTGGTCAGAATGAAAATAGTTGCAGTGATATTTTAACACTTTTTAAATCTCTGTTTTCTTCTGTAGAGTATCACTAAAAGTAAATACACTATAAGTGTATCCCTTCTCAGTTTCTAAACTATTTTAAAGAAAATTATAAAGTGTCAGGGCATTGCTGTGGCTTAGTGGTAAGTGCTGCAAATTCATAGCTACAGTATATTTTTAATGGCTTGAAACTCACGATGGGCACTTTCTGTGAAATCTGCACTTTTCCTTGTTTCTGGTGAATGACAGTGTGGCATGCATGTGACACCTGCGCAAAATACTATTGATTTATTAACCCCTGTTTTCCTGTGAATTTAAATAATCGGATTTGAAATTTTGAAGAAAGATGAATTATAACCTATACACCCAGGCTGGTCAGTGTGATTGTTAAATGTGAAATTGAATTTATACCTGTACTTTTTCATCTTCTCTAGGAATAGATTGCTTCATTGTTGCTAAGTAACTCTATGCCTGAGAATGCGTATTAATCGTATATATATGAATAGCTAGAGATGAAATAAAGCAATGTAGGACTGTGCATTATCTTGTTGTGAACTGATAACTGCTAAAGGAATTACTTGTAGAGTTTTTTTTCTGTATTTTTATATAAGATAGGGAATATAAAGATTTGACAAATCAGCAGGATATAAACCACAAAATAACTGATTGTGAGATCTGTGATTTAAGAGCAGCATGCCACCCATCCTACATTTTATATATTAATCCCACAAAGCAAATCCTTTTTTGCTGCCTTACCTTACTGTACCCCCTCTAGGGTAGCAAGTCAAATCCTTAATATCAAGAAAAAAATATTAATAGCTAAATCAAAGTAAATTACCACTTTTTTCACCAAAAAATGTTACTCAACAATATCCCATGCTGGAGAGGGCTTGTTTTCTCCTGTCTTAAGCTAGGACTATTAGGGGAGCAATAGATGCCAAAAATCCATTTCAGTGTATGGAAGGAATGCATTAATTAGTTTTACAGAAGTGTGTTCTCGCAGGGAAACCAACAGATGCTGCGTATTCACTTTTTTATGCAATGTTCCAAATAAGTGAAATATCTCTCCTGGTTCCTAACCCTATACTAAAGAACCCCCTTATATGTCATGAACCCAAGCATTGTAGTAAGAACTGCTGCTCAAAACTGCATAAGGCAAAGTGAAGTGCATATTCTAAATATCTTGCAACTATATTTAGGGAAAACGTATGAGTCTGGCAGAGGTCCTTCTAGCTTACTTACTGCAGGTACAATAGTTACAAACTGAGCCTTTATCCATCCAGCCATTATCCAACCCGCTGAATCCGAACACAGGGGTCTGCTGGAGCCAATCCCAGCCAACACAGGGCAGGGACCAATCCTGGGCAGGGTGCCAACCCACCACAGGACACACACACAAACACACCAAGCACACACTAGGGCCAATTTAGAATCACCAATCCACCTAAGCCCCCAATCTTTGGATTGTTGGAGGAAACCCACGGGGAGAACATGCAAACTCCACGCAGGGAGGACCCAGGAAGCGAACCCAGGTCTCCTAACTGTGAGGCAGCAGCGCTACCACTGCACCACCGTGCTGCCCCTGACCTTAGGCATCTTCTTAGGGCAATGAGACATCTGTGGTATAGAGCTCTGACCCAGAAGCCTGACCACTCTCCAGGGCCATTAAACTGCAGCCTAAGACTACATTTGTTTTTGTTTTTTTGTTGTGCAATTTTGCGCTTTTTAATTTGAGAAAACATATTATTTTGAAATAAACAGGGTGGCCTGATTCCAATATTTCATTTTGACTCCAGTGTAACCCTTGATTGACAACACCAGTTAATGCTCACATTTTACAGTATAGGAAGAAAAAAGAGACAGAGCTGGGAGTCGAACCTGGATCTCCAGAACTTAGACGGAGTAGGACCAAATAATTTACCACCCCGTAAATGTTTTAATAATGGGTAAGATAAAAAAAAATTACAGACACTATAAGTCTGTAAGGTCCAGACTAACTTCCATTTAACCTTTGATGTATTTCTCTCTATGGTTTTTAACACCATGATTTCCACCTGATAAGTTGAGAGCTGCGTGATATTATTAGATATAAAGGATCCTTTTTGAATTCGAAAAGAAATCCATTTATATATTACTGCCTGCCATATCATGGGTGAAAATAAAATCTTTCTGCACAGTAACTATTTTGTTTTGAAATACTCGGAGGCAAAATGCATTATCAGATCAATAGATAGATGATGTACACAAGTGGTCTTCTGGCATACATTCCAAAGGCCTGTCAGTCATTAACAGTGGAGGCTACTGTTGGCAGTCTGTTTTCTCTCACAAATTGATTTGACTGTAGATAATAGATTTCTTTGCACATTAATTAGAAAATCGTATTGCATTCAGAGGTGACCAATCACTGCATATTTCCAAAACAAGGATATCAGTCATGAAACTGAAAGCTCAGCAGTAAATCACCTGAGCAAATTTTTCATTCATGGCAGCAGATCTGTGGATAAGCCTATTTTATTTGGTAATATTGCCATTTAAAATAAATATGTGTTTTTAGAATAGATTTAATGTGTTGTGTTTGTAGTAAACGACACCTACAGCTCATCACTCATCAGCTGATTTCACTATTTTTTATTTCCCTCTGTGTGTAAGTATTTAGCTATATGACTTTTGGAGAAATGAAGCAAAAGAATGATATGCAGTCAGGTTCTGGGAAGAAAACATTTATCACTGTTGCCTAGTCTACATAACCCTAAGGCTAAATGGTATTGTAGTGCTGGCTGTCTCTCCAAGGGAAAATTTGCACCAATTACAGTTCCCCAGCACTGGTGTATTCCTTATTTGCCATTTAAGAGACACAAATTTATGACGTCACTTTCATTAGAGCAATTACATTTTTAACATTGAGAATAACTTTTTTCAAATTAATTCTGAATGAAGAATACAGTTAAAATATTATCCTTATATGATAATGTTATTTCAAGCTTTTTAATGATGTTACCAGTACTTGAAGAATTCAGCAGGCTAGTGTGGTAAAACAAGATGTTACACAATTTCAGGCAATAACTTAGTTGCTTACCAAACTGCTTTGCCCTAAATGGTAAATCTTTGTGGTGAGCAGAATATACTCACTTTTTTCTGAATAATTAGATATACTCACTATTTGTTGAACAATTATTGATCCAATCAAACACTGACAGAAACATGCTCTGATTAAGCCCATAGTTTTGTAAACCCCCCAAAAACAACTACGATAATTAAAACACATCATTTTATCATCCATCTTATATATTTCTGTCTCCTGTGCTTGCTGTTCCTGTAGCAAAATGTTGCTACCAAATGCAACCATGGGTACAAATTTTATTCACTCATTTCCTGAAGCAGACAGCCCAACCCCAGGTGGATCTCCAGTACATTCACAAACACATCGATAACCACACAAAATCAATTTACAGTTGCCATTTAACCTAATATAGGATGTGGAAGGTAATGGAAATTGACAGAGAAAACCCAACAAGCAGACCATGCCAGTAAGGGAACCCTGGACCTGTGGGGCAACAAGGCTAACCAGATTTGAATGTTCAGTAGTTGCAGTATCCATCTATCTGTTCATTTTTGTCACCTCATTTTTGCAGTACAGGTTCCCAGGGAAGGGACCACGCTGATTCCAGGACTGCAAGGTATCAAAGAAGCTAAAACCTCATTTTAAGCAAACAGAGATTAAGAGATGGCATTACTGATGTTTGTAAACTTATGAAAATAATTAGTATAGTGGATCTCGGTTTAATTTTAAATATGTTCTTCAACAAGTTTGAAATTTGTTAAGGGTAAATTTCATGCTATTGCTAGAAGTTTTTTACACACAGAAACCCACAGATACATGAAATAAACTACCAAGTGGAGGGGAAGAGCATAGGACTCTTTTAGAGAAATTAGATAAATTATGATTGGTGAGCTGGGCTGGATTGAATGGCCTGTTCTTGTCAAATGTTTTTGAATGTACTATTTGAGAAGAAGTCACAAAGTAACAAACACTACGTGACATATCAGTCTACACAGAAAACACTCACTCCAATTGAATTAATTTGGTGTCATTGACCAACTTGTATGTTTTAGAATATGATATGAAGCTGGAGTACTCAAACACAGCTACACAGAAAATGTAAAAACTTTATATAGACAGTGACCAGGCTGGAAAATAAACCCAAGTACTGAGATTAGCTCTGTCTCACTATGTGGTTTCTGTACTATTCATATTTTTTTAAACTAGTACATTAGAAAAGTAAGTCTAACTAAGACATTACACAAACTTTAACTGTCAGTTTATTTCAGTGTGTACAATATGTTAATAGATTCATGACTAAGATTATAGTGATTTAATATATCCTGACTCTCCTACTCTTCTGCTCTCCCGGAGTAGAAGGTGCTACTTTATTTAGGTCCTGTTGCCCCCATTGTGTTTAGCTATCTGCTGCATTTCTACAAAAGATGCAGTTAAAGTTAGGAATTATTTTCTAACAGAAATATTATGAACACTAGAAATGTTCAGCTGATGTGGTGTGAAAGGGACCTTTTGAGACATGTTTATTGGACCTTCTTTATTTGTGGCCAAAAAGTAAACATACATGAAAGCTAATCTGAATCCAGAAAGCCAATCATATGTTCCACTAGTTTTTATAAAAATGCAAATATCCTGTAATACAGAGATCTACAGTACATTTACAGACCATAATTATGCATATTATTTCCAGAACATTTAAGTATAATTAGTACATTTTGTTAAAAATAACAAACCGTTTTTAAATGCTAAAGAGCTGTTGCCCACAGTTTTTTTATGCAATTTCATCCTTGCATGTAGGGATGTTTGTATTAGAGTACAATATTCAGATTTAGTTTTAAGGGTAACACACAGTATTTATCTGATGGAAGTCCAGTTTTAATTTTACACTAACAGGCTTACGGGTTTGAATTTATTGCTAGTAAGCAATTAATGGTTCTATCTCAATTAAAAAAAAATGTATAGGTTTTGCTGTAGTTATTCCAGACTTTATATATGCTAAGTCTTGCAACTGAGTTTACATATAGTAGTATAGTTAACAAAATACTGGAAAAATGTGTACAGTTCCAGCTGTTTCTTTTCACCATATATATACATATATATATATATATATATATATATATATATATATATATATATATATATATATATATATATATATATATATATATATATATAAATATAAACTGCTGAAAAAAATTAAAGGAACACTTTGAAAACACATCAGATCTCAATGGGAAAAAGAAATCCTCCTGAATATCTATATTGATATAGACTGGGTAATGTGTTAGGAATGAAAGGATGCCACAACGTTTGATGGAAATGAAAATGATCAACCTACAGAGCCCTGAATTCAAAGACGCCCCAAAAATCAGAGTGAAAAATTATGTGGCAGGCTAGTCCATTTTGCCAAAATTTAATTGCAGCAACTCAAAATTGTACGCAGCACTTTGTATGGCCCCTGTATTCTTGTATACATGCCTGACAACATCGGTGCATGCTTCTAATGAGATGACAGATGGTGTTGTGGGGGATCTCCTCCCAAATCTGGACCAGGGCATCACTGAGCTCCTGGACAGTCTGAGGTGCAACCTGGTGGCATTGGATGGACCAAAACATAATGTCCCAGAGGTGTTCTATTGGATTTAGGTCAGGAAAGTGTGGTGGCCAGTCAATGGTATCAATTCCTTCATCCTCCAGGAACTGCCTGCATACTCTCACCACATGAGGCCAGGAATTGTCGTGCACCAGGAGCCACTGTACCAGCATAGGGTCTGACAATGGGTCCAAGGATTTCATCCTGATACCTAATGGCAGCCAAGGTGCCTTTGTCAAGCCTATAGCGGTCTGTGTGACCCTCCATGGATATGCCTCCCCAGACAATCATTAATCCACCACCAAACTGCTCATGCTGAATGATGTTACAGGCAGCATAATGTTCTCCATGGCTTCTCCAGACCCTTTCACTTCTGTCACGTGCTCAGGGTGAACCTGCTCTCATCTGTAAAAGCACAGGGCACCAGTGGTGCATCTGCCAATTCTGGTATTCTATGGCGAATGCCAATCGAGCTGCATGCTGCTGGGCAGTGAGCTCAGGGCCCATTAGAGGACATGGGGCCCTTGGGTCACCTTCATGAAGTCTTTCTGGTTGTTTGGTCAGAAACATTTACACCAGTGGCCTGCTGGAGGTCATTTTGTAGGGCTCTGGCAGTGCTCATCCTGTTCCTCCTTGCCCAAAGGAGCAGATACTGGTCCTGCTGATGGGTTATGGACCTTCTATGGCCCTCTCCAGCTCTCCTAGAGTAACTGCTTGTCTCCTAGAATCTCCTCCATGCCCTTGAGACTGTGCAGGAGACACAGCAAACCTTCTGGCAATGACACGTATTGATGTGCCATCCTGGAGAAGTTGGACTACCTGTGCAACCTCTGTAGGGTCCAGGTATCGCCTCATGCTACCAGTAGTGACACTGACTGTAGCCAAATGCAAAACTAGTGAAGAAACTGTCAGAAAAGATGAGGAGGGAAAAATGTCCGTGGCCTCCACCTGTTAAACCATTCCTGTTTTGGGGGTCATCTCATTGTTGCCCCTCTAGTGCATCTGTTGTTAATTTCATTAACACCACAGCAGCTGAAACTGATTAACAACCCCCTCTGCTACTTAACTGACCAGATTAATATCCCATAAGTTTCATTGACTTTATGCTATAAAGTGTTCCTTTAATTCTTTTGATCAGTATATATATATATATATATATATATATATATATATATATATATACTAATAAAAGGAAAAGCCCTCACTCACTCACTCACTCACTCACTCATCACTAATTCTCCAACTTCCCGTGTAGGTAGAAGGCTGAAATTTGGCAGGCTCATTCCTTACAGCTTACTTACAAAAGTTGGGCAGGTTTCATTTCGAAATTCTACGCCTAATGGTCATAACTGGAAGGTATTTTTCTCCATTAACTGTAATAGAGTTGAGCTGGAAAGACGTGGGGGGCGGAGTTTCGTGTGACATCATCACGCCTCCCACGTAATCACGTGAACTGACTGTCAACGCAGTGCGTAGAAAACCAGGAAGACCTCCAAAAAGCTCTTAAGAAAACATGCATTATATAATTGAGAAGGCAGCGAAACAATAAGAAGCGAGCGAGTGACATATACTACCATATTCATGAGTGCTGCTACCTCGGAAAGAAAGCAAGGTGTAAACCTAAACTTTAAATTAAGTTCATAGACAGGCTACCGCTGGCGTTTCACATGCCCACAGGTAATGCGGGATACAAGTTTAATGAGAGTACGCAGGATATAAACGAGAGTTTTGATCACTTTGTAACTAAGTTAAAATTGTAGGTGAAGGGGTGTGCTTATGCAAATTCCGAGAGACTGTGTTTGTGGGGGATTGACAGTTAAGGCGGGTGGGGGAGTCACGTCATCATCTCCCTCCCATTCATCTCATTTCGCTCTGAGCTGAGCTCATGGCTAACGCCGTCTTCGAAGCAACTTCACACTGCCACCAAATACTCACAGAAAAATCCACAAGTTAATACACACGCTGTCTCTAGAGTTTCTACACACTGAATCCTCCAGGCACTATTTACAAAAGGTCACATTGACAATCGTGTTACGTTATTTTTAAAATCTTTCCTTTTCTTAGCACAAGCACAGCTGAGAAGCTTGATGCATGTGCTCCATAACGCGTTAAAAATAATGCATTTAATCACACTTTGCATTACAAGCAAAGGGGAGCTTTTGTCAATGCATGATTTCCTGGTACACCGATTACATTGATCAGCGCATCCCAATTCATTTTACCCTCGCACCACCTTAGTTTGAGAAGAAGTATGAAAAAATATGAGGTTAACACAGAAAAACAGATCACCAATTCAAACTTTATGAATAATCGATTCGCCATCAATAATTGTTTTGGTAAAGCCATCCTCCTTCCATTTTATAATTTTTCCGCCACTAGCCATGATTAAATGAACGGTAAAAAGTAAGAGCGAAGCGAGGGTGACTTATTTAGGCAGGCATATATATGACAGCAACACTCATGACAATGTCAATCATGTTACGTTATTATTAAAATGTTTCCTTTTCTTTTTCATTACTTCTTTAACACACTACTTCTCCGCTGCGAGGAGCGGTTATTTTGCTATATATATATATGAATGACCTCGAAAGAGCGCTGAGACTTTTGATATCATGAACGTGTCTGCAAAACTGGGGTCTCCTGCCCAGCAAAGTCGAGCAGCCAGCGCGCGCATAGCTGTGCCGGCCTTTGAGACACTGACTGCGCTTCTGCCTTAAGTCAATATGAGCACTTTAAATTTTTTTCATCCTCCCCCTGCGCTATAGCCCAGACAAGTGCAAACACGGGACCCCTTTTCTACACCACGGCAAAATAATATTAAGGCGATTCACACATATATATACATGTGTATATGTAGATATGTATATAGATATGTAGATATGAAGATATGTATGTATATATATGTATATATATGTATGTATGTATGTATGTGTATGTGTGTGTGTGTGTGTGTGTATATATATGACAGCAGCAATCCAAGCTGTGAGAAAACAGTAAAAAGGAGGCGTGTCAGACGTCGTGGTACATTTTCTGATGCAGCTACCGAAAACAACTTTGTGACGCTGTCGCAAATACACAAAACAATTACTTTGACAATCATGTTGCATTATTTTTAAATGTTTCCTTTTCTTTTCATAACTTCTTTAACACTACTTCTCGCTGTTGCGCTGGTATTTTGCTATATATATATATATATATATACTAGCAAAATACCAGGCCAGCGAGAGAAGTGTGTTAAAGAAGCAATGAAAAGAAAAGGAAACATTTTGAAAATAACGTAACCTGATTGTCAATGTAATTGTTTTGTCACTGTTGTGAGTGATGAGTGTTGTTGTCATATACATATATATATATATATTTACACACACACACATAAACATATATATATATATATACATATCTATACATATACACATATATACATACATATACAGTATATATCTACATATATACACACACATATATACACACACATACATACATACACACACATATATACACACAAATACATATATATATATATACATACATACACACACACATATATAAACATATATATACATATACATACATATCTACATATATACACACACAGCTATTTCGTATCAGTGCAATACGCTGTTTGTTAAAACGGTTGACTCCCGCGCTTACGTGCAATAACAAATCAAATCATTCAGTTGTCTTTGCTCATATGTCATTTTAGAGCTGGACGCCTGGCATCTTTTTTTGGCCACAAGTTCGTTTCTGTTTGGTGTGAGGTTCTGTGTTGTGGAGATTCTCAGGATGGATTGCAGGTGCTCATCAGTGAGGCGACTCCTGTGTGCTGTTTTGTTAGTCTTTATCACTGAGAAGAGCTTCTCACACAGATATGTGCTACCAAACATGCACAAGGTTCGAGCCGCATGTAGACGGACTTTTTGTTCTTCAAAGTCACCAAAGCGCCGTGCAAACTCAGTGCGCAATAACTCTAGCTTCGCAATAACTTGCAGCATCGCAATAACTTGATTAACGCGGTTAGTGTTCGGCAAGGCAGCTGAAGCGCTGCATTATGGGATCTGTAGTTTATTGTGTTACCAGCGCTTCATATACCCGGGCCATTAATAACAATAATACAGTATATAAAATGATCTCGGGCGGATATAATTACACACGGGCGGATGTGGCCCGCTGCCCTTGAGTTTGACACATATGGACTAAATAGAACTTGAAAAGATATATTTTTCAAATGTGATCGCGCAATTCAGATAGAGTTGACGCAAGACTACAGCCTGCATGCCTCAATGAGTCATCCTCCCTCGCTCTTACTTTTTACCGCTCATCTAATGAATACACTGAGTATGGCTTTACCAAAACAATCATTGATGGCGAATAAAGTATCCATTATTCGAGTATGTAGATCGGTATATATATATATATATATATATACACCCGCATATCGCAGCAGAGAAGTAGTGTGTTAAAAAAGGTAGAAAAAGAAAAGGGAACATTTTAAAAATAACGTAACATGACTGTCAATATACAGTATTTGTTTTGTGAGTGTTACTGAGTGTTGCTGTCATCAAGGATTTGATTATCATTATTTCTTTCAATCAGGTTCGTATTTGTAGGATGTGTTGTGTTCAAGTTACATTCCATGTTTGTCAATCGTTGTAAAGATGACAGGTTTCATTCATCGATTCGTTTCTTACTGCATCAATAAACAGCTCGTCTTCTTCTTTATCTGAGACCTGACACACTGCATGCACAGGTTTTTTTTACACTGTCTTCCTTTAGCGGGACATTGACTTTTTCCACCGTGTGCTTTGTTTCCGCAGTAGCTGGATTTATGAATATGCTTATCAGACGCTTCATATTTTTTGCTGCCTTTTCAATTGTGTAATTCGGTTTTGTTCAGCTCTTTGGAACTGTTGCTTTTATCTGTGCACTGCGCCAGTTCACGTGAGCCACTCGGTGTACATGCATCGAAATTTCCCAGCTGTGCTGGTGCCATCTCGCTATGTCCATGGCTGTATTTAATGTTACCTTAGTCCTGGCACTTAAAACTTTCTCTCGCAGTTTCGCTGAGTTTGTGTCAAACACCACCCTGACCATCTCATCTTCCTCTCCATAAGCACAGTCCTTCACCCGTGAATATTTACCCGTGGCAGTTTGCTATTGGATTGCCGCTGACGGACGGCCTTATATCGGCAGGCACTAAATTACAAACGCCAGCGGCAGCCTGTCTATGAACTTAATTTAAAGTGTAGGTTTACATCGTGCTTTGTTTCAAGTAGCAGAACTCATGAATATGGTTGTATATGTCACTCGCCGCTTCTTATTTTTCGCTGCCTTCTCAATTATATAATGCATGTTTTCTTAAGCGCTTTTTGAGGTCTTCCTGGTTTTCTATGTACTGCGTGATTACGTGGGAGGCGTGATGATGTCACACGAAACTCCGCCCCACGGCGTTCAAGCTCAACTCCATTACAGTAAATGGAGAAAAACAGCTTCCAGTTATGACCATTACGCGTAGAATTTCGATATAAAACCTGCACAACTTTTGTAAGGAAGCTATAAGGAATGAACCTGCCAAATTTCAGCATTCCACCCACACGGAAGTTGGAGAATTAGTGATGAGTGAGTGAGTGAGTGAGGGCTTTGCCTTTTATTAGTATAGATATATATATATATATATATATATATATATATATATATATATATATATATATATATATATATATATAAAAGTATATATATATATAGATATAAATATAGATATAGATATATAGATATATATATATAGATAGATAGATAGATATATAGATAGATAGATAGAGATATATAGATAGATATGAGAACAACATATATATATATATAAAGATAGATAGAGATACAGTATATATATATAGATAGATATGAGAACAACACTCATATCAATGACAAAACAATTACTTTGACAATCATGTTACATTATTTTTAAAATGTTTCCTTTTCTTTTCGTACCTTCTTTAACACACTACTTCTCGCTCAGCAAGCGCGGTATTCTGCTAGTATATATATATATATATATATATATATATATATATATATATATATATATATATATATATATATATATATATATATATATATATATATATATATATATATATATATATATATATATATATATGCATGCATGCATGAAAGTTAAATGAAAAAGAGAATTTCATAAAGCACCAGTTTCAGATTTCAATTTGAAATTAATATTGTGGTAAGGAGTGTGCCCTCCTGACATCTTCCCACACTCAAAATCAGATCATAGAGTCAAAGTATATGGAAATAGATGAAATTATTCAACAGCATGAAACAAAGGAGATACAAATAAAGAGAGACTCAAATTACCCAAAAATCTAAAATGAAAATAAAACCTCTGCTTCTTTTCTGGAATAAATTGCCCTGTCTGTCCTATTTGTCCACTTACCCTGTTCAAAAAGTACTCCTTCATAATCTCACTCACCACTCATTTATTTGTTTATCTCTACCTCTATCAAAAGTCTGGTCTCTTCCTTCTACAAGTTAGCTTTTACCCCAAACTCTCCTGCTAATACCACACTTAAGGTAAACGATGTAGGCAGCTATTAAACACATTCTTGAGATCGTTTTTTAAAGCCAGGACCCAGAATTACATGTGTTCAGAATCAGACACATCTGAGCCATAGGAACAACAGGATAGAATTCTCTCTAGCTGCGACAGTTTCCCTGCATGTTCCTCACACACATTATTGATTGCCTCTTCCAATTGGGAAATATGTCCATAATTATTGTTTGCACATGGCCATTTATTATTTTGGAAGGAAAGCACCAATTTTGTGCCATTTTCTCTGTCTTTAAGTTTAAAATAGTAACAATTTTCCTACCATGAACCTTGTGCTGCTTCTTACCAGCTCTCTATGGTCTCATTCTCTCTGTAGTCAGTACGTCAGGTACAACATGCATATCTTGAGTTACTTGCCCTTTACTAATTTCAGGAAATGTTTTATGGTTTCTCATAGGGTACCATTCTATCTAGCAGGGAAGTGTTCCAGAAGACATAGTCAAATGCCCCCGGTGGTCTTTGTCTTCCAACAACATCACTGAGAATTTCCCTTACCAGCCAGGCAACCTGCCACATTGTAATTTGCATTTTTAATTTTTACATGTAAATCTTGACTGATTCTGCATTTTTGACAGATTTATTTTACATTTGCCTACTTATAATAACTTCATTTTGCTAAATGATAAGAATAATAATTTTATTCACCCTGAAATGCATTTTAGATTTGAAAACTTTACATTTATTTTAGATTTTAAAACTGAATACTTCACCTTGCAATAAAAAAAAGTGCTGCAATTAAACTTGTTTCTCAAATGTATGCGTTAAGCCCTATAAAGAAAGTAGAAGGAACATTGTTCAATTAAACTTTTGGCAAATTCTGCTTTACTGCCTTCCAAAAGCAAATGAAATGTGACATAAAGTATTTCATTTAATTAGTATAAACACAACAAAAAGATTTTCAGGAATGCAGTACTGCCATGCACGATGAAAAGGCTTAATTTTTCTGTCTAAGGAAACAAAACTGAGTTTGTCAAAGCAGACTTTTTATTTTATGCAGCCTTATCTGCATGATGATAAAAAAAAAACAAAACGAATTCTACATCATCCCCTCTGTACATGACAGATGATGGCACGACCCCCACCATTAAAGAGAAGTAATAAACATTTTAGGGAGGAATGGGGATGTCAATTTCAAGACACTTTCGCTTAACAGGCCAGTTTTTTGAGGAATCACGTTAATTCCATTTAGAGTCAATATGAACAGCTATGTATTTAATCCACAAATAATCTTATACTTAAACAGGGCATGGATGTATAAAATAAGTTATTCTGCTTTATCAGTTTCAGAGAAGAGTGGTAGTGGGCTACCTTGAAATGATCATTCTGACTCAGATGTTAGAAATGGCTATTCTATTTCTTTATTTGGTCAAATAAAGTGTAGATAAATTAGATAGTGGTACTTTAAAGCAGAGGAAGCCTGGAGTGCTGCTGTGGCTGCAGGTTTTGATTCTAATGTTTTCCTTAATTACTGACTAGTTTTTGCTGCTAATTTTGATTGACTTACTATTATATGTTATGGAAATGTATCTCCTAATTCTTTAGCCCTAATTAAGTAAATAGTCATTGGACATCTTTGGATGATCCCATGCTGAATGCGGTTTTAGTGTTGAGCAGGGAAGGATGCTGTAAGACCTAAAACAGATTTTCAAAATTCTCCAAGGGCAAGTTGTTCCAGAAGAATTCTTAAAGTTAAATAATGAATCATCTGTTAGCAATTTGTGTTTAATAAAGTTAATAATGTTTGTAACACATTATTTATTTTGGTTTATGATTTGTTATTTGTATATGATTATTTTGGTGATAACATTTTGTCACTATTTTGCGTGATGAGGTTTCATGGGAGCTACCATTCTGTGTGTGTGTGTGGCTGGTTTTTTGGGTGCTGCCATTCTGGAGCTTCAGAGGTGGTGTATTAGTAAGTGTGCAGTACAGGCTATGTGACACATGACATCATAATTGTGACGCTATAAATGCACATTTGTTAACGTTTGAGTATTGTGTAGTCCATTATTCTTTACTGATTGCTCTAATGTTAAGTGTAGTAACCTTTGCAAGTGAATTTGACTATTTTTCTACTAATCCCTAAAAGAAAAACCTTACATTGTCTCATTCATGCTAATTTTACAAACTGCCCTAAAGCTCTTGTATCTTCATTCTCCTTGAACATTCACGGACATCATGACTCAAGGACTCAATCCATTAAGTGTTGAGATTTCGAATTGGGTTTGTCCCTACCTTTAAAGTTGTCAGTTGATTTTAGTTCATTTTTGTAATTTTTCCACTGGTGCTCTTTGTTATAGTAATGTTGATTGTTCATTATTATTTTCCATATATAATTTTGTAGTTTGTCTTTCAACCCTTGTACTGGAGCCTAGAGGATTGGCCAGTTTTACTCATGTGTGCTTCTGTTAGGTAAGGCACAGCAAAGTGTTGTTATTTAAGGGCTTTCAGGACTCAGTGTACCTGAGATATTCAGTGAGTAGCTCACCTTCATTGAATTGGGCTTCCTCACAAAAGTCATGAGCTTTGAATTATATTTCTTCTGGTTTTTTTTTTTACTTTTATAGCTCAGTTAAAATTTGAGTTAAATCTTTTTGGTAACCATTTATTTTCATGTATAGTAGTTTCTCACCTATAATCTATTATTTCAGGTATAAATTAATTTCCAGATTTTTCCAATGTGTTTCTCCTAGGATATTAATGATTGTTCTAATTCATTGTTACTTGGTTCTCATTTAAGAGTTTATTACTAATGTTGTAGTCTTTTATTTTAATTGTATTTTTTGGGTTTCTCTTGTAATAATAATACATGTTACATTAATTATAACACAAGATTCGGATGAAATTCAGAGCATATATTAGATTCTACTTAAGCTAATATACTATACACTTTCAGTTGTTGTGGTTTTGTATCTGATGACTAGTGCTCATAACTTATTATATCTCTTGTATTAATCTCCAGCTATGGAGACCTAAAGTATAGTACACTGGGGAAGGCCTGTCTACCTCTGTTTCTGACAAAGAGATTCATTTTCTTGATCCTACGCATAATTGATCCATGCATTGGATGAAATGGGAGGGCCAGTGACCATTAGTTTGGCTTTGTAGGTGCTACTCACTCTTTCTAGACAAAAAAAAAACACCAAAACACTACAGCTTAATATTATATCAAGTTATAGTTTGTTCCTTATAGAGCTTCTTTCATTTTACATGCTTCACCTCACAGACATCCTGCCTGATTTCCTTTCTACATATACTATCTTTTAATTACTTGACTCTGATATACTTCATGTCAGCTAAGCGTTATGAACCTTTCATGTTTCTGATATTAAGCCTGCAAAAAAAATTCTCTCAGCATAACAGAAGAGTGAACAAAGGTAAGAGGTTATGAAAATGAACTGTCGACATGAGGTTTTACCTACGAGATGTATGGCTTTCTTGTCATGACTATACACAACAATATCATTTGTTACAAAATACAATTGGCATACCTTGCAGCAGTTTGAGAGTTTTAATTTATTATATTGTATTTACCAGTACTATTTTTTTAGCTTAATTTTTTCAAACTTAATTCAAGATGACCAGTTAATTCTCACTGTAATATAATGGTACTCCAATAAGCAGATATAACTTAGAAGCAGTTTTTGGCATTTTTTTAGACAAACTTATCAATATTTAAAAACAGAGCCAAAGAAATGGCACACAGTCTTACAAGTTATATTTTTCAGTCCTAATTCCAGCTTGATTTCAGATAATCTCAATCTTAGTTCAAGGAAAAGAGTTTCGAAAGAAACATACATGATAGAGCTCATTGTCTTTATCCTACCCCAGGGTATATCCTTCATTTAACACTAGAATTACCAGAGCCTACGAAAAAACTCGTAATTCCGTCCCACCTTAAACTGCTTCTTAAATCCCTTCACACCTCTCCGCCAGCGCCCTTTGTTTTCTAAATGTGCTGATAAAGATAAAGCTCGGAGCAGCCGGCTATTCCATCCCCCCACCAATTTAGAACGTGCACGAACTTCTCTCAGCTCATGCCTTGATTGAGTATCTGGGAGTGAAGTGGAGTTTTAGAGTGGAAATAATAGATCGTTGTTTGGAACACACGCATTTCATGTCTGTTCCGTTTCTACAGTAATCTGTGTCAACACATTGTTAAAACAGAAACGTTTTTTATATTCTAGTAGTAGATGACAAAATATAGGCATAAACTATATAGTGTATGAAGCCTGAAGTCCAAATAGCAAAGAAACATTTTCACAAGAATAACACAACAATTGCACTTTTATTCAAAAATATAACTGCAGAAACAAAAAGCCGCCTAAACATGTGACATTGACACCACTTTATTGTAACTGCCTCCGTGGCTCAATAGACTCACCCCCCGCTTGGGAATCAAAAGGTCACGAGTTTGATCCTGTGCTCCTCCGTTTTGAGAAGTAAACTGCTCTTAGTCTTACTGTTTTAAAATAAAAGCATACATTTGATTTCAGTATGTAACAGCCGGTGCAATTTATGATCCTTGTAAAGGCTAGCTTTTTTTTTTTTTAATTCACTTTTCATTCTCTCAGTCGCGTTCAGAATCAATCCATACAACCCCATCTGACACAGCTGTTTTCACTAAAGACGCGCTATAGCTCTGCAGTGTACCACGATGCATACTAACGCACAATCACCCCGGTTCTGACACACAAACGCTGGCGAAGCTGCCTTCTTCGTATCTCACCGTCACTTGCTTTTCGTTTTATTGAGTGTCCCTGCCAGTCCCCGCATGTTGCTGTATGCTGTTTCTTTTGTACTCCAGGACATGCAGAGGAAAGAATGGTAAAGACCAGTAACTTCGGCGCTATATGCAATCATCAGACACTCCCCATCTGCCCGTGTCGTTCAAACACAGGAACATATATTGGTGTAAAAGTATAACAAAAGTGCACTTTTATTCAAGTGCACTTTTTCCATCGCCTTTTCCTGTAAGAAGCAGTGTACACACTTCTCTCTATCCAGCATACAGCAACATGCGGGGACTGGCAGGAACACTCAATAAAACTGAATAAAAAGAAAATCAAGTGACGGTGAGATACGAAGAAGGCAGCTTCGCCAGCGTCTGTGTGTCAGAACCGGGGCGTTAGTATGCATCGTGGTACAGCACAGAGCTATAGCGCGTCTGTATTCTGTTTCTTTTGTACTCCAGGGCACGCAGAGGAGAGAATAGTAAAGAGCAGTAAGTTCGGCGCTATATGCAATCATCAGACACTCCCCATCTGCCCGTTGTTTTGTTATACTTTTCAATACTTTTATACTGCTCAAACGGGCATGCTCAAAAAATACACGTGTAATGCCACGAAAAGTGCACGCAGACACTTCATTTCGCAAACAAAACAAGTGCGCACGCTGAGGAGAGAATAGTAAAGAGCAGTAAGTTCGGCGCTATATGCAATCATCAGACACTCCCCATCTGCCCGTTGTTTTGTTATACTTTTCAATACTTTTTATACTGCTCAAACGGGCATGCTCAAAAAATACACGTGTAATGCCACGAAAAGTGCACGCAGACACTTCATTTCGCAAACAAAACAAGTGCACTTTTATTCAGCAGATGGGGAGTGTCTGATGATTGCATATAGCGCCGAACTTACTGCTCTTTACTATTCTCTCCTCTGCGTGCCCTGGAGTACAAAAGAAACAGAATACAGACGCGCTATAGCTCTGTGCTGTACCACGATGCATACTAACGCCCCCCCACCCGGTTCTGACACACAGACGCTGGCGAAGCTGCCTTCTTCGTATCTCTCCGTCACTTGATTTTCTTTTTATTCAGTTTTATTGAGTGTTCCTGCCAGTCCCCGCATGTTGCTGTATGCTGGATATTTTCACATGTATTGTCTCTTTCTTTCAGGTGTGTAATAGAAACCACAGCATAGAGAGAAGTGTGTACATTGCTTCTTACAGGAAAAGGCGATGGAAAAGTGCACTTGAATAAAAGTGCACTTTTGTTATACTTTTACACCAATATATGTTCCTGGGTTGAGGGTGTTTGGCGTTAGTATGCATCGTGGTACACTGCAGAGCTATAGCGCGTCTTTAGTGAAAACAGCTGTGTCAGATGGGGTTGTATGGATTGATTCTGAACGCGACTGAGAGAATGAAAAGTGAATTAAAAAAAAAGCTAGCCTTTACAAGGATCATAAATTGCACCGGCTGTTACATACTGAAATCAAATGTATGCTTTTATTTTAAAACAGTAAGACTAAGAGCAGTTTACTTCTCAAAACGGAGGAGCACAGGATCGAACTCGTGACCTTTTGATTCCCAAGCGGGGGGTGAGTCTATTGAGCCACGGAGGCAGTTACAATAAAGTAGTGTCAATGTCACATGTTTAGGCGGCTTTTGTTTCTGCAGTTATATTTTTGAATAAAAGCGCAATTGTGTTATTCTTGTGAAAATGTTTCTTTGCTATTTGGACTTCAGGCTTCATACATTATACAGTTTATGCCTACATTTTGTCATCTACTACTAGAATATAAAAAAACGTTTCTGTTTTAACAATGTGTTGACACAGATTACTGTAGAAACGGAACAGACATGAAATGCGTGTGTTCCAAACAACGATCTATTATTTCCACTCTAAAACTCCACTTCACTCCCAGATACTCAATCAAGGCATGAGCTGAGAGAAGTTCGTGCGCGTTCTAAATTGGTGGGAGGATGGAATAGCCGGCTGCTCCGAGCTTTATCTTTATCAGCACATTTAGAAGACAAAGGGCGCTGGCGGAGAGGTGTGAAGGGATTTAAGAAGCAGTTTAAGGTGGGACGGAATTACGAGTTTTTTCGTAGGCTCTGGTAATTCTAGTGTTAAGTTAGTTGTGTTTATAGTTTAAAGTCTCTCCTCCAAATGAGAGTAATCCATATCAGGAAAAATGGGGTCATATTACTTGAAAATAATTTTTAATGGCTTTGATCTAAAGTATTTGGTTGTCTCATAATCCCTTCTTACACACAGAATCAAAAAAACAGTCCCCACTGTATGTACTTCCGTTGTTTGTCTTCTTTTTCTTTAAAAAAAAGAAAAGGACGCAGTTATGGGGGCCTCACACAGAAATTCTTTGAGTGAACTGTGCTTTCTTTAATTTTTCGCTTTGTTCCATGTAATGGCAGCAAATGAAACATACTGTCAATGTTAACATAAAGGGATCATTATGTTTTGATACTGTTACGATTTTTAAATGTACAACTGTTATTCTGTAACAACATACATAGTAAAATTTTAATTGATTATGCTGTTTAACCACTGTAAGTGCTATTTTTCATATTCTGTTGAAGATAAAAATTCAGAAGAGTTGCATTTAAGTAAACATTTTATTCAAACTACACTCATACTGGTGATTGTGGATAAGCTATAACAGATTCTCTCTACTCTACAATTGTGAGGTTTATCATTAAGCTTAATTTGCCATGTGCAAGTGTTTCTTTCAAAATGGCATATCATGGCACTTAGGCAACCATTTACAGCACAGTTTCTTGGTCCCTCAACACATGTCCTAAGGAACTCGAAAATGTATTTGTTATATAAAGCCAATGTTTTTCCTCAAGTTATTTAAAGTGCCAAAGATACAGGCTTGCAGTCAATACTCTGCATATACTGGAGAATGTCCATATAAATATATCTTCCATATATTTCTTACTACAAAAGATCCAGTGTGTTGACTATTGCAGCAAATTGTTGATCTACCACAGCTGGTATATACAAATTTCAACTTCCAGGGTCATGCTGTAGCAATGTTTTGTTGCTAACAATAAAAGAACATATAACAAAAGTACCCATCAGTATAGATGAAAATACAAAATGGTGGTGCAAAGAAATATAAAAATAAGAATAATATAGCTAATGCAAAAATGAACAGTAAATTAAACACATACAAATCAGAATGTTGCATGCATAAAAGTCCACAAAAATGACAAGTATAAAATTAAGTATTAATGTTATTCCACGTAGATACATTACAAATTAGAGGGAAACCTTCCAAAACTTATTAATAGCTGACAGTTCTTCTCTCAGAAAAAATAAAAGATGAAGCATTCAACATAATGAAAATAAAACACTGCCATCTACATGATCTCCAAATGTATGTACAGTAATGTATATCTATAATGTTTATGTAAGTATATATGCATGCATGTGTGTGTTAATTTAGAGCGATAGAGTTATTCAGATAATAAAAGACTGCTGCCAGGGACATAAGTAAAATGAACATTCTGCCCTACTGATCATTAGAGGATTAAAATGATTGGTTGCTACCTAGGAAGTTGGGAAAGGGATTAAGTAGTGTGACAGATTAAAGGGTTTTCTCGCACCCTTGTACCCTCAGACCACACGTCAGACACCAGGTAAAAGTCCAATTATTATTTATTATTTATAATAATGTGCACAAAGCACACTCCTCTCCACAATTATCAAATAAACAATACTCAAATAACCAATCCTCCACTCCAAGACGCTTAGCCACCCTGCCTCCCAACTCAGCTCCCCGCCTGGGAGCTCCCACAGTCCTTTTATATCCCCCCAACCCGGAAGTGTTCCCAATCCAACAGTCCATAAGTCCTTATTCCTTCCGGGTCAGGGTAAACAATGCTTTTTCTCACCCCGGAAGCCCGTCACTCTTCCTATGAAGAACTTCCGGGTCATAGGGCACAAAGAACTCTTCGGTCCTCCCTGCAGCTCCCTCTCGTGGCCCCCATGGCATCCAGCAGGGCGGTGCATAAAAACTCCATTGTCCATGATGCCCTGCTGGTCTTCTGGGGACCTCCATGCTGCAAGGAGGGCTCCACCTGGCGGCTTGGGGTATTGGCCGGGATAAACAGCCGGCCATCCTCCACAGTAGTCTTTATTTCAATAAATGGTAGGGTAATAATATCACTATAACAGAACTACATTTTCTCGCCAAGGACTGAACAACCTGCAGTATGTGATAAAGAACAATGTAACTGCTCATATGTAAATGACACGAGAGTATATGCATAGCATGCATAAATAAAGTGTTTAAGCCCCTTACCATTACACATACACTGTTAGGCAGCTCACAAGAATGCACAGTCTGAGCTATTTTATCACTTTACCATTTCACCATTCAGGATTACAGTTCTGATGCAGTGAGGCTATTTTCAGCCAAAGCCTTTTTGCAAAGTCTGCCTTTCCTTTCCTTAATTTTCAGTTATTTGCATTTGTTTAGTATGAGCTTTTAACACAAGATTTTTTTTTTACTGTTATCATTTCAGGGATGACTCCAAGTCAGCTCTTAAAGAGGAGCAGTCATGTTACACCATACATCTTTAATATTTTATATGTAGTGTGTGTGATTTATCTATAAGTTATGCAAACCCGTTTTAATGTGATATTTTCAAATTCTACTAAAAAACATATAGGCTGTGTGTCTGGAGTGTGGTATGTCACTTATAATTTTCATAGCACTTGCTTCCAAAAGATTATTTTAGTTGAGACATTTTAGCATAGAAATAACAAAATTATTTTGTAACCTTATAGACAACACTAACTATTGTAAGAATTAATAGGCACTTTTAATATCAGGAAACCTTTAATTTAATGTATTTCAAGGTATTTACATTCCTGTCAGTTATAATATAAAAAAGTGTACAGTATAAACATTTTCTAATTGAATTATGATTCTGTATTTCATGATGATAGTAAGCAGATTATCAAATAGAGTGACAGAGAAAAAAAATCCATACAGATATTCCAAAATAGCATCAAAATATAATACAAATTTTAAAGCACACAAGTGTGCAAATAGGTTTTTTAGTATCTTCCTAAGTTTTACTTATTTTCTAAGAAAAATTCAATTCATCTGATTTTTATACTACTCTTATACACTGATCAGCCAAAATATTAAAACTACTTGCCTAATATTATTTTGGAAGTACTTGCACAACCAAAACAGCTGTGAGGAATGGACTTCACATACCTTTCTTTGAAGGTATCCTGTGGTATCTGGCACCAAGAATTTACCAGCAAATCCTGCATGTCCTGTTAGATGTGACATGCAGCCTCCATGGATTAGACTTGTTTTTCCAGCGCATTACACAGATGCTTAATCAAATTGAAATCTTGTGAAGTTGAAGGCCATGTGAACATCTTGAACACCTTGTTATGGTCTTCAAACCATTCCTGAACATTTTCTGCAGTGTGGCAGGGTGCAGAGGCCACCGCCATCAGGGAATACTGTTGCCATGGAGGGGTGTATGTGGTTTGCAACAATTTTTAAGTCGCTGTTATGTGTCAAAGTAACATTCGCATTAATGCCAGACCCCAAGGTTACCAGCAGTACATTACTAGCATTTTAGAAATATAAGGGCCAAAATTGTCAGCAATAACTATTCTAAATATTAAATTAATATCTATTGTTTTAGGAGTGTAAACTTCATTTTGAATTTGGGCTTGGATAAATGGGTGCTAAAAATTAATGCAAAACATGTAGCTACAACTCCTGGATGGTTGCAAAAAAACTGAAATAATGGGTTAGAATTTTAAGATTTAAAAAAATGAGCATTAAAAGCAATTTAATATATAAAAGACACATTATACAAAACATTTTCGATAAATGTAAAGTATATGTTTGCCATCTGTTAGGGATCAAAGGGCATTCATTTTCTAGAATCTTTGACTGGAACCAGTCCATCACGCTTTTAAAGAGTAATTTCTCGCCCACTCTGTTATATTACTTGCTACAGTAGGTTTCTTTTTCTTTCAGAAGAAAAAAAAACCAAAAACAATAAAAAAAACAAAATTTATGGTGAAACAAATATTTACGTTCAAAACTGCCCCTAACCAATCTGCTATAAGCTTAAATAGTCAACATAAGTGGTGATAATAATTTTGAAGAGTATTTGCTGCTCTTATGTCCTCTTTTAAATAAAAATATTTAGCTTATATTTTTAATTTGATAATCACTTTAGTTACTAGGTAAACTGCACTACAATTTTGGTCTGCTGTTTGCCTTATCTGAACTTCTGAACTAGAAAAAGTGGACATCCCCTGACTCCGCCCCCTAGCCCCACCCCTTCCATTAATTAAAAACCAGCATTTACACCACCGATTGTCATTAACTGACCAGACAGTGGGAGAGGCACTTTTTCTACTCAAGAATTGTTATACATTTTACCTGCAATTTTTTCTCCTTTATCTAGCCTTGTGGCGAATAAAGAGGATGGTTTTGATTATCAGCCCTACTTTGATTTCTGGTCAGTATATCACACTTTGGTGTGGTGGCACTCCTTTTTTTCCTAACTTTGACCCCTTTTTGTTTAAGTCTTAGACATTGCTCTCATCTTCTAGCTCTTATGGAGTTTTTTAAAAAAATCTACCTTTTCGTTGACTGCAGCAAAGTGTCAAGTGTTAACAAAAAAACATACCTTGTTGATCTCATGCATCAAATTGATTAATGAATTTTTATTATAAACTAAATTAAGTGAGAAGACTGTCATAGCTGAAATATGTGTACACATCTGATTAGACAAACAGGCCGTACTGAACACTTAGCTAATGGGAAAACAGAAAAGATTTTTACAGAAACTAGGGGGCTCTGCCTCCTGCTTGCTTTGCTCGTCAACCCCTGGGTTTGGGTAACCGGATATACAATTTAAAGAGATTGTTTTTTTCATTTCATTCATTCTTTATTCTCTTAATATTTGCCAGTAATAAAGCTGTAGTGAATGAGTTATGTCATTTAAGCCAGCTGCTGCTTGTTCTGTGCTACGTGATCTGCATGTCACACTGCACGTCAATCATTTAAAAGCCCGTAAAGCAGCTGTCCTTTTGTCTCTCTTCCTTGTCTTGCGGAACGTTAAAGTGTCTCAGATAAATTGTAAGTAGGGCGTGACATTTAAGTAGTCTTGCAGGAATTCAAAGTGTCTTCCGAAACTGTCGACCCAAGATTTTTATTATAATAGAGAGAAATAATTTACACCATTGCTAGACTTGCTCTTGCACAGTAACACATTAGAACTAAGATATTAAATGTTTAACTTCAGTGTAGCTGTCAGAAATGAACCAAGAAGAATGTGATCTTCATCCAGAAAAGCTAGGAAGTCAGAGTTTTGCTATTAAATACTGAGGTCACTAGAACCCGACTGCCTTTATGGCAATTTCATAATGAGAGCTGAAGCTTAGAGCCGTCATTGTTTAAGAAAAATACAACAAACAAATCTAGGTGTATCATGCTTTTATTCAGGAACTACCAATTTTATTCAACAAGTTTTGGGTTTTATGGGCTTCTGACAAGAGTTCTTGTGTGCTGAACCAGTTTTCTCTATTTAAGTGTGATAAGGGAAATAAAGCAAATCCTGGTAATATCAAAAATAAAACAGGAACCATCTCTGGATATGACAGCAGTTCACTGGGGGGCCCACTTGCAAAAACTGCACCCATTACTTATACTGGCCTAATGAATAGTTATCAATTAGCCTCATGTCCTTGAGACTTGAAAGTAAACTGGCAACATCCACATAAGCATGATTTAAATGGGCAAACTCTACACAGACGGTGTTAAGACTTGGAACTGACCCCAGCTGTAAAGCAGAAATGTTAACCACCGTACCACTATAACACAATGAATGCACTGCATTTCATGTTTTTTTTTTCTATCGTACTTGTAGTTGTGGAAACTACAGTTGACTAGAAACTCAGTGGACATTTTATTAGGACACCTATGTAGTACCAGTTTGGATATTTTTTTGCTTCCAGAAAGCTTGAATTCTTGGAATCATGGATTCAGTGAGTCACTGGGAACATTCCTTTGGAATGTTGGTACAAGCTGAGTCAATTGCATCACAGATTCAAAACACTTTAATGTCAGTATGTTAGCCATACAGGAATATGTCTTGGTATTGGTGCTACAACTTTAAATACTGAACAATAAAAACACCAAACAATAGCAAAAATACTGATTGTGACATTGCAGCAATATACTGTAGATGTCTAAAAACATCAAACTAACGAGAAGTATCATTGACGACTAGGACATAATAGGAAAGAAAAGGGGGCATTACATATGAGCTGAATGGGTATAGGGTATATAGAATCTACAGAGTTCTGTAGTCTTTTGGTCATAGAAATGTACTCTGAATGTCTTGCATGGAGATGTCGGGATATACATTCCATGGGAGCAAACTGACCTGTCATGTTCATGAAGTTAGCTTGAGATGTAACTGGTTTTGTGACATAACACATTATTCTACTGAAGGTATTAATTTCATATAATAGACAATGACCATAAGAGGATTCACATGGTGAGTAACAGTGTTTGATGAATGACAATGTTTAAGTACAATGTGCGGTGCAAATCATGCTCAATTTATATTAAGAGAATTAAGAGACCTAATGATTTGACACCATTACACTACCACCACTATCTGTTGATACAAACCAGACAGGATCCACAGATTAATGCTTTTTTACTCCACATTTTGACATCACCATCTGCAAGCAGAAACTGAGGTTTGTGAGACCAGAAACATTTTTCCAATATTCAACTGTTTTATTTTGGTTATTTTGTATCCGATATTCTCAGCTGACAGGAGTGGTAAATGGTAGCGTTTTCACCAACTGTAGTTCATCCACCTCAAGATCTGACATTCGAGATGCCTTTCTTTTCAATGCTGTTGTAAAGAGTTGTTATCTGAGTTTTAGGGCCTTTCCATTATCCTGAATGAGCCTGGTGACAAATGTTGTTTCACTCCCAGAACTGACATTCCTTTTTCCTTTATCACACCACTCTCTGTATTCTGTAGTGCAAGAAAATAGTAGAAGAGGACCTGTTTCTGAAATGTTGGAACCTTCATGTTTGGCACAAACAATCTTGCCAGAGCTAAAGTCTGTTAGATTGTGTGTCATAGCCATTCTATGTCTGACATTTGACCATCTCTCCATGCTATATGCAGTATGCTGATCTGCAGACATATGATTGGCTGTTTTTGGAGGACCAGGCTAATTAAGTTTAACAATCTCATATACTTGATATAGTGATTAGGGAATGTGCGTATTTGTATTAAGAGTTAAAAATATGTAAATGCATCTGTAATCGATTAGACATGAATTACTTGAGATTTGAGCTTTAGTGTTAAATTTTATAATTTTATTTACCGTAGAACACATACAGTAATGAAAAGGAGAAAAACCGCATCATGTTGCATTAGTTGGTCTTTTTCTACATTTTATTGCTCAACTAGAAGCATGACTTAAAAAAAATCTCTGAATGATACCTTACAAAGTACCATTCACTTATCTTCGGTATTACAGTGGATTAACCAAAATGAATCCATCATATCAGTAGGCTTGCAGTCTCAGGTATCAAATTCAATTTGAAATGTTATTTTATTAATCTGTGAAAGAGTGAAAAGGCGATTTGTCAAACTTTTACTGCTAGGGGCAAATGACAAGGTTATAAAGCTGCAATTTAAATTCTGCAGTTTAAAGAGTCTCCCACATTTCACAGTATTGGATTAATGGAAATATTTTTCAAGCCAGTGCTAGTCATTGTTACATTTTACAAAATAATAATAAATATTAAAAACTTAGTTAATATGCTCTCTAATTCAGTACTGAGGAGAATGCATTTGTTATATGGGTAAAACAACAGCTTTTTAAAAGTTGTTTGGCTTTGATCACTTCTTAGATTCCTTTAAGCATTAACTGTTAAAGTGAGTCGTGCTGCTGCGTGTAATCATTAGATTTTGCATGATTTTCTTGGTCTGTGTAGGCTTCTGTGAAGGCTCTGGTTACTTATTTTTTTCTTCTTCGTCTCCAAAGATAAGTTTATTAGGTTAACTAGTGAGTTAGACTTAGCATCCTATTTAGGATATGTGTGTCCTCTGTGATGAACTGGTACTGTGCCCTAGGCTGTTTCCTGCCTTGTGCAGGTCAGCACTGGCCCACCATGACTATTAATTGTATTGAAAGTGAGTTTGGGAATGTTGTGTTATGTTTGTTCTGAATTATATTCATGTGCAGAGAAGAGATGCTGAGTATATTGGGAGAAGGATGCTAAGGATAGAGCTGTCAGGCAAGAGAAAAAGAGGAATGCCTAAGAGAAGGTTTATGGATGTGGTGAGAGAGGACATGCAGGTGATAGATGTAACAGAATATGCAGAGGATAGAAAGATATGGAAGAAGATGATCAGCTGTGGCGACCCCTAATGGGAGCAGCCAAAAGAAAAAGAAGACGACAGACAGGGCTCATTGAATATTATATAGATGATGTTCTTTTACAGTCATGAATGTATGAAAGAAAGAAAAGGAAAAAGAAAGAAACCGGTTTAAGACAACATCTGTTTAATGGGCATTCATTTTTAAAGCTACTCAGTCTGACAAAATGAAGTTGGCAATGGTGCCGCCCGTAAATAAGTTTAAAAGCGGAAGCACAGGTAAACCAGACTGTGAGACCAAGAGTGGGCCGAAGGGGCTCAAAGTGTTGGCAACTGCAGCAGTCAAAAGGGTTTGTGCCTCCCCGATGCTTCAAATTTACTTTCTCACCGACATTTGTTCACTTGACTCAGTTTCAACCAGTGATGGGAGTCAAACTTGTTGGGGATGATATTGTGATCTCTCCAGCCCCCATACATTTGGAGACTCTGCACTTCATGCAGGGGCTCATAACATGATATTTTTGCTCAATGATAACTCCTACATGTGTCTACATTGGTTGTTTCCTAGAAAAATAGCAATATTTAATAAGCAATGTTTATTCTCATTTTATGTTCTTGCTCAGACATAAAGGAGGATTAAAAAAAAAAAGAAGAATCTGGCATGGCCTGTCTGTCACAAGTAACTCAACCTACATGAAGCAGTAATTCTGTAACAGAACATTCTGTAGCCTTTTTATTGAATAATTAAGTGCCATTCAGTGGCTGCATTCAGGCAAGTCCTACAGAGCACAAAATGGAAACTCAACAATGGTTATTTTACTTGTTTTTTTTCCCTAACTCTTTCACAATTCATGACTTAAAAAATGTACTTCCCTCACAGATTAACATATAGAATGTAAACAATGGGAGCCTGGCTCTCATTTCTGTTATGAGTCAAGCTTTTTGCTAGTTTTGTGATACAGAAGTATAAAGCAACTGCAACATGTTATTTAATCATTTTTTCATTCTACTGTAGTCATTAGCAAAATTAATTTTCTAAAGGCTTACTCTTTCAAGATCCGGAATGTTTGCCAGAATTCTTCTGTTTCCGAATACAATAATCTATTAAATATTACAGTAACAAAATGGATGAGATAATATATGAATGTATCATTTTATAAAATTTAATCCAAAAAATAAGGTCAATGCTATTATCGTGTGAAATATAAATGAGCATTTTGTAAATAAAATCCATTTATTTTAAAGGAAACATTTAGCATACAATAGGCAGGCAATAATAATTTATACAGTAGCATTTTACCGACAAGAAATTTTTAAAATGTCCATAATCAATTCTTCCCAGGAACAAGAAGGATCAAATTGAAAAGTCATTTGTAAAAAGAAAAAGAGAGAGAGAAGGGATTAATTCTTATTTAATGTTTTAGTCAATTATTCTCAAACACACTTTATCCAATATAGGGGGCTGGAGTTAATCCTGGCAGCACTGGGCACAAACAAGCAAAAAGCCCTGGAACGATTCACACTCACACTTACACTCCTAGACCCAACACTCACACTCTCTCTGGAGTCATCAGTCAATGCAGAACAATATTAGTAGTAAAATTAAAGGATTTATTTCTTTCTCTGTTTTCAAAAAGAAGGCTGAATCAATTCTGTGAGGCGGCAGTGCTCCACTGTTTCCTAAGTTTCATTTTTTGCCATTAGGTTCCCAAGGTCAAGAGCAATACATTTAACAAACTCTTTTATCCCTAAAGTATAAGAACATTGAATACTACAAGTTGTAGGGATCCTGCTGAATTCTAAATTATTATTGTGTAATTTTGGAGTTCATTTTTTTCTGTAGAAATCTCATAGGTCTGTGTACCGACTATAACAATGACTGTCATGTGTTATCTCTTGGATTACTTTATTGTTATCTGTGTAACAATGTCTTATGTTTTGTATTTTCCAGCTGCAAACAAATGTCCCTATGAGATAACAAGTCTACGTACCTACTTACTATTTTTACTGGTGTTGGAGAAAAATATTGTTTAATGAGAAGGAAGAGAATATGCAAACTGTGTTCAGGATCCAGGGAATTTTTACACACTCTGGAACCTTTAGCTCTCCCACTGCAGGAACTCCTGGTAGGTAGTTCCTGGTACTTTTTCAGCTCCTACTCAAGGGAATGTGCTTTATTGTGGGTGGAACTCAGATGATGAGTTGTACTGATTGGTTGACCAAAAGCACTGGCACTATTTTACAAATCTCTTAGTACTTTGGAGTCTGGAGATTTATCAGTGAAGATGGAGCGCTGCACCATCAAAACAATACTCTCTCCAAGAATTCCCAATTGTACCACACAATGCACCGCATAACACTTCATAGCCACGTGTGTAGTGTGCCACATCATACACCATATAAATGCACCATGAAATCCTGATCACGATGCACTTCACACCAAATCACTCTTCTATGCATTTTACATAATCACATAAAGGTTACAGTTCCTGTTGTCCAGTTGGAACGCAACACATTAAAAAGGTCAGGAACCATAAGTGGCACAGGGCCTGTATTGTACAGGAGCTAATTGGTTCCTGAAAACAAAGATCCTGCTGTGTGAAAGCATCTAAAATCTGGGCTTGATATCCCGACTGCTCCTTGATGCTGTAGGTTTGTACTGCTGCCTAACCATACTGCTTATGGTTTATAAAGCCTTAAATAATCTCGCTCCATCTTATATATCGGAATGCCTGACACGTTATATTCCAAATCGTAACCTTAGATCTTCAAATGAGTGTCTCCTTATAATTCCAAAAGCTAAACTTAAAAGAAGTGGTGAGGCGGCCTTCTGCTGTTATGCGCCTAAAATCTGGAATAGCCTGCCAATAGGAATTCGCCAGGCAAATACAGTAGAGCAATTTAAAACACTGCTGAAAACACATTACTTTAACATGGCCTTTTTATAACTTCACTTTAACTTAATACTGATACTCTGTATGTTCAATTCTTCATAATAACTATTCACAGTGGCTCCAAAATCCATACTGACCCCTACTCTCTTTTCTGTTTCTTTTTCTGGTTTCTTTGTGGTGGCGGCCTGCGCCACCACCACCTACTCAAAGCATCATGATGCACCAACATTGATGGACTGAAAGCCAGAAGTCTATGTGACCATCATCATCAAGTCCTTCCATGAGAACCCTAAATACAAAGAGGACTGTTTGATTTATGTTAGGTAGATTGCCCAGAGGGGACTGGGCGGTCTCTTGGTCTGGAATCCCTACAGATTTTATTTTTTTCTCCAGTGTTTGGAGTTTTTTTTTGTATTTTCTAAAAAATACAAAAGAAACCCAAGTGAAAAATTCCTTTAAATTAAATATAGAAATGAATTGAGCTGTTAAGAGCAGTAGTGGGAAACCCTTGACTGGGTACAGTGAGCAAAGACAAATGGGAAGTACTGTATGCACTTTATGATCAACAGTCTCTAGTGTAGTGATATTTTAAGTCCTATCCAACTATAATGCTCAAGTGATTTGAAATATCTGTGTTAATTTACCTTTTCTCTGTGTACATACCACCACATGTTAACATCTGAACAGCTCAGAATAAATTCTGCACTATTTTCATTAAACATTAAAATACGAATCTAGAGGTCTGTTTGCATCATAAAAGGGGCTTTAGCAATTTATAATAAAAGTTAAGTAAATAATTTATTTTCCTATATGGTAAAAGAAAACTAAGCACATTCCTGCCTATAATGTCACCTGTCCAGGTAAAAAAACAAAAATGCAGAGCAATGCCATAATGATTTGTGACTAAGGTATATTTAGAAGCTCTGTCTATTGCATATAAAGAATGGTCAAGACAAAGCTAACAGATGAACAAAAAGAGAATACAATTACAAAATGAAAACTTTCTTTGCATTGCAGATGTGGCAGTTTTTGAAATTATCACCAACTGAAAAGGGTATGTTAGTAAAATTACCTCAACTGTCATCTTATTTCTAAACTAGCGGTGAAATGAGAGGGCACAATGCAGAGTACACCAGTCTTCTAGTAGGGATATTTCCAGTAAGCTAATAGCTGAAGAGACTGCACAGGAAAAATACACATCTTCTAAGCCTTGTTTAAAGAAAAACTTTCTGTTGGCAAGGACGAAGGCATCTGGCTTCTAGTAGCTCAATACAATAGTAGGTGCTATAACAGATCTGTTGTTGCAAAATCTTTTTCTTAAAAGTCATTTACAGTCCTGCAGCCCTTCAACATGTAAACTCTTCTATTCTTCTCTTTTTTATTTCTGAATTTACTAGATCTTTAAAACTGCTATCATCTTTTTCCTTTTTTGTTTCTACTTTAATCTTTATTAATTCATTCTTCTTTTATTGTTTGTGCAAACCCAATGGTTCCCTATGTTACTCTTGGAAATTCAAGCATAGGCACACTAGAGTGTGCACACACTAAAGAACTACACACACTAAAGAACTACACACCAATGCCGTTACTGAGAACAATAAAATAGGTAATACAGTCACAAGCAACATAATGTTGAGATACCAAAGCACCATGGTCCAGTTAATCAGCAAAGTTCACACAGATTCTGACACAGTCAGAAAAGACTTTAACTGAGATGGAGCGGTGGGGAAAAATGAAATATCACAGGTTTCATATTATGGGTATAGTTGATGATTTGGGGTGTGGCAGGCAGTATTCCCCCAAAAGGGTCTTCTATCCATCCAGCAAAAAATAAGTAAACAGCAGTTATAGTTTATTTTGGGATTTACTTGGCTTCCCTACATACCCAAGTGCTAACCCCGAGTAACGCAATGTTTTCATATGGTTGTGTTATTAATTGAAAATTAAAATTAGAATTAATTTGAATGAACTTCCTTTTATTTCTAGTTCATTTTCTTTGAACTGTTTCATAATCATTTTCTGCCCCATGCAATTAATGGTTTTGCTCTGCTTTGTTGGCGTAAGGAGCCATCAACAAGTCATTGTATGTGAAAGGAATGCATTTCTCCACGCCTGTAATTATGTCAAGGACATTAGGAAAATAGTAATTAGTTTCCTTAGATTATTTAAACATCCAAGTACAATGAATATAAAAGACAGAAGATCAAGTAGATGAGCAAAATGGTAGATGCAAAACCGTGACTCATCTTTAGTGTAACTGTAATTGACTTAAGCCTGTTTATCATGTTGGGCTACAAGCCCATTTGTCGCCACCAAAAGCAGTCTGTCCCACGCTCACGCACTTATGATGGCTACCTTCACTTTAAACTCTCCTCCCATATTGTCTTTCAGTTGGCAGCAAATACAAGAAACTGCAGGCATGAACATGTACCACTGAGCCCTTCACAACCTTTCATAACCCTTAAACAGCTTCATGGTAGCTCTAGCTGACTACTTTAAACAAGCACCATCGTCCAACTCCTCCCAAACAGCCTGTAGGTCTTCGGGTCTTCTGTCAAATATCAGCAGGTTTTACTCTCTTTCTATAAATAGAGGGTCAATACTCATTAGCATAATGTGCTCTGGTACCTGCCACAGCTCCACCCCATGTCTTGTTCTGGAGATTTCACTTCTGTGGTGCCATTCATAACAAGCACTATTTACAGCTTCCATCTTCTCTGTTAGAGTGTTTTACTGTTTGCAAGTTCCTCTGCCTTGCACCACCCTACAGCCATCTGTAATACTAAGAGTGATATTGATATTATGGCTCTCCTTTAAATCTGTATCTATTGTGGCTTATCAAAGATAAGGAGGCTTTTTTGAAAATATAATTGTACAGTAGGTCAATGCCAGCCTTTGACCCAATTGATTTCTATGGCTCAACATTCTCGATGAGGATTTCTTTTATTGCAACAGGATTTTTACTATTATGTGACCTGAATACAGATGACAAGAATGTTCAATAATGTATGCATGATTATTGGAATTAAACATCTGTTATTGGAGGTATAAATTTACATGTTTAAAAAATGCACAATTGCACGTATTGTTTTCATATGACTTATTTTTACAACTCATACTTGAAAAATTATAGATAGATTTCAGTAAAATTCACTTGCAGAATTCAACTTTTCATTATTTTCATTATTCATAGTGTCAAAAATATGATCATAATACTGCCTTCTTTGCAGGGCAGAAACATAAAGTTACACAATGTTCCGACAGTAAAATTGAAAGAAAAACAAACCTCAACCTGACATTTACCTAAAAGGTAAAAGAAATGAAGTCCCCCAACCCCATCAATCAATGGCATTCTAATGTCCTGTAAAGGAGTAAAGACAGATTGTATAGAGAGAGAGAACAAACAATGGCCACAGTAGTTGTAAAGATGGACGCTGGTTTACTGAAGTGCTTATTTATGCACCTTGTCATGCAATATACTGGGCCCTTGGTTAAGTCCCTAAATCTTTTTGGTTTTCCCCATAGATTTACACTACTGTTACACCAGTTGATACAGACCCTATAAATCAACAACAGAAAAATATCAAAGTAAAAATGCTTTTGCAAAGTGGTCTAAATTAAACAGAAATCTAAAACTCAAAATATTCGATTGCATAATAGTTCACCCCTTTAATATAGCGCATCCCAGTCATTAATGGTGTCAATTGGCTTTAGAAGTCACAAAAAATAATTAAATGGAGGTCACCTTTCTGTAGTAAGGGGTTTTCAATGTACAGGAAAATTCACTCGAAAGAGGCCCTGAATATTCTGTTGTAACTCCCATTAGGATGAAGGAATCTGACCCAAAAAAACACGCTATATACGTTGACGTATGTGTAATCAATTGCATTACATGCAATGCTGGAAGTGGTTTCTGTTTTCTGCTCAACACATTTCAACGCAGCCCTCCATGTTCCTGAATGTATCAGCAAGCATCTTGGGGGGAATAGCAACAATTTCACATTGGATGTTTTACTTCAAATCCTCCACAGTGCAAGGCTTGTTCCGACAGACTTTTCCTTTGAGCACACCTCAAAATAAGAAGTCTGGTGGCGTCAGATCCAGTGACCGTGGTGGCCAAATTCCCTTTGAAATTACCCTGTTGCCGAAAAAGGACTCAAATTCTGCCATGCTTCTTGCCAATGTGTGACACATTGCTCCATCTCACTGGAAGTAACATTTTGTTAACTCACGACGATCCAGTTGATTCTGACATTGCTTAAACAAATTAATGACCCAATAGGTTTGCACTATGAAGACGCACTGCTCAATAATGAACACCACCATCCTGATGAAAAGTCGAGTGACTGAGTGAAGGGGTACGGGTGATATGCACCTAGAAGTTGCAAACAGAGGTTAAATGCTGCAACAGCTGTATGGTGCCTACCTCATCGCTCCCATTAAGGGGCATCCCGGCTTGTTCAAAGCTCCATATACTGAGGAGCAGATTGCACATTGTTTCGTTCAGATTGCTTCATCCTAGCGAGAGTTATTACAGAATATTCACCGCCTCTTTTGAGTGAATCTCCCTGTACTACAGTATAAATAGTCCACCATGTTGCAAGTCACTATCATGGCCTTACCTATACATTGAAGATAAAAGAACATAACTAGTAACTCCTTGAAAAGGTGAAAAAGGGTAGGTCAGGAGATAAACACAAGAAAATATCCAGCCACTGAATATTTGTTGGAGTCCAGCTAAGTCAATGATTAAGAAATGGAAAGATATGGCACAACTGTAAATCTACTTTGAGTGGGCCATCTATAAAGACTGAGTGATCATGTATGAAGAAGACTGGTGATGGAGGCCACCAAGAAACCTATGAGAACTCCAAAGCAATTACAAGCTCTAGTGACTAAGGCTGTAGAGGCTGTGATTATAACAACTGTTTCTCAGGTGCTTCATCAGTAAAATATATTGGAAACTGACAAACAGATAGTTGTTTTTTTTCAGCACATTGCCTAGACTTTGTCAGAAAGCACATAGGAGACTCTGAAGTCAGATGGAAGAAGGTAAAATGAATGCAGCAGAATACTGGGAAAACCTAGAAGAATAACGGTCTGCCAGAAACATTTGCCTTGGCAAAATATTTGATTTCAAGCAAAACAATGAACCAAGAAAACTATTAAAGCTACAGAAGAATGGTTTTAACATGTTAATGTCCATCAGCAGCCAGGTCGGAGTCCAGATCTCTGTCCAACTTGAATTTGTGGATGAACTTAGAAAAAGGCTGTTTTCTAAAGATGAAAAACTGTAGTGTGCAGATGTGCAAAGCTATCCAAATAGACTTAAGACTATCATGGCTGTTAAAGGTGCCTCAGTTAAATACTGAAAATAAGGGGATGAATACTTTCACAATCAATTATTCTGTAATATATATTGCAATTGTTTTCACTTTGACAATAAAGGCTCATGTTCTGTTGATCAATGACAAAAAGTCTGATTTAAATCCACCATGCTTCAATTCTGCATAATGTAATCTGAAAAATTCCAATGGTGTGAGTACTTACAGGCAATATATAATTCATGTGAAAACATTTTCTGCTAATTTTTATCCTGAACTTCTAGCTTTGTCAATATGGAAAACCATCATAACATTTCATAACAATACACTTACTAATATGGTAACTGTGCATTATCACCTACCACTTGGGTTTATCATTTACATTAGTAAACAGCACACAGTCATCATTAAAATATTGTGCAATACCAAAAGATTTTGCCAACAAAAAATCCCTCTTTACTACTTAGTGTAGAATAGCTCTAGGCATGTTTTCTAACCTGATCTCTGTGTACTTGCAATGCTTACATCTCTCATTTTAGATTAAAAAAAATGACAAAATGTTTTGTTGGTGCATTTCAGCACCTTCCTTCTTAAGATTAATTCTATGTATTTTTTTTTTCTAAAACACTGAATTACTTCCATGCATTTATTTCCCTTTCTATGCACTCATGATTTCATTGATGGATCCATTCTTTAATTTTTTCTCTCATTCTTTTGTATTCCAACTGGTATTGTATGAAGACACTAGTACACCTCCTAGAGATGATTTGCTTTCTGCAGCAATTTCTATATTGAGTTGTTGAAGCTGTAATTATGTACACAGCTGAGATCTCTCCCAGCACATGTACTACATGTATAGCAACATAATTTGGACAGATAAAAAGTGTCTGGGGTAAATCTGAACAATTATGTCTACCTATGGACCTATGCATTATTGAGATCATGTGGCAATGTGCATCTAAGGAGTGCAGACCGGCAATCACTTCTGTTTAAACAGTACTATAAAATGGAAGAGGTACTCTTGTGGTGGCCTACCTTACAAAGAATAACAACAAGGAGTGTAAAGTCTACAAGAAAAGTAAATGCATTCAGAAAACATGAGAGATAAACTAGGAAAGATTAAAAATAGCAAAGTAAATTTGAGATTAGACTACCGCTTCTCTAGTTGTATCTGTAACAATCTCCTACTACTGCCTATGCTGGAATGGCTTGCCACTTCTCATTGTCCACAAAATGTACTCCCATTCCTCTTTTTCTCACCTCTTGTTATGGACTCAATGAACAAATACAAGGAAGCAGCCTTTAAATCCCACCATGAACACTCAGAGTTACACCAGTATACTCTGAATAATCTGGTGTGCCTATACTCCTGAATGTCAACATACAATTCAAGTGCCAGGTACCCTTTGCAGCTTGCAGGCAGTTGGCACCTCATTATATGTTTTTGACTTACATCTGGTTCATGTGGGAGTGTCTTGCTGCCATTTCTTGATCTCTAGACTTTCACCTGTCCTTCTCACCCTTTTCCATGATAACTTTTACTGCCGGGGTAATCCTTATATAAATGTGGAAAATCTCTGCCTGGTGGTGCCCAATCATTTACTCTGGAATGATGGCATACATCGATTGTACCATTACATGGTCATTTCTTTCTCTCTTAGGATTCTGCTGCATCTTAATCCATTTTGCACCTACCCTCCCTGCCAGGTATCATCTTACCTACAGAGAAAACCACCGTATTAAAATGATATTCCTGAACTAATTTTACATAATAGAAATGTAAGGATACCTCAGCTCAGTATTGCAATATTGGACCAGTTAAGACATTATATGAGCAAAAATAAATCAAAAAGCATTTTAGACTGCAAAGAACACAGATCCCTATCACATCTTTATTGTAATAATTTGCAATTCTCTAAAATATCAATATAAAATAGACTTCTTTATCTTGTGTATATAAGAGTAACATTAATTTGATTTCAAGATAAGAATATTTCCTGTTGATTACTGAGATCTCTATTAAGGAGAAGTTGTGACATTGTACCTATGAATGTTTTTAATTATTTTTAAAGCACATCCTTTTTAACTTAAAATGTACCTTTAAGTTGTTTTTAATTTTGTTTCTATAAAATAAATATACATAATAGAGACATTGCACTGTATCTAATCACACATAGAATAACTTTAATTAGTTTGTTGTCATTTATACAATTTAGAGTACTAGTTGGCCACCAATCTGGCAACATCTGGCACTGAGCAGTGTACACTCTATTTACATAAATTCTCCAGTCGCTGATTAATACGAAAATCATTGGAATTTAGGAGGAAAACTGGAATATTTAGAGAAAAAACTCACATAGCAACAGGTAGAGCATTAAGATTCCACATAATCCATGACCATGCCAGGATATGACCTCACAGTTCTTTAGTTATGAGGCAGCAGTGCTAATCATTTCACTCATAAGTGTACTTTGCTAATCAGATGTAAATTATATAATACGTACTACTGTGATTCCTAATTCCTGACTGGTTCAGATTCAGGTTCTGTTTCTTCTTTGCATACAATGCTACCACGATAGGTACCAGCCCCAGACAATAAAATCAACAGATCAGTGGACCAGGTTTTACTTAATTCAGCAAAGCAATAAACTGAAGCTAGCTCCTAACAGTAGGGAAGGTTGTAAAATTTGGATTTTGAATCTATGAAAATAATGCATATGGATTTAGAGCAACAGCTCTGATCTAATTGAAAGATTAGAGATGCCTCACCCAGGACATCACTTATTCCAAAAACTCCCCTCTGGTAAACGCTTCAGGTCAATTAAAACTAAAACTAACAGACACCTCAATAGTTTTTTTTTTCCAGAGCCATAGCCCTCTCAAACCAGTAATTTAGTCTGTCTTATTTGTATATTCAAACATTCTGGAATACTCTATGAAGGTATATGTGTGTGTACAGTATATGTATATGTGTGCATATGCATATAAACGACACACTCACACTTTCACTTGTACATCATCATTTGAATATCTCCTTTATAATTGCACTATTCTACAACTTTGTATGAAAGTTTTCCTTTTAACTTATGATATTTGTTATTTGTATGTGACATTGTGTTCTGTTATAAGCAGCTCCAAATCTACTGAGTCAAATTCCTGTACATTAAGTACTGGTAAATAAAATTGCTCCAGACTCTGATTCTGGTTAATCTATTAGCTTCTGCAGTTTACTTGGTGCCAAGTGCAGTATCTCTCCTGTGGTCAAATAATGCAAGTAACTTATTTAGAGAAACTTGCATATTTGGGATTATCAGTCGCAATGACTGCCAAAATTCACCTTACAGGTGCCACGTAACTCGAGAAGCTTGCTGTCTTCATGAATACATTTAAGTTGCTGCTCCTTGCTCAGTATCAAATTTTCTGTCAAGCCAGGGGAAACTTTTACTGGTAATCGCAAAACAAATTCTGAAAACCAGCATGCAATTCTTAGAAGAGATATTAGTTGGTTTCACTTTAAATTGAGGCCACACTTCAATTCTATTTTAATTTTTCAAAACAGGTTTATTTATATAACTAGAAAATCTACACCTACCCTCCAGCTGAAATTATCCAAAATATCTGCGGAACAAAAACACATATAATAATAGAGTGAACAGAATTACCTACAGCCAGTGTGGGTAGAAGAAAGCAAACCGTTGTTCAGTAGCAACTATAAAGAACAGAAGGTTATTTCTGGCACTTTTTAAAATAATTGTATTGAGTTTTTGCAAAATAATATTATAAATATGGTCATTAATTCAATAATATGTTGTTGCTTGTTGCAGATTGATTTGTCATGTAAGACAGGTAGAAAGAGATTCACCACACCTGTAGAAGTCAATCCACAGAGAAAAAAAAATAAAAATGTAAAACTGTCATTTAATACATATATTGGGCTACACATTGGTGCAGTGCAGTGACTATAGCTTTTCTTTACAGCTAAAGAGCTTTGGGTTTAAGTTCAAGTCTGGTCACGGTATGAATAGACTTACAATGTCTGCAAGAATTGATTGGTGTGAAAAACTGTGCCCTTTGAATTCTGATTTCTGTTAACCAATCAATGCTTATAAGTCTCAGTTATACCAAGTGACACTAATTTGAAAATGACAAAGTAAATCAGGACGACAATTTGGGCATTTTACGCACTGAAGAAATCCATCCATTTTCGGAATGGACACATCCATCCATCCATTTTTCTTAAATCTGATCATAACAAATAAGAGTCACTGTTTTTTAAGCCAATTGTTAAACAGTCTACTGGAGATGTGCTATGATGAACTGTATTGAACTCTGAACTTCTTTTCTCATAAATCTGGAAGTTTTACTTGCATGTTTCCTTTGAAGCTATTCTTCATCTTTCATGTCCTTTCAGAAAGCATTGTTTCAGCTTTTTTGACTTGGGAACAAGGATGGATTTTAAATATGTCTTTATAAACAGACAGACATTGCTATTTATTCAAATTTTCTGTTTCAATAAATATTGTTTTGCTTTTAAATTTGTACTTTTTGCTTGCACATAGTGAGTGAATTAAATACGAGGCACCTGGTGTAGGCAGATTGCCACTTCTTTCCCACAGGTTTAGCAGCTGGGGAGGTCTGCCTCCAATAGTGGGCTGCACAAAAGGGAATAAAGTACCATTAATGGAGTGTATTTAATCAAGGTGAACAAGCCTTCAGTGTCTAACGTTCTTTCGGGGACCAAGGAGTATTGACATTCATCTGGTCTGCTCAGGCCAAAGCTAGTGAGTTCCAAAGTGGAGTGACATGCTGTGCAGGCATCACTCACAGTGATTAAGTGGACAGGATGTGTGTGTTTTTATAAATTAATGTGTTTAAAGAATTCTCCACCCAAGAACCATATTTTTTTAAATGTTACTTACCCAATGTAGTTTGTAGTAATGGCTGAGAAACATTTTTAGTCTATTACTTAATGTAATCTTTTATTTGACTTATACCTTTATCCAAATTGACTTACAATATTTGAGATATTTTTGGTTACATTTCTTTTCCAATTGAAGCGAAGGCAGGGGAGTGACATGCTCATGGTTAAGCTATCTGTAGCAGGATTTGAACTCACATCTTTAGGGTTTGAAGTCCTAGGTCCAAAGCCTTAACCAGTGCACTCTGCCAATAATATTAACGCTTGGATTAAAAAAAATAAAAATTTTCTGTACAGAAGACCAGTTAGCTACAAAGTAATTCTGATACATCCAGTTAACCAGTGGCACTGTAATGGAGGCCCACTTGTAGCAGTGCTACTAGTAGTTAAAACGGCTTCTCCCAGCAGTCCCCGCAGGGGCTGTTGGTGTCAAAGGTGGTCAGAGGGGCTTAAAAGGAGTGCAGGTGTCCGAAAGAGGGAGAAGTGTTTTTTGTTGTTGTATTTTGTGTTTTGTTTACCTGTTGGACTGCCTTCTGTTAATTAAGCCATTTAGTCACTGTGTCCTGGATTGTAGTCGTTGTTGGGGTCTGGATCATCGTCTGTCTACCTGTGTGCTGAGGACTCATTGTGGATTCATGACTTTCCCGCAAGTGTAGAAGCGCTCCTGAACCATCCATCTGTCTTCACCCTTACAGTGTCTACCGGTAGGACTGCTTTTTCATTCCCTTTCAACATACAGATCTCTGGACTTACTCTTATCATCTCTCATTACATCCGGTGTGGTTTTCCATGGAATTTGCTGTGTGGAGTTGTGTTTTTGTGTTTAACGTAATATCACCGTAGGGGTACTGGGGTGGTATTGTTTTCATTTATATTATTGAATTTAATTATATTCTTTAATTGTGGTTAGTTCCCGCTTTATTTTGTCTGTTTGTGAGTGTGTGTGGGTCGGGCCAAGGCTGGGAGCGTCCCTGGGATCTTCTATAAAAATAAATCAATCACCGTGATCTTGACGATGTGAATGTTAGCGGCACTGGACCGCTACACACTGTCTTACAAAGTTTTCCAGGAGAAGCCAGTAACGCAGCTAGTGTGAGAATATATGCTGTACTATAAACTGCAACAGCAACATTTTGTGGGGTTTAAAGAATTGTCTAGCTATCAAAGGGCAGAAAGGTCTCATAAATTTTAAGGGACAGGAGAAGGGTAGCACATAGAAGAACAAAATCCACATTGGCAATTCAAAAGATCCTCATAAGTAAGTGATCCACCCTAAATGATTAAAATGTATCGCCCGCTTTGTCAGGTCCGGTGTGACACCAATGTTTTATTTCCTAATTATTTAATTTATTACAATATTGTCTTTGTTTATATTTTAATAGTGTGTACTTCACTCTTCACGTCTCTTATATTTGGGCTCAAACCCCACATAAATTGACAAACAAGTACTTAACTAAACATTTTGGGGTATAGGTTGTCTCTCTGACTTTTCCTAGAAGTGAATTCAAGTCTATGGTATTCATTAATTTCCTAAAGCAAACACTGACTATATAAACAGTAATTAGGTTTCCTAAAGTGCTTGTTCTAATTTGATCTAATGACAACTCTGTACCTTCTGTGTTTATTTTGACAGCTGTAATTGGGCCACACCAACTCTGTTCATATTCTTGCAGTTCTTACTTTTATATAGACAACATGGAGGTTTCTCCATCCTGGATACCATCGAAAGTCAGAAACCAGCTGTTACAAACTATGGTATACTTATGGTTTCTGAAATTGATACGTACTTTTGAGATTTTCAAGTGGTCTTACTGTCCTTTGCACATCTTATCAAGATGAATAGCCAACAGGATTATTCTAACCACTCACCTTTCCCCATGGGCATCAAACCTGAAGGCTAAACTGCTAAGAGAACACATTACAGAGAGCTGCTGTTTGACATTTCTTTCAGGCAGAAATACAAAAAAAAAGTGTTCACCAAAGGGTCTGTTTTGGCTCCTGGCACTGCCCAGCTAAAGAACCTGTACTTAACCTTAGGCTAGGATAAATAAAGTGACTTCAAAACATTCTGTAGCCCCAAAGTGGACATTTAGGTTAAATTATATTATACTAGTAATGCTACTTGTCAAAGAGAGTTAACAGAATAACATTTTTAAAATATTTGGTAATTCTTGCTCTACATGAACCTTCAGCACCTTTTCTCATCATCCTTATCGTGTCTGAATCTCCCTCTCTCGACTGTGTTCCCAAAATGCCTGCTTGTCATTTCCAGGTGCCTTGCTAGCCTCCTGTCCTCTTTTAAGCTTCCCGTCTTTCAAGGCAACTCTCAGAGTGCCTCCTATGTCTTTACTCCTCATTGTCTGTCTAACACTCACACATCCTCGTTTGATTGCATCAGCGCAAAGTCAAACTGACCAGTCAGATTGCTCTGAGGGACCAGACACAAACCCAGACTTTAGCATTTTATTAAATAGTAGATAAGCACACCTTACAATATTATATGTCTTATCGTACTGCTGTCCTTTGGCTTTATGGGATAGTCTTTCATTTTCAAACCTACTTAATCAATTTAAGGTTTCTAATCAGGGACTATGTTGGCAGCATTGGGTGCATGGCAGGAAATATCCTTGTCCAGTGCAGGGCCCCTTTCACTCACACTGAGCCATTTTGGAATCAGCCCACCTATGTAGTATATTTTTTGCAATGTGGAAGGAAAATCCAGCCTGGGAGGGAGTGCAAACTCCACACTGACAGTGACTACGCACACATTTAGAACCAAGGATGTCGGCTCTATGAGGCAGTAGCACTGCCCTCTACATCCTGTTGGAGTAACAAAGTTAAAAAATTCATTGTATCATATACAAATTACATTTGCACATTAACTTGAAAAGGTGTTCATGTATGAATGAATATTTAAAGAATTCTGCCTCATATCTTGACATAAACACTGCAGCATAGGTTGCCAATAAAGCAAATACAATTCCTTGCAGTTTCCAATTCTGCAACAGTACTTCTTGACACCTGTTTGACCTTCTTGACAACCAGCCACTCCAGAATATTCACATGTAATTTTAAGATGAGCAAAATGTCATATTGTTCTAAACATCAAAAATACAACACTACTTGCAATTCAATTTTACCTTTGTACTAATTTTCAGAACGTTTAGGAATAGATGTATAGCAATTTTTCAAAAAAGTAATATTGTCTTTTCATTCAGTAGCGTAAATAGAATTTGATGGACCCTTGTGCAAAAAAAATGTAATTAGGTTCACCTCACATGAAGTTAAATTAAATCCAGTTAAAAAAATTACCACCATCAATGAGATGCATCATGCATATAAGCTACTTAAGAAGGTCAGTAGTCATAATTAAGGTGTTAATGGATTTGTAAGAATGATAGCACCATTAACCTTTTCATTCTGATGCCTAGTAGGTCTTCTTCATTTCTTCCCCTGTTTATGTGAGGTCGATGTCATGATCAACCCTCTCCATACAGTTCCGTCCTCCTCCTCAGTCAATCTTTTTAACTTCTAATTTTCTTTTATTTTATCTATCCTTCTACATGTCAGTCTATCCTGCTTCCTCTTCCCCTGAAATTCAATTTCCATCACTCTTTTGCCCACATCATTGTCTCTCCTCATCATGGTCATGCCACATCAGCCTATTTTCCTGTGCTTTCTTAAATGTGTCTCCTACTTTTGTTGTACCACTGATTGTTTCATTTCTTATTCTGCCTTTCTTGGTAACTCTCAACACTCTCATTACAGTAGGTTAGAATTTTAATAATAAACCTATGAGACAGACCCGTATTAACAGTAAAGCACTGCACTGGGGCCCCTACCTATACAACCACTAAGCAAGTCACAACATACATAAATTAGCAAGGAGCTCCTATGCTTGTGGGCCTGGTGTACCCATGCATTTTGATGGCCCTGCTGTGAGAAACAACAACTATGTAGTCAACAAAGGCCCCAGCAAGCCCTCTGAGTCCAGATGCAACTGCCTTGATGCATTGTTTATATGCCTCTGCTTTCATTTGTCTACAGCATTTTTGACTGCAGACTATTCTCATAAGCAATAAGAGTCAATGCCTGTGACAGTGGGTGCAACATGAAAACCAATCCATCATGAAAGGCATGCCCTAACTTGACATGTTAGCACTGCAGTTAGAACCACTGCCTCAAAATTTCCTCAAAAGTCCTGACGTCAAAATCTATCTTGGGTCCACTCTAGGTGCAATTTGTACAGTCCGCCTTTATCTAATTTGTATACATCATGCAAAGTTCATGCAGATAAAGCTGACTAGCAATTCTAAATTTGCCCGATCTGTGTAAATAGTTTAGGGATTGTGCCCTTCGATGGCCTAGCAATCCAGGCTGATCAGTACTTTGTGACCAGTGTTGCTGTGATAGGCACCAACTCTCCATTACCTTTAATAGAAAGAAATGTATAGATGTAATTTACTTTACAGCACATAAATATAAACCTGATCAGCCCAGTATTTTCCAGTATTTGCTGACATAGAACTAGAGTCATTAAAATATCAGACCTTGTTAATATTACATCTCATTCCAGGGAACACTGATATATATATATATATATATATATATATATATATATATATATATATATATACTGTATGTATATATATATATATATTCACTGATTTTAACTAATCAACTAATCTGCAGTAGCATTAATTTCTTTTGTTTATAAGAAGTAATCTGCATAGTTGGAGAAATTCAAAATGAATATGGGAACGACATTAAAGCCTCACATAGTTTCCTAGCTAGATTTGAACCTTGAAGCCTAGAGTTATGAGACAGCAGCCCCAACTCCTATAGTACAGTGCCACCCACAACTAGTAAATATACAGCACAATAGTGTTACTTTTACTTATCACATTTTGCTTCCTGGTAGTGTAATTTCAGGCATATTGTGCTGCTGCCTCTCAAAGGACATCTAGACGGAAATAGCAACTGTAATGCTTATTAATTGTAAAATGCTTATCATCTTACTGGGTCAGGTAATTACCACTGGGAAGGAGGAGGGGATGAAAATTAAAAAAAAAATTTCACAAATGTCTTATTTGCTCTTGCTTTATCTTCAAACAACCATTTTTCTCCAGCACTTACAAAATCTACTAGAAGATTGGAATCAGTCTCTCCTTGCTGAGGTTTAGGAGACTGATAAGAGCTGGTAACAGTTAGTCCATCACAGGTAATGGAGGGGCTGAATATGTAAAGCAGAATGCAAGATTCCTTGTTCAGTGAATGTATTATACAATATTGTACATGTATACTTTAGGTCCACCCCTAACCCTGGAAAATTGATGGACATGTATATATTTCACGACTTCTATATTGTTTTAAATAGCACAATAATGCCTGTACTAATATCTAATGCAATATAATTTCTAGAAAAGGCTTTAATTATCTAGAAGGGTTTGGTCAGAAATATTTAGGTCCTTTATATGTTACTTACCACATGTACCACAGTTTATAGTGACGCACAAGAAAATGAAAAATTCACATTTATTTTTGTACAAGATGGAGATAAAAATTCAGATAGAACGGGTGACTAAGAAGATCAATGGTGAACAAAAGCAGAGGATATTAAAAACATTCAATAAAAAAAAATCTCATTGCTTGGGTCACAAGTAATGTGCCAAACACATTGTTACTGAAATATTGTTAAATAAACCACTTCTAGAAAACTCTCTCATGAACAAAAGTGGAAGTTGCTCAAATGTGATCTTCTGAGTTGATGATCTGTCTCTCCCCCTAATCCACTGGTCACAAGTCCAGACTAGTAACCACTTATTCATTGGCTAACATTGTGCTTCATGTGATATTAATATTGCAAAGTGGAAGATTAAATGTTTCAAAAAAAGCAAGTATAAACATTATCAAAAAGAGAATATGCCTCATGCGTGTGCATATCTGTGATGGTTCAAAAAGTACAAGGTCAATTCACCTGAGCAGTTTCAGGAAATGGCTTATTTAATAATATTTTAGCAAAATGTGTTTTGGGAATTTTGTGTATACAATTAAATAACCTGACATGTGGATTATGTGATACAAGTAATTACATTTTTTTTATGGACATTTTTAATATTGATTTCTGCTACCTTGTGTTGGTCACAATAGATGCCTATTCTATCAGAAACTTTATCTCCATTCAGCAATAAAACATAAGATACATTTTTTTTCTCTTCCATTACTACAAGCTACATGAAGTAACATATAAAAAATATCATTTTTGGGTGGAGTATTCCTTTAAATAAAATTTTACAAATGGTTCCAGTCCATCACATAGCCTACTCGCTCTCCTCACTCTCACTTCTATGCTTACACTGCATCTTTTGCCTTCACTAGACGTTTGTGTACGTAGTTTTGCAGTGAGCTAAACACTCCTTCAGCAAACACCTAAGACAGTGGTTGTGTTCAGACTTTTAATGAAAGAAGTGTGAAACTGTAAACCAACAAGCAATACCTATAAGAATTTAATATAATATACATTCTTCTTTAAAAATACTTTTAAATTTAATACAAACAATTTTGTTATTACTTCCTTATGAAATGATATAAATTAAACAAAAACAAAACAGATGACAAAACAGATTACAAATCGATTCTTTAGAGCAAAGATATCCTGCTGCCTCATACTCAACACATAATAAAAGGCCTGAACAATTACATATATGTGTGTGTGTGTGTATGTATATAAAATATATATACAGTGCATCCGGAAAGTATTTACAGTGCATCACTTTTTCCACATTTTGTTATGTTACAGCCTTATTCCAAAATGGATTAAATTCATTTTTTTCCTCAGAATTCTACACACAACACCCCATAATGACAACATGAAAAAAGTTTAATTGAGATTTTTGCAAATTTATTAAAAATAAAAAAACTGAGAAATCACATGTACATAAGTATTCACAGCCTTTGCCATGAAGTTCAAAATTGAGCTCAGGTGTATCCTGTTTCCCCTGATCATCCTTGATATGTTTCTACAGCTTAATTGGAGTCCACCTGTGGTAAATTCAGTTGATTGGACATGATTTGGAAAGGCACACACCTGTCTATATAAGGTCCCACAGTTGACAGTTCATGTCAGATAGTCACATAGCCGCTCCTGCGGGGTTGTGCACGTACCGCTACCATGGTGCGTGTGTGGGCTCTCCTGCTGTCCAGTTCACAAAATTATTTTTGTGACGGGTCCCTGATTTGTAACAGTCAGAGAGTCCCATCTGGGATGCCATTGTGGACGCCAGACTCGGACACAGACAGGCAGACACCGATGGTTCAAACACCAACACACGTTTATTCATTATTTACAATATCTACAGTATACCACGCACAACCTGGTGCCCCTGCACCATACACCCTCAGTCCAGGCCTCTTTCTCTCTTGCCTTCCTTCATTGCCACCACTCCTCTCCTCCAAGCTTCGTCCTCTTCCACCTCACTCCAGTTACTGAATGGAGGGAGGCAGCCCCTTTTACGTCCACCCGGCCATGCTCCAGGTGCCTTGTGACGAACTTCCGGCGGCACTTCCTGGTGTGGCGGAAGTGACACACTAGCACCCGGAAGCACTCCAGGTGTCCCTGGTTTTCCTTCCACCAGCACCTCCGGGTGTGGCGGAAGTGCTGACGTCCAGGGCTTCTCAGGCGTTCGAGCGCCCCCTGGTGGTGACCACGGGCCCCTATAGGGTTGAGCTTCCATGCTCCGTTCCTGTGGCCCCCATACCAACCAGGGCAGCTGCCTTCTCATGGTCTGGAGGAGGCGTAGTCCCTCTCCCTGTCCTTCCAAGCGTCCTGGCTGGGTACGGCCCCCATCCACTCGCCACAATATTTATAACCAGAATGTTCAAGCAAATTTTAGAAAAAAGCCTGATCTAAGTCCGTTAAGTAGTTCTCTTGTTTGCTAACTAGAGTTAAGGTACACGCCCCGAGGCTGGTGAGTGAGTAAGGAGGGCCCTGCCCCTCTCCCCTCAGCCTGCTGCGTCTCTCACGTGTTCACGCAAGTAAATCGGTACCACAAGTGAACTATAATACTTAGCTCAATGAGAGAGGTCGCAAAGTCATTTGGAATGTTCAAGCAAATTAAAGAAAAAAACCTGATCTAAATCTGTTAAGTAGTTCTCTTGTGAAAAGAGGACAGACGTACATATAGACAGACAGAGAGAAGTTGGATTTTATATATATATATATATATATATTGTGGCTGATGGCTGGGGGTGGTACCCAACCAGGACACCCAGGAGGACCAGAGGAGGGCTTGCGCCTCCTCCAGACCATGAGGGGGCGACCGCCCTAGTTGTGTTGGGGACCACGGGTAGAGGGCTTGGAAGCCCAACCCTGTAGGGGCCCGTGGTCACCGCCAGGGGGTGTCCCGGTGTCTTGGGAGCCCAGGACCTCGGCACTTCCGCCACACCAGGAAGTGCTGGGGGGAAGAGGAGCAGGGACACCCGGAGGAATTCAGGCTACACAGCTGGTGCTTCCGCCACACAGGGGTGTGTCGGCGGAGGCTCCTCAGGCAGCACCTGGAGCCCATCCGGGGGTGCATGAAAGGGGCCGCCTCCCTCCATTCGATAGCAAGAGTTAAGTGGAAGTGGATGGAGCTCGGAGGAGAGGAGTGGAGGTGGTCTGAAGATGGAAAAGGCATTGTGTTGTCCAGGACTTGAAGGTGTGATTGGTGCTGCGGCAGTGGGTTTGTGCACTGTAAATAGATTGTAAATAAACATGGGTGGAGAAACAACATGTCTGCCTTTCTGTGTCCGGGCTGTACCCCACAATATATATATATATTATACATCAGCGTTTCTCAACCTTTAAGTATTTGCGACCCAAGTTTTCATAACAGTTTTAATCGCGCCCCCTAAGGTATTTTTGAAAATCAGTTTTTTTATTTTTAATAAATTTGAAAAAACCTCAAGTAAATTTTTTTCACGTTGTCATTGTGGGGTGTTCTGTGTAGAATTCTGAGGAAAAATATGAATTTAATCCATTTTGGAAAAAGGCTGTAACATAACAAAATGTGGAAAAAGTGATGTGCTGTGAATACTTTCTGGATGCAGTGTATTTAGGCGGAGTGGTGGCTCTGAGGCTAAGGATCTGTGCTGGTATGCTGAAGGTTGCTGGCTTGAATCCCTGTCACTGCCAAAAGAGATCCTAACCCTTGAGCAAGACCCTTAACCTTCAATTGATCCAGGGGCTTTGTACAATGGCTGACCCTGCACTCTGTCCCCAAGGGGTATGCGAAAACGAACAAATTCCTAATACAAGAAATTGTATAAGGTGAAATAAAAAGAACAAGAACTGAATGTGGGATGGCATAGTGGTGATGTGGTTAATGGTGATGCTGTACCTCATCAATTCAATATGTTAAGTACAAATTGTATGATAAATTACGCCTTTTTGACATTAACACATTCACATTACTTTGCCTGTATAGCATTTCCTCTCAAGTTTTCATCTCACATCCTGAACACATTACTGTTAAGTTAGTTAGTAATTCTAAATCATCTTAAATTCAATAGAACACATGAGCATTCATTATTTATATCATTAAACAAATCAAATAGAAATGGCTTTTACCCTAACATCATCACAACCAAAAAACAACTCCACACTGCAAGTAATCACATACTTATTACATTGAATACAGCCCAACTCCTCATGAAGTTCCTGCAATAGTCCTAATTTTTTAAACTTTTTTTTTTGTAGGCTAGATTTAGCCACAAATGGAATAAAACATGTGTCAAAATATTTCAACAGGAGAGCAGGGCTGTCATCCCAGATGTTCCCTACATGGAGTTTGCATTATATTTTGGTGTCCATGTGGGTTCATCTGGGTGCTCTGGTTTCCACATACAGTTGAAAGACATGTGTCCGCCTTGTGATGGACAGGTGCCCTGTCCAGTTGTTGTTCATGCCTTGTTCTCATATGATTGCTAGGACAGGTTCCAGCTGCTCCACAACCCAGTCCTAGAGAATTGGGTGAGAAAGATGAATGGATGAATAGATAAATGTTTCAGCAATCTGAATTGTGCTATAAAAAATAAAACTTTGATGAGCTCATCAAAGGTCTCATGTGTGGTTAGGAGTTGAGTTTAGCGTGTTGATTGCTGTCTTTTAATTCACCATATGATCTGTGAGTAGGTCCAGTTTCTTTTATGGCTGTAACAGTCGCTGATCTGATTTTTTTGCTTCTATTTTCTTCTCTCTTTTGTCGTTGTTGTTTTCCACAAAGACTTGCATGTTAGGTTGACTGTCAATTCTAAACTGAGCTTTTTTGAGTGTTTGAACCCTGTGGTGAACTGCCTGGCAAGTAGTCCTTTAAGGATACCCCATGACAGTTAAACTGGATTAAATACATTCAGAAAAATAGCAAATCCATTAAAAAAATACCACAATCCTATGTAAAAAAAAACCCCAAATGTTTAGCAACTGTCCATTTCTTGCATTTGGCTCTCTACTACTGGGAGCAGTGCCAAGATGTCAGAACAGGATATACAGAGATAAATCTGAAGAGTGACAGCTAAGGACCTGAGCTGGCACAAAATGGCAGAAATTCTGCTTAATGAATGCTCAGTTTTAAACTTCATAATATGTTTTTGGTTTGCTTGATTTCATGTTAGTAGTTGAACAAATCAGAGAGTCAGTTTAACTTTACCAGTCCATTAGCATTTTTTCCCTATAATTTAAATGGGTTTCTCTGAAATCAAATCTAGAACTACTAATTACCTAAAATTTAAAACAATTATACTTAATTGGAGTAAGAAATGAGCAAAATATTATCAGTGCTTTCACCTACAAATGTTATAACATTTTCTTGCGAAATTTTGGCTGTTTAGTAAAACAGCACAGAAATGTTAATCTCTGACATATTAAGCAGCCCGTGTTGTCACAACTATTACACTCTAATTCTTAATGCTGTTTTGAGGAAATGCAGTTAATTAGCTGAAATCTCAGAAGACATTTTAGCAAAGCACTTTCTAAAAAGCTTTCATCACTCAAGTCTTCGAACTCCTGAGTTCTGCATTTCTGCACAGAATATATAAAAAAGGAAATCGGTACTTCTCACTGGGCATAGATCAGTGAAAATGAGAATGCCACCCATGGCTTCATTATATCCACAGCTATACTGCCAGTTCTCTGCAGGGCACCCCATACAAACACCCACACTGAATAACATCAGGCTAATTTAGAATCCCAATTAGTTTTGAAATAACATCCAAAAATAATCATAGTCAATTATTTTAAACAGGATATTTTATCATTAGTAAGAGCTTGGCTGCAGGAAAAAAACAGAAGCTCTAACTCTCCACAACAGCGGTTGTGGGAGATAAAAAGTGATACTGAGGCACACCCTTGTTTATCCAAAGACGGTTGTGCTTTCTTTATAGCACTTTAAATCTGTGAGATGAAAGACAGCGGTCTAGAAGCAGCTGCGTTTCTTCAGATTTCTGTTTTGATTTGAGTGCTGCCTGCTTTTGACAGCGAGAGGATGCACTTTGACAGATGAGAGGCGTACTTCAATCTAGAGAATAATTGTTAGAACCAGGAGAGGCAGGTTGTTCTTTAAGGAGGGCATGCATCACCTCAGACATACAGTAAAGCAAAGCAGGAGGTGTTGACTTCAAAGCTGAAGGGATTTTATAAAGCCCCATGGTCTAGCAGGTGTTGTAAGGATTACAATGAATGTATACAGTATATAACTTAATTCTCCCCTCCTGTAAAAAAAAAACAAAAAAAAGTCTTGCACTAAATAGAAAAAGCTTCATGTTCTTATGCCAACTGTAAAAAAAAAGTTGCTGCCTCTTAGGCACACAGTTGACTATTATTGGTGCAACTTGCATCCTGTGACCTTGACCAACAACAGCCTTTCCAGCTTTGCAGTCCTCTGGAATCTTAATGAGCTTCTGGCCTCTGGAACAGAATAAAGACTCAGCTTATTTATTGTCCTGTGTCTGAGCTCCCTTGATTTACACAAGCCAATTCTGGGAAGGATGCAAATGTACTGCAGGAAACATGTGTGACATCCATATATTATATACAGCGAGGCCTAAAGATATTTGCTCCTTGAATGGCCCTTGGGTGAGGTTGTTTATTATATGTACATGACAAGAAGCCTTGACCAGAAAGCAGAGTGAGCAGAGGCCAATGAAATTCATGTTTCATAGAGGACTAGTGCAGGTATTATATTTTATAGTCCATAACCATGTCAAAGCCTCTGGTAAAAAATCCATTTTCCCTGTCTTTTCAGAAGAAATGTGTTCTTCAGTTTCAATATCAATGCAGAGCCAGCTCATGGATTCCGCAAAAAGTGATTGGATTTGTAAGTAAAACAATAAATAAAATCCATCCTAGAAATGCAATTTTTGACTCTCTTTAAGCAGTACATGTCTGTTCTGCAACTTCAAAAATTAATACAATAAAGCAGAGTATTTCTTTACAGAACAGTGAATACTGTTCTGTTTGCTCCTACACTATTTTGTTCTATATATTATTTGGATGACAAACATCATTTTAAGAATACAAATTATTTTAATTTCTTCATGCTCAGAATCTGTTTCTTCTGAAATAGAAGGGTTTGGCACAGATGTACAGAGGTTAATACTTCTGTCTCATGGATGGAGCACACTGGTTGTCAGTCCCTCACGCAGTACCTATCTGTGTGGAGCTTTTCATGTTTGCCACTTGGCTACAAGGGATTTCTGGAGATAGTGTTTTTCTCTGGTATCTCAAAGATGGACACTGAAGTGTGATTGGTAAAATACCACTACTGTACTCTTCTTGTGGAGTGGATGCACCTTCTGGCATCCAGCATCTGTTCAGCCACAAATCTAGAAATGCGGAAGATGGGGTATTTGAAGGACGGGATACAATCATTTCTAAGTCACACATGTGTCTTAAGGTGAGCTCAGGGAGGCCACAGAGCTTCTGTGGAGCAGAAAAGCAAAGCTTCTCTTAAGCTTAATTTTCATTAAAAGTTCAGACCTTGAAGGTAGAATCTCATGATCCTTTTGAACTTTTGGTGTTAGGCAGTAAGGGTCAGAAAAGTTGCCATGGGATAACTGGCTAGTAGTCTGACAGGGCCAGATGTGATTCAATAACAACACATGTCTGGGGTCAACCTACTAAAACATTTCTATTGAACAGTTGGCAAAATCTGCTGTTGGAAAGGCTCTGGTACATAGAGTTTCTTCCGAAAAACCAACCAACCAATTTCCTTCTGTCCATACAGTTTAAACATTCAGTGTCCCAATTCTTCTCATGTTAGAAAAATACGTAAAATATGGAAAAAGAAAATTTAAACATTCGATGTCCCATTTCTTCTCATGTTAAAAAAATATGGAAAAAGAAAAAGAAACTGAAAAGAAGGATTGACACTGACTGAAAACATGGAGACTGAAATTCAATTCAAAGACTTCAGTACCTGAAGCTTAGTGATTAATCATATGTACTCATGCACGCACACACAGACACACACACTATGTGTTTACAAGCTGTGACCATATTCAGGTAGGGCATGTTTAGCATTTCCACTTAGACAATAATATTAATTTAGTCATTTGTTTAGATATGCAGTGAGGTACTATGCAGCTTTGTCTGTGGTGCTGCTGGGTTGCATCAGTTTTTGTAGGCACATTTATTGTTTCAAGCATACTGAGGGCTGAAAATTATATCCCCAGCATGTCTACATTAACAACTTTCTTAAGAGCAGTTTTTTTCACCTGCTTCTAACTGGGTGTTTAGTCTGATTATTTTACAGTTCATTTTTCTGCAGACATATATAACATTTTTTTAGATAGATAGATAGATAGATAGATAGATAGATAGATAGATAGATAGATAGATAGATAGATAGATAGATAGATAGATAGATAGATAGATAGATAGATAGATAGATAGATAGATACTTTATTAATCCCAAGGGGAAATTCACAATAGTAAAATAGTAAAAAGTGTCCAGGTAGCAACCACATTTTCAAGCACATATTGACTGTGTTAGTAACTGAGAGCGGCAGACACCACATAAAGCTGGCGGCAGTTCATATTTACCACCAGCACAGTGATGTCTTTGAATGCTAAAGGGGAATCTGGTTTTACAGGAAGGTTTTTCCTTTGCAACAGGTTATGTTTATTTTTAACGCATGCAAAGCATTCCCCACACATTTATATGTTTAATAGTGGTCTTTTTAGTAGACATTTCTGCCTTAGAGTCATCCATCATGACCACAGGCTTGCTGTTTGGTGGATCAGGTTAACAAGAACACTATTACTATTTGATGTTTATATTGCTGCCCCTACTCTGAGCTCTGAGGCATTGTACTGGTTTAGAAATTTCAAATTAAGCAAACCATCCAATTGTTCGCACACACTTTTCACTCATGATTGTTTCCTGACACATGTTTTATATGTCTGGCTCGGCAAGACTAAATGGCTTGTGGCTGCACTATGCTCTTCCTTTCATTGTGATGAGATGTGCAGGGTGCAATCTGGGTTAGAGCAACATGAGATAGTTCAATTGTAATCTCAATAGCAAGCCAACTCAAGAGGAACCTTGGGTTAACACATCTGAACTTCGTGCTTGGCTTGCCGTAATGGTGCTTACATTTCATGGAATAAAACTAAACACATCTAAGTCAGACAACCACCTAAAAGTGAAGATATCTTACTGCCATGGAGTTTCATTGGGTTAGGAATAGCTGCTAAATCCACGTCAAAAGCCTTTCAAAATGGGGGTGTGGAGCTACAGAAAACCTTATTATTTTGTTTTTTGAAAAATTTTTAATGCATTATCTTTAATAAATACTTTGCATTTTCAATATTTATTAACTTTTCACTTTTTGAAAGTAATGTCTTTCTGCCTCAATTTTATGACATTTAGTTGTTGTTTGCATCACTTTATTGTTTTATTTCTGCATGGAAGTACATATAGTGTAGGCTTATTGGAGTCACATGATGTAATCACCCATTGATTGTTTAAGATGGGAACATTATCCTAGTCTTAGTATGAGTTGAGAAAACAAACTTTATGTTAATTTTGGTTAGCATCAATTCGTAAAAGCCAGAGTGATTCTTTTGACTACACTTATCTCTTGTCTCGTAAACAACTTGTTTGTTAGGTTCATTAGTTTTAACGTTCCTGGCCCCATCCTTTTTTTTTTTTTTTTGACTCTCAGACTCCCAAGGCCTTTAAAACTTCTTTTCACAGGACTGGAACAGAAGATCTCATTATATGCAGATGATATGATACTGTATATTTTGGACCCAGAGAATTCTGTGCCTGCAGTCTTAGCAGCACTCACAGAATTTCAAAAGATCTCTAGTCTCAGAATTAATCTGAATAAAAGTGTACTCTTTCCAGTGAATTCTCAAGCATATAATATTAGATTAGATACCCTACCTTTTATCATTGCAGAAAAGTTTAAATACCTAGGGTTAAACATCACAAGTAAACATAAAGATCTATATCAGCAAAATTTCGGCGTCTGCATGGAAAAAATTAAACAAGACTTGCATAGATGGTCAACCCTTCATCTCACACTAGCTGGAAGAATTAACACTGTTAAGATGAATATTCTTCCTAAACTCCTTTTTTTATTTCAAAACAACCAAATATACATTAATAAATCATTCTTTAGACAATTAGATTCAACAATAACCTCATTTATTTGGAATTCAAAACATCCACGCATCAAAAGAGCGACCCTACAAAGACAAAAGGCAGAAGGCGGCATGACTCTACCTAACTTCCAGTTTTATTACTGGGCAGCAAATATACAGGCGATAAGAACCTGGACACAAATAGAAGCACATACACAGGCTTGGACAGCAATAGACGTAAAATCCTGCAGTACTTCTTTGTATTCCTTGCTCTGTGCTCCAATAAACACACGTTTTCGGCAATACACTAATAACCCAATTGTGCTCCACTCACTTAGAATCTGGACCCAATGTAGAAAGCATTTTAAGACGGAGAAGCTTCTATCTGTTGCACCTCTGCAAGAGAACCACCTCTTTCAACCTTCACAAACATATGCAGTTTTTAATATCTGGAAAAAAATTTGGAATTAACTTGCTTAGAAATCTTTATATAGACAACGTCTTTGCATCCTATGAACAATTACATTCCAAATTTAACATTCCAGCTACACATTTCTTTCACTATCTTCAAATCAGGAACTTTGTTAAACAGAACCTTCCAGATTTTCCTCATCTTGCACCCTCATCCATGCTGGAAAAAATATTGCTCAATCTCAAGGACTTAAACTCCATCTCTACAACATATAAAATCATTTTACAATCCCTCCCTTTCAAAGATCCAAGAGGACACTGGGAAAAAGATCTCTCAATTAATATATCAGAAAAGGAGTGGAAAGTAGCAATGCAGAGAATTCACTCAAGCTCCATATGCCCAAAGCATACAATTATACAACTCAAAATTATATATCGAGCACATCTGTCTCGACTAAAACTCTCCAAAATGTTTCCAGGGCATGATCCAACCTGCGAACGTTGCAACCAAGCCCCAGCCTCACTAGGTCACATGTTCTGGGCCTGCTCCAAATTAACATTATTCTGGACAAACATTTTTAATTACCTCTCAGACAGCCTTGGATTCACAATCCCTCCTAACCCATTAACAGTTGTGTTTGGGTTCTTCCAGAGGGGCTTAAAGTGGAGAAGGACAAACAAATTGTGATTGCATTCACTACACTGTTGGCACGCAGACTTATTCTGATAAACTGGAAGAACCCAAACTCTCCTCCTTTAAGTCAGTGGGAAACTGATGTGTTATATTATTTAAAATTGGAAAAAATCAAATACTCAGTTAGAGGATCCGTACAGACTTTTTTCAAAACATGGCAGGATCTAATCAGTAATATTTAAAAATAAATTCATAAAGCACAGAGAATTTATTAATTTAGGTATGTTTACAAACCTTAAAATTAACGCCGTTCGGCTTGCTCTCTCTCTCTCAGGGGTGGGATCGATCTGTTCTTAACTCAGTTTTTCTTTTTGTAAAAACTTGATTGCTTTGTATGGATTGTAAAAAAAAAAAAAACTTCTCACAATAACTAAGGTGCAGGCTTTCAGTCTATATGTAACAAGATTTAATAGCTACCGTATATACTCGCGTAGAAGTCAGGGTCTTTAAGTTGGGTCTTGAAACCCAAAAAATCGATCATTAAATCAGCCCCCGACTTATACGGCATTTAAAAAATACAACACTTACGTTTTTTTTTTTATATCTCCTTGCTTCCTCTAATCTTGCACCAGTTTCTCAAACACATCGAATTTTGTTGCAGCAGCTCAGTTGCCAATTTCTTTCACCACTTCAACGACTTTTAATTTAAAATTAGCTTCATATTTTCCTCTGATCAAGCACTCCATCGTAAATAAGGCATGCTCTTATGATAAAGGTGTATGATGGTGTGAGATACAAAAAACACAAATCAGTGCAAACGTTGCTTCGGAATAGTTCGGGTATTATTGTGTCGTCATGTAGGCACAATACATAGAAAAAAAAAGGAAGTGTGCTCCGTGGTTACTCTCTCAGGTGGCCATTAGCATATCATAATCTCTTGGACCAATAGCGTGAGTTTTCCACATTCGACTTATATTGTAAAATACCGGAAATAAATCAAGCCCAGACTTATACATAGGACAACTTAAATGCAAAGACACTCAAGTTAGTTGTGTTAGTAATGTTAAACTGGCCCTAGTGTGCATTTGTGTGTGTTCACCCTATGATGGACTGGAGGCCTGTTCAGAGATAGGCCCCAGTTGCCTTGTGACCCTGCTCAGGATAAGCAAGATTGGGTGGATGAAGTATTGTTTTAACAAAATATTTGTTTCCTACTTTTCTAGTAATATTCACATGAGAAATATGCTTGAAAGAAAGAAAAAAAATATCTTTTTTTATTGTACGGACATTGTTATTTGCCTCTTTATGACTCTGCTATCACTATGATAGGATTTCCTCTTCTTGTGTCCCAGTATGGTACTGACTTTCTTGTTTTGGTCCTCAGTTAAAAAGATTTTAAAAACCCTTCACTAGTAAATGCTGGCATGCTCTAGTCTTGGTGTGCAACAATTCCCCTAATCCATCTTTCCCATTCAGCGTGCCTTAAACTCCTTGCTGGACAAACCACCATACACTTCCACTTCTTTTCTTTGGTTAGTACTGCAAACTTTGAGGGGGCAGCAAATTTAGATGCAGTAGAATTTTCAAAAGAAAATAATTGCTTCTAGCAAAGAAAGGTGGTGCAACACATATTTGTGCAACCTACCGGGTAGGCTAGTGATTGTGCAGCTAGAGTTGGGTGTTATCTGTCATTTGCTTCAGTACCATTTCAGTATTGCTAACTGGGGCTTGAACTGAGATCTGAAAGCTGATATCAACACCAAAGTCAAACGTTTTGCACCAATTCAGCGCTACTCAGAACTGCAATTAGCACTGCTTTTGTGCACTTTAAGCTTCCGAGTATCAAAATGGTACATGCACATTTTGAAGCTACACGTCAGTGACGGATATTGGTGTTTTCATTTTTCACACATTGTACTTTGTGTATGTATATAGTTATAGTTATTTTGTTAAATTTTCCTGATTTCTGGAATCTTAAGCTGTCAGTTACAACATCTGTTAATTGTCTCTTAAGATTGTAGTGAGTGACTAACTGGCTTGCGGCAGCCCAGTGTTCATAGAAAGGCCCTGTTTAGTTAGAAAGGGCAGGCACTTTTTTGCTTGCAGGACATATTCTTGATTCTGCTAGGGTATTTACAGAAGCAGGCAGTAAAACAGTTGAGTTTCATTTCTAATTCAATTTTGCCATTGCAAAACAATATATATTTCCAACAAATAAAAGCAAAACTGAAGAATTTGTACAATTTGAATTGTTTTGATGTCTGTTTTGTGTGTGTTTGATATTAAGCTAATTTTTTCTTCCATCCATCCATCCATCATCCAACCCGCTATATCCTAACTACAGGGTCATGGGGGTCTGCTTGAGCCAATCCCAGCCAACACACGCCACAAGGCAGGAAACAAACCCTGGGCTGGGTGCCAGCCCACCGCAGGGCACACACACACACACACAAACCCCAAGCACACACTAGGGACAATTTAGAATCGCCAATGCACCTAAACTGCATATCTTTGGACTGTGGGAGGAAACCGGAGCACCTGGAGGAAGCCCACGCAGACACGGGGAGAACATGCAAACTCCATGCAGGAACGACCCAGGAAGTGAACCCAGATCTCCATACTGTAAGGCAGTAGCACTACCACTGTACCACCGTGCTGCCCTAATTTTTTCTTTTATTTTTTTCCAAAATATTTATTTATTTTGCCCTTTGTTCCATTTATGAACTACTGTCTATCATATGAGTATGGTATTATGAACCCTTTAGCACAGTACATATTATTTGTATATTAAGTGCATTGACTTATGAGTCGTAAAAATATATAAATGGTAGAGGATTTGGGGTAGCAAAAATGTGCTTTGCCACAGATGGTATTGTTTACAATGTTGGCCCTGTCTTTACCACAAATCTCCACACTAGCTGCTAAACTGTTCTGTGGTTCCAAGTGGAAAACTGTTGTGTATTAACTTTGAAGAACTGGCTGATATTTTTATACTTGATTTTTCTGGATCGGTCTTCATTACATATAATGGAAAACCAAATGTTTCCATTCAAAACCTGCTTCTCTTGCTTCCTTTGTGAAATTTTGAAATCCTTTATTAAAAGAAATTAGTGATGTAGTTGCTCTTTTAGTGTGGCATGACAGTGTGGTGAGTGGGCACTGCTATTGTTCCTGGTAGTATGGTGCAGTACACAGGTGGGAGTTTTTGAATGTTGCACACTGTTTGGGATTATTATTTGTTTTGATAAATATTTAGGTGCTGTTACAAAATGACTATTTTTCATTATACTAGGGGGCTCCACCCCCTGCTCGCTTCGCTCGCCCACCCCCGGGTTTGGTTTACGGGATATATAATTTAAAGAAATTGTTATTTTCATGGCAATTGTTACATATGCATTATTTTCACTTTTACTTTAAAACTTTTGTAAAAACAATACTATACTTGTCCTTTATTTCCAACCCAGAGCGTGGTTAAATCTCTTTGTTGCAGGATGTATAATGCTGCTTGTGTTGTGAAGGGGGAACGCTAAGGAGAAGCGGTTGGATCAGCTGTTGTCTTCCTGCTGCTGGGGAGCTGTGTGTTCTGCTTGTTGCGCTGTGCATCGATCATTTAAAAGCCTGTACTGCAGCTGTCCTTTTGCCACTTCGCGTCTCTGCGCGTGAAGTGGGGTGGGGGTGGGTTTGGCTGAATGCATGCCAAGGAGAAGCAGTCGGATCA